>NC_090929.1:1685452232-1685776919 GCF_040938575.1 Ambystoma mexicanum
CCCAGTAGTCTGGTAAAACCAGCTTCCACCTACCCAGCAGCATGGTAAAACCAGCTTCCACCTACCCAGCAGCTTGGTAAAACCATCTTCCAAATACCCAGCACCTTGGTAAAACTAGCTTCCACATACCCAGCAGCCTGATATAACATACTTAGCAGCCTTTACATCCAGCTTCCACTACCCAGCAGTCTGGTAAAACCAGCTTCCTCATACAAAGCAGCCTGGTAAAACCAGCTTCCACATACCCAGCAGCCAGATAAAACATACTTAGCAGCCTTGTACATCCAGCTTCCACTTTCCAGGAGTCTGGTAAAATATAGCTTCCATATACCCAGTAGTCTGGTAAAACCAGCTTCAACCTTCCCAGCAGCCTGGTGCATTAAGCTTCCACATACCCAGCAGACTGATAAAACCAGCTTCCATATACCCAGCAGCCTGGTAAAACCAGCTTCCACAGACCCAGCACCTTGGTAAAACATGCTTCCTTATACCCAGCAGCCTGGTGCAACCAACCTCCACATACCCAGCAGCCTGGTACATCCAGCTTCCACATACCCAGCAGTCTGATAAAGCCAGCTTCCACATACCCGGCAGCCTGGTAAAACCAGCTTCCACATACCCAGCAGCCTGGTAAAACCAGCTTCCACAAACCCAGCAGCCTGGTAAGACCGGCTTCCACCTACCAAGCAGCCTGGTAAAACCAGCTTCCACATACCCAGCAGCCTGATAAAAGATATTCAGCAGCCTGGTACATCCAGCCTCCACTACCGAGCAGTCTGGTAAAACCAGCTTCCACATACCCAGCAGTCTGATAAAGCCAGCTCCCACATACCCAGCTGCCTGTTAAAACCAGCTTCCACATACCCAACAGCCTGGTAAAACCATCTTCCACATACCCAGCAGCCTGGTAAAACCAGCTTGCACCTACCCAGCAGCCTGGTAAAACCAGCTTCCACATAACCAGCAGCCTGGTAAAACCAGCTTCCACATACCCAGCACCTTGGTAAAACTAGCTCCTTATGCCCAGCAGCCTGGTGCACCCAGCTTCCACATACTCAGCAGCCTGGTACATCCAACTTCCACATACCCAGCAGTCTGATAAAGCCAGCGTCCACATACCCAGCAGCCTGGTAAAATCAGATTCCATAAACCCAGCAGCCTGGTAAAACCAGCTTCCACCTACCAAGCAGCCTGGTAAAACCAGCTTCCACATACCCAGCAGCCTGGTAAAACCAGCTTCCACCTACCCAGCAGCCTGCTAAAACTAGCTTCCACATACACAGCAGCCTGATAAAAACACACGTAGCAGCCTGGTACACCCAGCTTCCAATACCCAGCAGTCTGGTAAAACCAGCTTCCATATACACAGCAGCCTAGTAAAACCAGCTTCCACATACCCAGCACCTTGGTAAAACAAGCTTCCACATACCCAGCAGCCTGGTGCATCCAGCTTCCACATACCCAGCAGCCTGGTACATACTGCTCCTACATACCCAGCAGCCTTATAAAACCAGCTTCCACATACCCAACAGCCTGATAAAACCAGTGTCAACATACCCAGCCGCCTGGTACAGCCAGCTTCCAGATACCCAGCAGCCTGATAAAACATACTTAGCAGCCTTGTACATCCAGCTTCCACTACCCAGCAGTCTGGTTAAACCAGCTTCCACATACCCTGCAGTTTGATGAAGCCAACTTCCACATACCCAGCAGCCTGATGCACCTAGCTTCCACATACCCAGCAGCCTGGTACATCCAGCTGCCACATACCCAGCAGTCTGATAAAGCCAGCTTCCACATACCCAGCTGCCTGGTAAAACCAGCTTCCACATACCCAGCAGCCGGGTAAAAGCAGCTTCCACACACCCAGCAGCCTGGTAAAACCAGCTTCCACCTACCCAGCAACCTGGTAAAACCAGTTTCCACATACCCAGCAGCCAGATAAAACATACTTAGCAGCCTTGTACATCCAGCTTCCACTTTCCAGGAGTCTGGTAAAACATAGCTTCCACATACCCAGTAGTCTGGTAAAACCAGCTTCGACCTACCCAGCAGCCTGGTGCATTCAGCTTCCACATACCCAGCAGACTGATAAAACCAGCTTCCATATACCCAGCAGCCTGGTAAAACCAGCTTCCACCTACCCAGCAGCCTGGTAAAACCAGCTTCCACCTACCCAGCAGTCTGGTGCATCCAGCTTCCACATACCCAGCAGCCTGGTAAAACCAGCTTCCACATACCCAATAGTTTGGTAAAACCAGCTTCCACATACCCAGTAGTCTGGTAAAACCAGCTCCCACATACCCAGTAGTTTGGTAAAACCAGCTTCCACATACCCAACAGCCTGGTAAAACCAGCTTCCACATGCCCAGCAGCCTGGTAAAACCATCTTCCACCTACGTAGCAGCCTGGTAAAACTAGCTTCCACATACCCAGCAGCTTGATAAAACATACTTAGCAGCCTTCTACATCCAGCTTCCACATACCCAGCAGCCTGGTGCAACAAGCTTCCACATACCCAGCAGCCTGGTACATCCAGCTTCCACATACCAGGGGCGCCACCAAGGGGTGGCCAAGGGGGGCCATGGCCACCCTTTTAGAAATGGTGGCCCCCCCATCGGCCACCCCAGCGAAAAAGCAAAAAAAAAAATCTTTTTCGCACTGAACTGTGCATGAACAATAACATGCCCAGTTCAGTGCGAAAACAAATCTTTCTTTTTTGCTGCGACCTTGGATGGACTCTAGTCAGATCAGAGAGATATGGTGGCCCTGCACCCCATTGATCGATTTGCGCATGCTCAGTGGACCCGGAAACACAGCCTGAGCGCGTGCATTTCTTCTTTGGCTCGTGCTTCCAGGCTGTGTTCCAGGCTATGAAAAGGAGACCTAGGCTGTGTCGCTGACTGAGGGATTGAATGGTTCCTGGAAAACACTTCAGAGCCAGCTGAGGATAGTATGTGTGTGGCACCAGGGGGGTGGCACTGCAAGACCACTCAGGAATCTGGGAATCCTGGGAAAGATCAGTGTTGTCATTGCTAGGATGATCAGCAAAATGTGTCTCTCCATGGGTTGCCACATTTATCATAGGGAATTAACCTTTATGAGTTCTAATGTAATGCCCCTTGAACCTGTAGGTGTTTAACCCAAACCCTACCTTTGTCTAGAACTAAGCATGTTCGAGGACAGGTGGGCTATAAATTAGCAAATGTGTACTGGAATAGAAGCCTCTAAGGGTGTCCAGTATCCCTATTAGGTTAGAAATCGTGACACTCAATAAATAATAGATCCGATTCTGACTCTGTTCTTAGTGTTCTCAGAGAACAATATCCTATTTTATTGTGGAAAGACCCTTTTCCCTGATAGTTCTGTATCCCCAACCCATTATGACAAAACTAAATAAAGATGATGCACTCTGTCGTCTAACTAGCATGTTTTCTTTTGCTCCTATGTTGCACTACCCCACATCCGTGCCACGTTTCTAACGTATTGTATTTCCTCATATCCGAGCATGCCATGCAGTACTACTACTGCCATATTTCCTAGACTTGCCTTTTTCTCTCTGACTGGCCCACTATCCTGTGTTGTCCGTTGATCTCTTTGCCAAATCTGATAATACTTGGCTAAAAAGAGGCAGTTAGACCACTCTAAGGCACACCCTAACCCTACAATGAGTTGGAGTATGCCTTACAAGGCTCCTTTTTTAAATGCCCCTTTTTAGTTTGGGCTATTATGTGGCAGATCCACCTAAAAGCTGAAACTATTGCATTAGAAGTACAGATGGGGGGAGATGGCATATGAGGAGGGAAACAAAGCTTTAATGTAATGTTTGGTTATTTACCCACCCATTGCCTGCCCATGGCTTTTCTAATCCCTATGGTCCCTCCAAACAAGTACCCTCCCCCTCTCCCCAACCCCTGCCAAAGCACCTCCTAGTGGGAATTCTTTGAGCTCTCTTTGTTCATGGTTTGCCATCAAACTTTGCTTTGAAGAAAACACTGGCAGGCCCTTCAAGGGCTGTATTCTGAGTGTTAATGACTTAATTTGTGCTGTAAATGAAATGTGCTACTTATGTAATAGAAATGCCTTAACCAGGTCTAGCACCCAATTTATAAACACTATGCGTGTCCAGTGTTGAAGTCCTGTTAAAAACAAGTATTGGCAAAGTCAGCAGTTTTGGCTTGTGTAAACCTATTAGGAATTGCAAGGCACTCCTATTAGATGCCCAGGCACTCACACCGTTTGCACCTGCTACTATCAATGGCCAGTTAATATCACTCTGGCATGGATTATTTGAGCCCTCCAGTGCGCCTGGGCTTGGGAGGGCTAAAGCCCCCCGCCCCTCTGACACAGCAGTCATCTTAAACAAATACACTGCTCTCCGAGGTGAGAAAACAGGCATTGAAGCGAAGGGTGAAGGCTGAGTACAAAAGCCTGCCAGCCCATCAGTAGGACTCCCTCCACCCCCATGTTGCAGCTAAAGGCTTAACTGCTGGCTCAGCTTTTACATGGCCCATGCTTTCAATAATTACCATTAACAAAAGAAAACGTATATTTGTGTGCATGTGGGGATTGTATGTATGTATGTATGTAGGCATGCATGCAATGGAGTGTGTAGGTGGTTGTATGTTTGTATGCTAGGCCTTGTCTGCAAGTGCACACCTGTGAATGAATGCAGTGTGGATGGTGTGACTGTGCGTGTTAACGAGCGCACAATCTAAATGTTCTGGGTACTCGTGTGAATGACAGATCAGCTGTGTGGGTGCATGTGTCTGAATGTCTCCATATCACTGTGTATCTGAGGAGGGGCATTGGATCATTGACATTTTTTGACAAGAGCATGGCATGTTTTATTGCCGTTTTTGGGCAAAGGAAAGTCAATGTGAGTGTTTTTATGTGATGGTGGGGTTGGAGTGGGGGTTAGAGGAGGGAGAATACTACAGTGGGGCTGACCTGACTGGGTCTTACTGTAGCATAGAATGTTGTACTCGCATTGAGGTAAAAGGCAACATGATGAGTGTTCTTACATGGGGAGCGCATTTTTCCTTATTTTGAATTGGGTCTTTATTTTACTGCTGTTTAAGGTCAAAGGCAACATACATATTCTTACATGGGGAATATAACATGATGCGTGCAACATGATTGCACTTATATGGAGGGATTTGTGTGATGATATGCTATTTATATAGTACTTTGGCCAAAGCGATGTACAGAGAACAAATTTACATCAAATATATCACCCAGCCGAAGTTTGCACTCATTTAATGAGCTTTATTTATTGCATTTATTGACATCGCCCAAACCTGTAAGTATCATGGCAGTGATACAACTTGGTGAGCAGGGAAAACAGTACAGTACATAGTAAGAGAGGGGTAACAAGGTGCACAAGCAACGTAATAGTAGACGGTCCGTAGAGGAGGGTAGAGATCAGGGAGGTCACTTTGAAGTATGTATGAAAGGCTGAGTTGGCCTTGCCGTGATTTGAACCTGCAAATCACACTCAGATTACAAGAGCATGCGCTCAGCCCACTGAGCAAGTTACTGGCTAGCCAGCAAGAGCATGTCTTCTTTCTGTGGCATTGCAGTTTCTTACTGGTGTTAAGGCCAACAGCAGCATAAGTGTTCTTACATTGGGGTGGGGGAATTTGTGCTGCCTGCAAAGCTGTTTTTTTTATTGTGGCATGAGATGTTTACTGCCGTTAGGGAGCAAATACAACATGAGTGTTCTTATATGGGGAGTGGGGGATTTGTGTAGCCAGCAAGGATATGTTTTCTTACTGGGGCATGGATTTTTTTCACTGGCATTAAGGCAAAGCTAATAGGAGTATGTTCTTACATGGAGATACTGGCATGTATTAGGAGAGCTAGCATAAACATACTTTGTCATAGTATGGTTACTGGCATTATGAACAAAGCAAACATGAGTATTTTCCTATGTGGGAATAGTGGCATATATAAGTGCACCAGAATGGAGATGTGTGACCACAATCAATATGAAAATGCTTTTTTACACTTGCAGAGTACTGGCATATAGCAGACAAAATGAAAATGCTCCTATGCATTGTTGGCGGCTTGGCATCTAACGTACTTTGTATGCCTTACCCTACAAAACCGAATGTAAACTGTGTGGCTTTTTACCTAATTTATCAAAGAAAGTATACTGTAAAATGCACTTTTATAACCCATTATTTAAAACCTTTTCTCAAGGGGACAAACCCCCCTTGATTGGTTCGCCCTCCCCCACTACTCTCTGTCACTCCTATGCATTTGGCTGGGGGCAGAACAAGTGCCTTCCTTCCGCAGACTCTTCTTAATGTAGGCCATCCTACATTGGCTCCAGGCCCCACTTGTTACAGAATAATAGCTAAGCCTCTGGTGAGTTGGGGTGAAAGATGGATCTAATGGGCCAAAGGAAGGCGTGATATCTACTCAGACTCCTGGGCTTGGGGAGAGGGCGGTAGGATGGGTGGGTTTGGGGGGAAATCACTAGCGCAGAAGGTTTAATGTCCCGTCTTACTAACGGTTTTCAAAACCTCCATCCAGCCCCGCCAAAATGTTGAGGCTGGATCCACCCCTGTGTGGCACCCTGTGTGCCACCCCAAGATTTCCTGTGGCCTCATCAGGCCACCCCTATGAAACATTTCTGGGGGCGCCACTGCCACATACCCAGCAGTCTGATAAAACCAGCTTCCACAGACCCAGCTGCCTGATAAAACCAGATTCCACATACCGAGCAGCCAGGTAATACCAGCTTCCACAAACCCAGCAGCCTGGTAAAACCAGCTTCCACCTACCCAGCAGCCTGGTAAAACCAGTTTCCACATACCCAGCAGCCAGATAAAACATACTTAGCAGCCTGGTACATCCAGCATCCACTACCCAGGAGTCTGGTAAAACCCGCTTCCACATACCCAGTAGTCTGGTAAAATCAGCTTCGACCTACCCAGCAGCCTGGTGCATTCAGCTTCCACATACCCAGCAGACTGATAAAACCAGCTTCCACCTACCCAGCAGGCTGGTAAAACCAGCTTCCGCCTACCCAGCAGCCTGGTGCATCCAGCTTCCATGTACCCAGCAGCCTGGTAAAACCAGCCTCCACATACCCAGTAGTTTGGTAAAACCAGCTTCGACATACCCAGTAGTCTGGTAAAACCAGCTCCCACATACCCAGCAGCCTGGTAAAACCAGCTTCCTGATACCCAGCAGCCTGGTAAAACCAGCCTCCACCTACCTAGCAGCCTGGTAAAACTAGCTTCCACATACCCAGCAGCCTGAAAAAACTACTTAGCAGCCTTCTACATCCAGCTTCCACTAGCCAGCAGTCTGGTAATACCAGCTTCCACATACCCAGCAGCCAGATAAAACATACTTAGCAGCCTGGTACATCCAGCTTCCACTACCCAGGAGTCTGGTAAAACCAGCTTCCACATACCCAGTAGTCTGGTAAAACCAGCTTCGACCTACCCAGCAGCCTGGTGCATTCAGCTTCCACATACCCAGCAGACTGATAAAACCAGCTTCCACCTACCCAGCAGCCTGGTAAAACCAGCTTCCACCTACCCAGCAGCCTGGTGCATCCAGCTTCCAAGTACCCAGCAGCCTGGTAAAACCAGCCTCCACACACCCAGTAGTTTGGTAAAACCAGCTTCCACATACCCATTAGCCTGGTAAAACCAGCTCCCACATACCCAGCTGCCTGGTAAAGCCAGCTTCCACATACCCAGCAGCCAGGTAAAACCAGCTTCCACCTACCTAACAGCCTGGTAAAACTAGCTTCCACATACCCAGCAGCCTGATAAAACATACTTAGCAGCCTTCTACATCCAGCTTCCAATAGCCAGCAGTCTGCTAATACCAGCTTCCACATACCCAGCAGTCTGATAAAGCCAGCTTCCACATACGCAGCAGCCTGGTAAAACCAGCTTCCACATACCAATCAGCCTGATAAGAACAAGCTCCCACATGTCTAGCAGCCTGATAAAGCCAGCTTCCACATACCCAGCATCCTGATAAAACAAGCTTCCACATGCCTAGCAGCCTGATAAAGCCAACTTCCACATACCCATCAGCCTGATAAAGCCAGCTTCCACATACCCAGCAGCCTGATAAAACCAGCTTCCACATACCCAGCAGCCTAGTATCTAGTAAAATCAGCTTCCACATGCCCAGCAGCTTGATAACGCCAGCTTCCACATACCCAGCAGCCTGATAAATCCAGCTTCCACATACCCAGCAGCCTGGTAAAACCAACTTCCACATACCCAGTAGTCTGGTAAAACCAGCTTGAACATACCCAGCAGCCTGGTAACACCAGATTCCACATATCCAGCATCCTGGTAAAATCTGCTTCCACATACCCAGCGCCCTGGTACACCCAGCGTCCGCATTACCACAAGCCTGGTATGGCCAACTTCTGCACACCCAGCAGCCTGGTACATCCAGCTTCCCCATGCCCAGCAGTCTGATAAAGCCAGCTTCCACATACCCAGCAGCCTGGTAAATCTAGCTTCCACATACCCAGCAGCCTAGATAAAACCAGCTTCCACATATCCAGTAGTCTGGTAAAACCAGCTACCACATACCCAGTAGGCTGGTAATACCATCTTCAACCTACCCAGCAGCCTGGTGCATCCAGCTTCCACATACCCAGCAGACTGATGAAACCAGCTTCCGTATAACCAGCAGCCTGGTAAAACCAGCTTCCACCTACCCAGCAGCCTGGCAAAACCAGCCTCCACTTACCCAGCAACCAGGTGCATCCAGCTTCCACATACCCAGCAGCCTGGTAAAACCAGCTTCCAAATACCTAGCAGCCTGGTAAAACCAGCTTCCACATACCCAGCAGCCTGGTAAATCCAGCTTCCACATACCCAGCAGCCTGATAAAACCAGCTTCCACATACCCAGTAGTCTGGTAAAACCAGCTACCACATACCCAGTAGGCTGGTAATACCATCTTCAACCTACCCAGCAGCCTGGTGCATCCAGCTTCCACATACCCAGCAGACTGATGAAACCAGCTTCCGTATACCCAGCAGCCTGGTAAAACCAGCTTCCACCTACCCAGGAGCCTGGCAAAACCAGCCTCCACTTACCCAGCAACCAGGTGCATCCAGCTTCCACATACCCAGCAGCCTGGTAAAACCAGCTTCCACCTACCCAGCAGCCTGGTAAAACCAACTTCCACATTCCCAGCACCTTGGTTAAACTAGCTTCCACATACCCAGCAGCCTGATAAAACATACTTAGCATCCTGGTACATCCAGCTTCCACTACCCAACAGTTTGGTAAAACCAGCTTCCACATACCAAGCAGCCTGGTAAAACCATCTTCCACATACCCAGCAGCCTGGTAAAACCAGCTTCCACCTACCCAGCAGCCTGGTAAAACCAGCTTCCACATAACCAGCAGCCTGGTAAAACCAGCTTCCACATACCCCGCACCTTGGTAAAACTAGCTTCCTTAAACTCAGCAGCCTGGTGCACCCAGCTTCCACATACTCAGCAGCCTCGTACATCCAACTTCTACATACCCAGCAGTCTGATAAAGCCAGCTTCCACATACCCGGCAGCCTGGTAAAACCAGCTTCCACATGCATGGTAAAATCAGATTCCACAAACCAAGCAGCCTGGTACATCCAGCTTCCAAATACCCAGCAGCCTGATAAAACCAGCTTCCACATACCCAGCAGCCTGATAAAACTAGCTTCCACATACACAGCAGCCTGATAAAAACATACGTAGCAGCTTGGTACATCCAGCTTCCAATACCCAGCAGTCTGGTAAAACCAGCTTCCATATACCCAGCAGCCTAGTAAAACCAGCTTCCACATACCCAGCACCTTGGTAAAACTAGCTTCCACATACCGAGCAGCCTGGTGCATCCAGCTTCCACATACCCAGCAGCCTGGTACATACTGCTTCTACATACCCAGCAGCCTGATAAAACCAGTTGCCATATACCCAGCAGCCTGGTACATACTGCTTCTACATACCCAGCAGCCTGATAAAACCAGTTGCCATATACCCAGCAGCCTTATAAAACCAGCTTCCACATACCCAACAGCCTGATAAAACCAGTGTCAACATACCCAGCCACCTGGTACAGCCAGCTTCCACATACCCAGCAGCCTGATAAAACATACTTAGCAGCCTTGTACATCCAGCTTCCACTACCCAGCAGTCTGGTAAAACCAGCTTCCACATACCCTGCAGTCTGATAAAACCAACTTCCACATACCCAGCAGACTGGTGCACCTAGCTTCAACAAACCCAGCAGCCTGGTACATCCAGCTTCCACATACCCAGCAGTCTGATAAAGCCAGCTTCCACATACCCAGCTTCCTGGTAAAACCAGCTTCCACATACCCAGCAGCCGGGTAAAACCAGCTTCCACACACCCAGCAGCCTGGTAAAACCAGCTTCCACCTACCCATCAGCCTGGTAAAACCAGTTTCCACATACCCAGCAGCCAGATAAAACATACTTAGCAGCCTTGTACATCCAGCTTCCACTTCCCAGGAGTCTGGTAAAACATAGATTCCACATACCCAGTAGTCTGGTAAAACCAGCTTCGACCTATCCAGCAGCCTGGTGCATTCAGCTTCCAGATACCCAGCAGACTGATAAAACTAGCTTCCATATACCCAGCAGCATGGTAAAACCACTTCCACCTACCCAGCAGCCTGGTAAAACCAGCTTCCACCTACCCAGCAGCCTGGTGCATCCAGCTTTCACATACCCAGCAGCCTGGTAAAACCAGCTTCCACATACCCAGTAGTTTGGTAAAACCAGCTTCTACATACCCAGTAGTCTGGTAAAACCAGCTCCCACATACCCAGTAGTTTGGTAAAACCAGCTTCCACATACCCAGCAGCCTGGTAAAACCAGCTTCCACATACCCAGCAGCCTGGTAAAACCAGCTTCCACCTACCTAGCAGCCTGGTAAAACTAGCTTCCACATACCCAGCAGCCTGATAAAACATACTTAGCAGCCTTCTACATCCATCTTCCACATACCAAGCAGCCTGGTGCAACAAGCTTCCACATACCCAGCAGCCTGGTACATCCAGCTTCAACATACCCATCAGTCTGATAAAGCCAGCTTCCACATACCCAGCTGCCTGATAAAACCATCTTCCACATACCCAGCAGCCGGGTAAAACCAGCTTCCACAAACCCAGCAGCCTGGTAAAACCTGCTTCCACCTACCGAGCAGCCTGGTAAAACCAGTTTCCACATACCCAGCAGCCAGATAAAACATACTTAGCAGCCTGGTACATCCAGCTTCCACTACCCAGGAGTCTAGTAAAACCAGCTTCCACATACCCAGTAGTCTGGTAAAACCAGCTTCGACCTACCCAGCAGCCTGGTGCATTCAGCTTCCACATACCCAGCAGACTGATAAAACCAGCTTCCACCTACCCAGCAGCCTGGTAAAACCAGCTTCCACACACCCAGTAGTTTGGTAAAACCAGCTTCCACATACCCAGTAGTCTGGTAAAACCAGCTCCCACATACCCAGCAGCCTGGTAAAACCAGCTTCCACATACCCAGTAGCCTGATAAAACATACTTAGCAGCCTTCTACATCCAGCTTCCACTAGCCAGCAGTCTGGTAATACCAGCTTCCACATACCCAGCAGTCTGATAAAGCCATCTTCCACATACGCAGCAGCCTGGTAAAACCAGCTTCCACATACCAAGCAGCCTGATAAGAACAAGCTCCCACATGCCTAGCAGCCTGATAAAGCCAGCTTCCACATACCCAGCATCCTGATAAAACAAGCTTCCACATGCCTACCAGCCTGATAAAGCCAGCTTCCACATACCCATCAGCCTGATAAAGCCAGCTTCCACATACCCAGCAGCCTGATAAAACCAGCTTCCACACACCCAGCAGCCTGGTAAAACCAGCTTCCACCTACCCAGCAGCCTGATAAGAACAAGCTCCCACATGCCTAGCAGCCTGATAAAGCCAGCTTCCACATACCCAGCATCCTGATAAAACAAGCTTCCACAAGCCTACCAGCCTGATAAAGCCAGCTTCCACATACCCAGCTTCCTGGTAAAACCAGCTTCCACACACCCAGCAGCCTGGTAAAACCAGCCTCCACCTACCAAGCAGCCTGATAAGAACAGGCTCCCACATGCCTAGCAGCCTGATAAAGCCAGCTTCCACTTACCCAGCATCCTGATAAAACAAGCTTCCACAAGCCTACCAGCCTGATAAAACCAGCTTCCACATACCCAGTAGTTTGGTAAAACCAGCTTCCACATACCCAGTAGTCTGGTAAAACCAGCTCCCACATACCCAGCAGCCTGGTAAAACCAGCTTCCACATACCCAGCAGCCTGGTAAAACCAGCTTCCACATACCCAGTAGCCTGATAAAACATACTTAGCAGCCTTCTACATCCAGCTTCCACTAGCCAGCAGTCTGGTAATACCAGCTTCCACATACCCAGCAGTCTGATAAAGCCATCTTCCACATACGCAGCAGCCTGGTAAAACCAGCTTCCACATACCAAGCAGCCTGATAAGAACAAGCTCCCACATGCCTAGCAGCCTGATAAAGCCAGCTTCCACATACCCAGCATCCTGATAAAACAAGCTTCCACATGCCTACCAGCCTGATAAAGCCAGCTTCCACATACCCATCAGCCTGATAAAGCCAGCTTCCACATACCCAGCAGCCTGATAAAACCAGCTTCCACACACCCAGCAGCCTGGTAAAACCAGCTTCCACCTACCCAGCAGCCTGATAAGAACAAGCTCCCACATGCCTAGCAGCCTGATAAATCCAGCTTCCACATACCAAGCATCCTGATAAAACAAGCTTCCACAAGCCTACCAGCCTGATAAAGCCAGCTTCCACATACCCAGCTTCCTGGTAAAACCAGCTTCCACATACCCAGCAGCCGGGTAAAACCAGCTTCCACACACCCAGCAGCCTGGTAAAACCAGCTTCCACATACCCAGCAGCCTGATAAAACATACTTAGCAGCCTTCTACATCCAACTTCCACATACCAAGCAGCCTGGTGCAACAAGCTTCCACATACCTAGCAGCCTGGTACATCCAGCTTCCACATACCCATCAGTCTGATAAAGCCAGCTTCCACATACCCAGCTGCCTGATAAAACCATCTTCCACATACCCAGCAGCCGGGTAAAACCAGCTTCCACAAACCCAGCAGCCTGGTAAAGCCAGCTTCCACCTACCCAGCAGCCTGGTAAAACCAGTTTCCAAATACCCAGCAGCCAGATAAAACATACTTAGCAGCCTGGTACATCCAGCTTCCACTACCCAGGAGTCTAGTAAAACCAGCTTCCACATACCCAGTAGTCTGGTAAAACCAGCTTCGACCTACCCAGCAGCCTGGTGCATTCAGCTTCCACATACCCAGCAGACTGATAAAACCAGCTTCCACCTACCCAGCAGCCTGGTAAAACCAGCTTCCACCTACCCAGCAGCCTGGTGCATCCAGCCTCCATGTACCCAGCAGCCTGGTAAAACCAGCTTCCACATACCCAGTAGTCTGGTAAAACCAGCTCCCACATACCCAGCAGCCTGGTAAAACCAGCTTCCACATACCCAGCAGCCTGGTAAAACCAGCTTCCACCTACCTAGCAGCCTGGTAAAACTAGCTTCTACATACCCAGTAGCCTGATGAAACATACTTAGCAGCCTTCTACATCCTGCTTCCACTAGCCAGCAGTCTGGTAATACCAGCTTCCACATACCCAGCAGTCTGATAAAGCCAGCTTCCACATACGCAGCAGCCTGGTAAAACCAGCTTCCACATACCAAGCAGCCTGATAAGAACAAGCTCCCACATGCCTAGCAGCCTGATAAAGCCAGCTTCCACATACCTAGCATCCTGATAAAACTAGCTTCCACATGCCTACCAGCCTGATAAAGCCAGCTTCCACATACCCATCAGCCTGATAAAGCCATCTTCAACATACCCAGCAGCCTGATAAAACCAGCTTACACATACCCAGCAGCCTAGTATCTAGTAAAACCAGCTTCCACATACCCAGCAGCCTGATAAATCCAGCTTCCACATACCCAGCAGCCTGGTCAAACCAGCTTCCACATACCCAGCAGCCTGGTATACCCAGCGTCCACATACCCAGCAGCCTGATAAAGCCAGCTTCCACATACCCAGCAGCCTGGTAAAACCATCTTACGCATACCCAGCAGCCTGGTAAAACCAGCTTCCACATACCCAGTAGTCTGGTAAAACCAGCTTGAACATACCCAGCAGCCTGGTAACACCAGATTCCACATACCCAGCAGCCTGGTAAAACCAGCTTCCACATACCCAGTGCCCTGGTACATCCAGCGTCCGCATAACCACAAGCCTGGTATGGCCAACTTCTGCACACCCAGCAGCCTGGTACATCCAGCTTCCCCATGCCCAGCAGTCTGATAAAGCCAGCTTCCACATAGCAAGCAGCCTGGTAAAACCAGCTCCCACATACCCAGTAGTTTGGTAAAACCAGCTTCCACATACCCAGCAGCCTGGTAAAACAAGCTTCCACATACCCAGCAGCCTGGTAAAACCAGCTTCCACCTACCAAGCAGCCTGGTAAAACTAGCTTCCACATACCCAGCAGCCTGATAAAAACATACTTAGCAGCCTTCTATATCCAGCTTCCACATACCAAGCAGCCTGGTGCAACAAGCTTCCACATACCCAGCAGTCTGATAAAGCCAGCTTCCACATACCCAGCTGCCTGATAAAACCAGCTTCCACTACCCAGCAGTCTGGTAAAACCAGCTTCCACATACCCTGCAGTCTGATGAAGCCAACTTCCACATACCCAGCAGCCTGGTGCACCTAGCTTCCACATACCCAGCAGCCTGGTACATCCAGCTTCCACATACCCAGCAGTCTGATAAAGCCAGCTTCCACATACCCAGCTGCCTGGTAAAACCAGCTTCCACAGACCCAGCAGCCGGGTAAAAGCAGCTTCCACACACCCAGCAGCCTGGTAAAACCAGCTTCCACCTACCCAGCAACCTGGTAAAACCAGTTTCCACATACCCAGCATCCAGATAAAACATACTTAGCAGCCTTGTACATCCAGCTTCCACTTTCCAGGAGTCTGGTAAAACATAGCTTCCACATACCCAGTAGTCTGGTAAAACCAGCTTCGATCTACCCAGCAGCCTGGTGCATTCAGCTTCCACATACCCAGCAGACTGATAAAACCAGCTTCCATATACCCAGCAGCCTGGTAAAACCAGCTTCGACCTACCCAGCAGCCTGGTAAAACCAGCTTCCACCTACCCAGCAGCCTGGTGCATCCAGCTTCCACATACCTAGCAGCCTGGTAAAACCAGCTTCCACATACACAATAGTTTGGTAAAACCAGCTTCCACATACCCAGTAGTCTGGTAAAACCAGCTCCCACATACCCAGTAGTTTGGTAAAACCAGCTTCCACATACCCAGCAGCCTGGTAAAACCAGCTTACACATACCCAGCAGCCTGGTAAAACCAGCTTCCACCTACCTAGCAGCCTGGTAAAACTAGCTTCCACATACCCAGCAGCCTGATAAAACATACTTATCAGCCTTCTACATCCAGCTTCCACATACCCAGCAGCCTGGTGCAACAAGCTTCCACATACCCAGCAGCCTGGTACATCCAGCTTCCACATACCCAGCAGTCTGATAAAACCAGCTTCCACAAACCCAGCAGCCTGGTAAAACCAGCTTCCACCTACCTAGCAGCCTGGTAAAACTAGCTTCCACATACCCAGCAGCCTGATAAAACATACTTATCAGCCTTCTACATCCAGCTTCCACATACCCAGCAGCCTGGTGCAACAAGCTTCCACATACCCAGCAGCCAGGTAAAACCAGCTTCCACAAACCCAGCATCCTGGTAAAACCAGCTTCCACCTACCCAGCTGCCTGGTAAAACCAGTTTCCACATACCCAGCAGCCAGATAAAACATACTTAGCAGCCTGGTACATCCAGCTTCCACTACCCAGGAGTCTGGTAAAACCCGCTTCCACATACCCAGTAGTCTGGTAAAACCAGCTTCGACCTACCCAGCAGCCTGGTGCATTCAGCTTCCACATACCCAGCAGACTGATAAAACCAGCATCCACCTACCCAGCAGCCTGGTAAAACCAGCTTCCGCCTACCGAGCAGCCTGGTGCATCCAGCTTCCACGTACCCAGCAGCCTGGTAAAACCAGCCTCCACATATCCAGCAGCCTGGTAAAACCAGCTTACACCTACCTAGCAGCCTGGTAAAACTAGCTTCCACATACCCAGCAGCCTAATAAAACATACTTAGCAGCCTTCTACATCCAGCTTCCACTACCCAGGAGTCTGGTAAAACCAGCTTCGACCTACCCAGCAGCCTGGTGCATTCAGCTTCCAAATACCCAGCAGACTGATAAATCCAGCTTCCACCTACCCAGCAGCCTGGTAAAACCAGCTTCCACCTACCCAGCAGCCTGGTGCATCCAGCTTTCACATACCCAGCAACTGGGTAAAACTAGCTTCCACATACCCAGCAGCCTGATAAAACATACTTAGCAGCCTGGTACATCCAGCTTCCACTACCCAGCAGTCTGGTAAAACCAGCTTCCACACACCCATCAGCCTGGTAAAACCAGCTTCCACATACCCAGCACCTTGGTAAAACTTGCTTCCACATACCCAGCAACCTGGTGCATCCAGCTTCCACATACCCAGCAGCATGGTACATCCAGCTTCCACATACCCAGCAGCCTGATAAAACCAGCTTCCACATACCCAGCAGCCTGATAAAACTAGCTTCCACATACCCAGCAGCCTGATAAAACCAGCGTCAACATACCCAGATGCTTGGTACATCCAGCTTCCCCATAGCTAGCAGCCTGGTAAAACCAGCTTCCACCCAAACAGCAGCCTGGTGCATCCAGCTTCCACATACCCAGCAGACTGATAAAACCAGCTTCCACATACCCAGCAGCCTGGTACATCAAGCTTCCACATACCCAGCAGCCTGGTAAAACCAGCTTCCATATACATTGCAGCCTGATAAAACCAGCTTCCACATACCCAGTAGTCTGGTAAAACCAGATTCCACATACCCAGCAGACTGATAAATCCAGCTTCCATATATCCAGCAGCCTGGTAAAACCAGCTTCCACCTACCCAGTAGCCTGTTAAAACCAGCTTCCACCTACGCAGCAGCCTGGTGCATTCAGCTTCCACATACACAGCAGCCTAGTAAAACCAGCTTCCACATACCCAGTAGTCTGGTAAAAACCAGCTTCCACATACCCAGCAGCCTGGTAAAACCAGCTTCCACCTACCCAGCAGCATGGTAAAACCAGCTTCCACCTACCCAGCAGCTTGGTAAAACCATCTTTCAAATACCCAGCACCTTGGTAAAACTAGCTTCCACATACCCAGCAGCCTGATATAACATACTTAGCAGCCTTTACATCCAGCTTCCACTTTCCAGGAGTCTGGTAAAACATAGCTTCCATATACCCAGTAGTCTGGTAAAACCAGCTTCAACCTACCCAGCAGCCTGGTGCATTCAGCTTCCACCTACCCAGCAGACTGATAAAACCAGCTTCCATATACCCAGCAGCCTGGTAAAACCAGCTTCCACAGACCCAGCACCTTGGTAAAACATGCTTCCTTATACCCAGCAGCCTGGTGCAACCAACCTCCACATACCCAGCAGCCTGGTACATCCAGCTTCCACATACCCAGCAGTCTGATAAAGCCAGCTTCCACATACCCGGCAGCCTGCTAAAACCAGCTTCCACATACCCAGCAGCCTGGTAAAACCAGCTTCCACAAACCCAGCAGCCTGGTAAGACCGGCTTCCACCTACCGATCAGCCTGGTAAAACCAGCTTCCACATACCCAGCAGCCTGATAAAAGATATTCAGCAGCCTGGTACATCCAGATTCCACTGCCCAGCAGTCTGGTAAAACCAGCTTCCACATACCCAGCAGTCTGATAAAGCCAGCTCCCACATACCCAGCTGCCTGTTAAAACCAGCTTCCACATACCCAACAGCCTGGTAAAACCATCTTCCACATACCCAGCAGCCTGGTAAAACCAGCTTGCACCTACCCAGCAGCCTGGTAAAACCAGCTTCCACATAACCAGCAGCCTGGTAAAACCAGCTTCCACATACCGAGCACCTTGGTAAAACTAGCTTCCTTATGCCCAGCAGCCTGGTGCACCCAGCTTCCACATACTCAGCAGCCTGGTACATCCAACTTCAACATACCCAGCGTTCTGATAAAGCCAGCGTCCACATACCCAGCAGCCTGGTAAAATCAGATTCCATAAACCCAGCAGCCTGGTAAAACCAGCTTCCACCTACCAAGCAGCCTGGTAAAACCAGCTTCCACATACCCAGCAGCCTGGTGCATCCAGCTTCCACATACCCAGCAGCCTGGTACATACTGCTTCTACATACCCAGCAGCCTTATAAAACCAGCTTCCACATACCCAACAGCCTCATAAAACCAGTGTCAACATACCCAGCCGCCTGGTACAGCCAGCTTCCACATACCCAGCAGCCTGATAAAACATACTTAGCAGCCTTGTACATCCAGCTTCCACTACCCAGCAGTCTGGTAAAACCAGCTTCCACATACCCTGCAGTCTGATGAAGCCAACTTCCACATACCCAGCAGCCTGGTGAACCTAGCTTCCACATACCCAGCAGCCTGGTACATCCAGCTTCCATATACCCAGCAGTCTGATAAAGCCAGCTTCCACATACCCAGCTGCCTGGTAAAACCAGCTTCCACATACCCAGCAGCCGGGTAAAAGCAGCTTCCACACACCCAGCAGCCTGGTAAAACCAGCTTCCACCTACCCAGCAACCTGGTAAAACCAGTTTCCACATACCAAGCAGCCAGATAAAACATACTTAGCAGCCTTGTACATCCAGCTTCCACTTTCCAGGAGTCTGGTAAAACATAGCTTCCATATACCCAGTAGTCTGGTAAAACCAGCTTCGACCTACCCAGCAGCCTGGTGCATTCAGCTTCCACATACCCAGCAGACTGATAAAACCAGCTTCCATATACCCAGCAGCCTGATAAAACCAGCTTCCACCTACCCAGCAGCCTGGTAAAACCAGCTTCCACCTACCCAGCAGCCTGGTGCATCCAGCTTCCACATACCCAGCAGCCTGGTAAAACCAGCTTCCACATACCCAATAGTTTGGTAATACCAGCTTCCACATACCCAGTAGTCTGGTAAAACTAGCTTCCACATACCCAGCAGCCTGATAAAAACATACTTAGCATACTTCTACATCCAGCTTCCACATACCAAGCAGCCTGGTGCAACAAGCTTCCACATACCCAGCAGTCTGATAAAGCCAGCTTCCACAAACCCAGCTGCCTGATAAAACCAGCTTCCACATACCCAGCAGCCGGGTAAAACCAGCTTCCACAAACCCAGCAGCCTGGTAAAACCAGCTTCCACCTACCCAGCCTGTGTGTTGCCTGGTGCAACAAGCTTCCACATACCCAGCAGTCTGATAAAGCCAGCTTCCACATACCCAGCTGCCTGATAAAACCAGCTTCCACATACCCAGCAGCCGGGTAAAACCAGCTTCCACAAACCCAGCAGCCTGGTAAAACCAGTTTCCACATACCCAGCAGCCAGATAAAACATACTTAGCAGCCTGGTACATCCAGCTTCCACTACCCAGAAGTCTGGTAAAACCAGCTTCCACATACCCAGTAGTCTGGTAAAACCAGCTTCGACCTACCCAGCAGCCTGGTGCATTCAGCTTCCACATACCCAGCAGACTGATAAAACCAGCTTCCACCTACCCAGCAGCCTGGTAAAACCAGCTTCCACCTACCCAGCAGCCTGGTGCATCCAGCATCCACGTACCCAACAGCCTGGTAAAACCAGCTTCCACATACCCAGTAGTTTGGTAAAACCAGCTTCCACATACCCAGTAGTCTGGTAAAACCAGCTCCCACATACCCAGCAGCCTGGTAAAACCAGCTTCCACATACCCAGTAGCCTGTTAAAACCAGCTTCCACCTACGCAGCAGCCTGGTGCATTCAGCTTCCACATACACAGCAGCCTAGTAAAACCAGCTTCCACATACCCAGTAGTCTGGTAAAAACCAGCTTCCACATACCCAGCAGCCTGGTAAAACCAGCTTCCACATACCCAGCAGCCTGGTAAAACCAGCTTCCACCTACCCAGCAGCATGGTAAAACCAGCTTCCACCTACCCAGCAGCTTGGTAAAACCATCTTTCAAATACCCAGCACCTTGGTAAAACTAGCTTCCACATACCCAGCAGCCTGATATAACATACTTAGCAGCCTTTACATCCAGCTTCCACTACCCAGCAGTCTGGTAAAACCAGCTTCCACATACAAAGCAGCCTGATAAAACCAGCTTCCACATACCCAGCAGCCAGATAAAACATACTTAGCAGCCTTGTACATACAGCTTCCACTTTCCAGGAGTCTGGTGAAACATAGCTTCCATATACCCAGTAGTCTGGTAAAACCAGCTTCAACCTACCCAGCAGCCTGGTGCATTCAGCTTCCACATACCCAGCAGACTGATAAAACCAGCTTACATATACCCAGCAGCCTGGTAAAACCAGCTTCCACAGACCCAGCACCTTGGTAAAACATGCTTCCTTATACCCAGCAGCCTGGTGCAACCAACCTCCACATACCCAGCAGCCTGGTACATCCAGCTTCCACATACCCAGCAGTCTGATAAAGCCAGCTTCCACATACCCGGCAGCCTGGTAAAACCAGCTTCCACATACCCAGCAGCCTGGTAAAACCAGCTTCCACAAACCCAGCAGCCTGGTAAGACCGGCTTCCACCTACCAAGCAGCCTGGTAAAACCAGCTTCCACATACCCAGCAGCCTGATAAAAGATATTCAGCAGCCTGGTACATCCAGCCTCCACTACCGAGCAGTCTGGTAAAACCAGCTTCCACATACCCAGCAGTCTGATAAAGCCAGCTCCCACATACCCAGCTGCCTGTTAAAACCAGCTTCCACATACCCAACAGCCTGGTAAAACCATCTTCCACATACCCAGCAGCCTGGTAAAACCAGCTTGCACCTACCCAGCAGCCTGGTAAAACCAGCTTCCACATAACCAGCAGCCTGGTAAAACCAGCTTCCACATACCCAGCACCTTGGTAAAACTAGCTCCTTATGCCCAGCAGCCTGGTGCACCCAGCTTCCACATACTCAGCAGCCTGGTACATCCAACTTCCACATACCCAGCAGTCTGATAAAGCCAGCGTCCACATACCCAGCAGCCTGGTAAAATCAGATTCCATAAACCCAGCAGCCTGGTAAAACCAGCTTCCACCTACCAAGCAGCCTGGTAAAACCAGCTTCCACATACCCAGCAGCCTGGTAAAACCAGCTTCCACCTACCCAGCAGCCTGCTAAAACTAGCTTCCACATACACAGCAGCCTGATAAAAACACACGTAGCAGCCTGGTACACCCAGCTTCCAATACCCAGCAGTCTGGTAAAACCAGCTTCCATATACACAGCAGCCTAGTAAAACCAGCTTCCACATACCCAGCACCTTGGTAAAACAAGCTTCCACATACCCAGCAGCCTGGTGCATCCAGCTTCCACATACCCAGCAGCCTGGTACATACTGCTCCTACATACCCAGCAGCCTTATAAAACCAGCTTCCACATACCCAACAGCCTGATAAAACCAGTGTCAACATACCCAGCCGCCTGGTACAGCCAGCTTCCAGATACCCAGCAGCCTGATAAAACATACTTAGCAGCCTTGTACATCCAGCTTCCACTACCCAGCAGTCTGGTTAAACCAGCTTCCACATACCCTGCAGTTTGATGAAGCCAACTTCCACATACCCAGCAGCCTGATGCACCTAGCTTCCACATACCCAGCAGCCTGGTACATCCAGCTGCCACATACCCAGCAGTCTGATAAAGCCAGCTTCCACATACCCAGCTGCCTGGTAAAACCAGCTTCCACATACCCAGCAGCCGGGTAAAAGCAGCTTCCACACACCCAGCAGCCTGGTAAAACCAGCTTCCACCTACCCAGCAACCTGGTAAAACCAGTTTCCACATACCCAGCAGCCAGATAAAACATACTTAGCAGCCTTGTACATCCAGCTTCCACTTTCCAGGAGTCTGGTAAAACATAGCTTCCACATACCCAGTAGTCTGGTAAAACCAGCTTCGACCTACCCAGCAGCCTGGTGCATTCAGCTTCCACATACCCAGCAGACTGATAAAACCAGCTTCCATATACCCAGCAGCCTGGTAAAACCAGCTTCCACCTACCCAGCAGCCTGGTAAAACCAGCTTCCACCTACCCAGCAGTCTGGTGCATCCAGCTTCCACATACCCAGCAGCCTGGTAAAACCAGCTTCCACATACCCAATAGTTTGGTAAAACCAGCTTCCACATACCCAGTAGTCTGGTAAAACCAGCTCCCACATACCCAGTAGTTTGGTAAAACCAGCTTCCACATACCCAACAGCCTGGTAAAACCAGCTTCCACATGCCCAGCAGCCTGGTAAAACCATCTTCCACCTACGTAGCAGCCTGGTAAAACTAGCTTCCACATACCCAGCAGCTTGATAAAACATACTTAGCAGCCTTCTACATCCAGCTTCCACATACCCAGCAGCCTGGTGCAACAAGCTTCCACATACCCAGCAGCCTGGTACATCCAGCTTCCACATACCAGGGGCGCCACCAAGGGGTGGCCAAGGGGGGCCATGGCCACCCTTTTAGAAATGGTGGCCCCCCCATCGGCCACCCCAGCGAAAAAGCAAAAAAAAAAATCTTTTTCGCACTGAACTGTGCATGAACAATAACATGCCCAGTTCAGTGCGAAAACAAATCTTTCTTTTTTGCTGCGACCTTGGATGGACTCTAGTCAGATCAGAGAGATATGGTGGCCCTGCACCCCATTGATCGATTTGCGCATGCTCAGTGGACCCGGAAACACAGCCTGAGCGCGTGCATTTCTTCTTTGGCTCGTGCTTCCAGGCTGTGTTCCAGGCTATGAAAAGGAGACCTAGGCTGTGTCGCTGACTGAGGGATTGAATGGTTCCTGGAAAACACTTCAGAGCCAGCTGAGGATAGTATGTGTGTGGCACCAGGGGGGTGGCACTGCAAGACCACTCAGGAATCTGGGAATCCTGGGAAAGATCAGTGTTGTCATTGCTAGGATGATCAGCAAAATGTGTCTCTCCATGGGTTGCCACATTTATCATAGGGAATTAACCTTTATGAGTTCTAATGTAATGCCCCTTGAACCTGTAGGTGTTTAACCCAAACCCTACCTTTGTCTAGAACTAAGCATGTTCGAGGACAGGTGGGCTATAAATTAGCAAATGTGTACTGGAATAGAAGCCTCTAAGGGTGTCCAGTATCCCTATTAGGTTAGAAATCGTGACACTCAATAAATAATAGATCCGATTCTGACTCTGTTCTTAGTGTTCTCAGAGAACAATATCCTATTTTATTGTGGAAAGACCCTTTTCCCTGATAGTTCTGTATCCCCAACCCATTATGACAAAACTAAATAAAGATGATGCACTCTGTCGTCTAACTAGCATGTTTTCTTTTGCTCCTATGTTGCACTACCCCACATCCGTGCCACGTTTCTAACGTATTGTATTTCCTCATATCCGAGCATGCCATGCAGTACTACTACTGCCATATTTCCTAGACTTGCCTTTTTCTCTCTGACTGGCCCACTATCCTGTGTTGTCCGTTGATCTCTTTGCCAAATCTGATAATACTTGGCTAAAAAGAGGCAGTTAGACCACTCTAAGGCACACCCTAACCCTACAATGAGTTGGAGTATGCCTTACAAGGCTCCTTTTTTAAATGCCCCTTTTTAGTTTGGGCTATTATGTGGCAGATCCACCTAAAAGCTGAAACTATTGCATTAGAAGTACAGATGGGGGGAGATGGCATATGAGGAGGGAAACAAAGCTTTAATGTAATGTTTGGTTATTTACCCACCCATTGCCTGCCCATGGCTTTTCTAATCCCTATGGTCCCTCCAAACAAGTACCCTCCCCCTCTCCCCAACCCCTGCCAAAGCACCTCCTAGTGGGAATTCTTTGAGCTCTCTTTGTTCATGGTTTGCCATCAAACTTTGCTTTGAAGAAAACACTGGCAGGCCCTTCAAGGGCTGTATTCTGAGTGTTAATGACTTAATTTGTGCTGTAAATGAAATGTGCTACTTATGTAATAGAAATGCCTTAACCAGGTCTAGCACCCAATTTATAAACACTATGCGTGTCCAGTGTTGAAGTCCTGTTAAAAACAAGTATTGGCAAAGTCAGCAGTTTTGGCTTGTGTAAACCTATTAGGAATTGCAAGGCACTCCTATTAGATGCCCAGGCACTCACACCGTTTGCACCTGCTACTATCAATGGCCAGTTAATATCACTCTGGCATGGATTATTTGAGCCCTCCAGTGCGCCTGGGCTTGGGAGGGCTAAAGCCCCCCGCCCCTCTGACACAGCAGTCATCTTAAACAAATACACTGCTCTCCGAGGTGAGAAAACAGGCATTGAAGCGAAGGGTGAAGGCTGAGTACAAAAGCCTGCCAGCCCATCAGTAGGACTCCCTCCACCCCCATGTTGCAGCTA
Source organism: Ambystoma mexicanum (assembly GCF_040938575.1). Classification (NCBI taxonomy): domain Eukaryota; kingdom Metazoa; phylum Chordata; class Amphibia; order Caudata; family Ambystomatidae; genus Ambystoma; species Ambystoma mexicanum. The sequence goes on from NC_090929.1 coordinate 1,685,476,889, forward strand.
AAGGCTTAACTGCTGGCTCAGCTTTTACATGGCCCATGCTTTCAATAATTACCATTAACAAAAGAAAACGTATATTTGTGTGCATGTGGGGATTGTATGTATGTATGTATGTAGGCATGCATGCAATGGAGTGTGTAGGTGGTTGTATGTTTGTATGCTAGGCCTTGTCTGCAAGTGCACACCTGTGAATGAATGCAGTGTGGATGGTGTGACTGTGCGTGTTAACGAGCGCACAATCTAAATGTTCTGGGTACTCGTGTGAATGACAGATCAGCTGTGTGGGTGCATGTGTCTGAATGTCTCCATATCACTGTGTATCTGAGGAGGGGCATTGGATCATTGACATTTTTTGACAAGAGCATGGCATGTTTTATTGCCGTTTTTGGGCAAAGGAAAGTCAATGTGAGTGTTTTTATGTGATGGTGGGGTTGGAGTGGGGGTTAGAGGAGGGAGAATACTACAGTGGGGCTGACCTGACTGGGTCTTACTGTAGCATAGAATGTTGTACTCGCATTGAGGTAAAAGGCAACATGATGAGTGTTCTTACATGGGGAGCGCATTTTTCCTTATTTTGAATTGGGTCTTTATTTTACTGCTGTTTAAGGTCAAAGGCAACATACATATTCTTACATGGGGAATATAACATGATGCGTGCAACATGATTGCACTTATATGGAGGGATTTGTGTGATGATATGCTATTTATATAGTACTTTGGCCAAAGCGATGTACAGAGAACAAATTTACATCAAATATATCACCCAGCCGAAGTTTGCACTCATTTAATGAGCTTTATTTATTGCATTTATTGACATCGCCCAAACCTGTAAGTATCATGGCAGTGATACAACTTGGTGAGCAGGGAAAACAGTACAGTACATAGTAAGAGAGGGGTAACAAGGTGCACAAGCAACGTAATAGTAGACGGTCCGTAGAGGAGGGTAGAGATCAGGGAGGTCACTTTGAAGTATGTATGAAAGGCTGAGTTGGCCTTGCCGTGATTTGAACCTGCAAATCACACTCAGATTACAAGAGCATGCGCTCAGCCCACTGAGCAAGTTACTGGCTAGCCAGCAAGAGCATGTCTTCTTTCTGTGGCATTGCAGTTTCTTACTGGTGTTAAGGCCAACAGCAGCATAAGTGTTCTTACATTGGGGTGGGGGAATTTGTGCTGCCTGCAAAGCTGTTTTTTTTATTGTGGCATGAGATGTTTACTGCCGTTAGGGAGCAAATACAACATGAGTGTTCTTATATGGGGAGTGGGGGATTTGTGTAGCCAGCAAGGATATGTTTTCTTACTGGGGCATGGATTTTTTTCACTGGCATTAAGGCAAAGCTAATAGGAGTATGTTCTTACATGGAGATACTGGCATGTATTAGGAGAGCTAGCATAAACATACTTTGTCATAGTATGGTTACTGGCATTATGAACAAAGCAAACATGAGTATTTTCCTATGTGGGAATAGTGGCATATATAAGTGCACCAGAATGGAGATGTGTGACCACAATCAATATGAAAATGCTTTTTTACACTTGCAGAGTACTGGCATATAGCAGACAAAATGAAAATGCTCCTATGCATTGTTGGCGGCTTGGCATCTAACGTACTTTGTATGCCTTACCCTACAAAACCGAATGTAAACTGTGTGGCTTTTTACCTAATTTATCAAAGAAAGTATACTGTAAAATGCACTTTTATAACCCATTATTTAAAACCTTTTCTCAAGGGGACAAACCCCCCTTGATTGGTTCGCCCTCCCCCACTACTCTCTGTCACTCCTATGCATTTGGCTGGGGGCAGAACAAGTGCCTTCCTTCCGCAGACTCTTCTTAATGTAGGCCATCCTACATTGGCTCCAGGCCCCACTTGTTACAGAATAATAGCTAAGCCTCTGGTGAGTTGGGGTGAAAGATGGATCTAATGGGCCAAAGGAAGGCGTGATATCTACTCAGACTCCTGGGCTTGGGGAGAGGGCGGTAGGATGGGTGGGTTTGGGGGGAAATCACTAGCGCAGAAGGTTTAATGTCCCGTCTTACTAACGGTTTTCAAAACCTCCATCCAGCCCCGCCAAAATGTTGAGGCTGGATCCACCCCTGTGTGGCACCCTGTGTGCCACCCCAAGATTTCCTGTGGCCTCATCAGGCCACCCCTATGAAACATTTCTGGGGGCGCCACTGCCACATACCCAGCAGTCTGATAAAACCAGCTTCCACAGACCCAGCTGCCTGATAAAACCAGATTCCACATACCGAGCAGCCAGGTAATACCAGCTTCCACAAACCCAGCAGCCTGGTAAAACCAGCTTCCACCTACCCAGCAGCCTGGTAAAACCAGTTTCCACATACCCAGCAGCCAGATAAAACATACTTAGCAGCCTGGTACATCCAGCATCCACTACCCAGGAGTCTGGTAAAACCCGCTTCCACATACCCAGTAGTCTGGTAAAATCAGCTTCGACCTACCCAGCAGCCTGGTGCATTCAGCTTCCACATACCCAGCAGACTGATAAAACCAGCTTCCACCTACCCAGCAGGCTGGTAAAACCAGCTTCCGCCTACCCAGCAGCCTGGTGCATCCAGCTTCCATGTACCCAGCAGCCTGGTAAAACCAGCCTCCACATACCCAGTAGTTTGGTAAAACCAGCTTCGACATACCCAGTAGTCTGGTAAAACCAGCTCCCACATACCCAGCAGCCTGGTAAAACCAGCTTCCTGATACCCAGCAGCCTGGTAAAACCAGCCTCCACCTACCTAGCAGCCTGGTAAAACTAGCTTCCACACACCCAGCAGCCTGAAAAAACTACTTAGCAGCCTTCTACATCCAGCTTCCACTAGCCAGCAGTCTGGTAATACCAGCTTCCACATACCCAGCAGCCAGATAAAACATACTTAGCAGCCTGGTACATCCAGCTTCCACTACCCAGGAGTCTGGTAAAACCAGCTTCCACATACCCAGTAGTCTGGTAAAACCAGCTTCGACCTACCCAGCAGCCTGGTGCATTCAGCTTCCACATACCCAGCAGACTGATAAAACCAGCTTCCACCTACCCAGCAGCCTGGTAAAACCAGCTTCCACCTACCCAGCAGCCTGGTGCATCCAGCTTCCAAGTACCCAGCAGCCTGGTAAAACCAGCCTCCACACACCCAGTAGTTTGGTAAAACCAGCTTCCACATACCCATTAGCCTGGTAAAACCAGCTCCCACATACCCAGCTGCCTGGTAAAGCCAGCTTCCACATACCCAGCAGCCAGGTAAAACCAGCTTCCACCTACCTAACAGCCTGGTAAAACTAGCTTCCACATACCCAGCAGCCTGATAAAACATACTTAGCAGCCTTCTACATCCAGCTTCCAATAGCCAGCAGTCTGCTAATACCAGCTTCCACATACCCAGCAGTCTGATAAAGCCAGCTTCCACATACGCAGCAGCCTGGTAAAACCAGCTTCCACATACCAATCAGCCTGATAAGAACAAGCTCCCACATGTCTAGCAGCCTGATAAAGCCAGCTTCCACATACCCAGCATCCTGATAAAACAAGCTTCCACATGCCTAGCAGCCTGATAAAGCCAACTTCCACATACCCATCAGCCTGATAAAGCCAGCTTCCACATACCCAGCAGCCTGATAAAACCAGCTTCCACATACCCAGCAGCCTAGTATCTAGTAAAATCAGCTTCCACATGCCCAGCAGCTTGATAACGCCAGCTTCCACATACCCAGCAGCCTGATAAATCCAGCTTCCACATACCCAGCAGCCTGGTAAAACCAACTTCCACATACCCAGTAGTCTGGTAAAACCAGCTTGAACATACCCAGCAGCCTGGTAACACCAGATTCCACATATCCAGCATCCTGGTAAAATCTGCTTCCACATACCCAGCGCCCTGGTACACCCAGCGTCCGCATTACCACAAGCCTGGTATGGCCAACTTCTGCACACCCAGCAGCCTGGTACATCCAGCTTCCCCATGCCCAGCAGTCTGATAAAGCCAGCTTCCACATACCCAGCAGCCTGGTAAATCTAGCTTCCACATACCCAGCAGCCTAGATAAAACCAGCTTCCACATATCCAGTAGTCTGGTAAAACCAGCTACCACATACCCAGTAGGCTGGTAATACCATCTTCAACCTACCCAGCAGCCTGGTGCATCCAGCTTCCACATACCCAGCAGACTGATGAAACCAGCTTCCGTATAACCAGCAGCCTGGTAAAACCAGCTTCCACCTACCCAGCAGCCTGGCAAAACCAGCCTCCACTTACCCAGCAACCAGGTGCATCCAGCTTCCACATACCCAGCAGCCTGGTAAAACCAGCTTCCAAATACCTAGCAGCCTGGTAAAACCAGCTTCCACATACCCAGCAGCCTGGTAAATCCAGCTTCCACATACCCAGCAGCCTGATAAAACCAGCTTCCACATACCCAGTAGTCTGGTAAAACCAGCTACCACATACCCAGTAGGCTGGTAATACCATCTTCAACCTACCCAGCAGCCTGGTGCATCCAGCTTCCACATACCCAGCAGACTGATGAAACCAGCTTCCGTATACCCAGCAGCCTGGTAAAACCAGCTTCCACCTACCCAGGAGCCTGGCAAAACCAGCCTCCACTTACCCAGCAACCAGGTGCATCCAGCTTCCACATACCCAGCAGCCTGGTAAAACCAGCTTCCACCTACCCAGCAGCCTGGTAAAACCAACTTCCACATTCCCAGCACCTTGGTTAAACTAGCTTCCACATACCCAGCAGCCTGATAAAACATACTTAGCATCCTGGTACATCCAGCTTCCACTACCCAACAGTTTGGTAAAACCAGCTTCCACATACCAAGCAGCCTGGTAAAACCATCTTCCACATACCCAGCAGCCTGGTAAAACCAGCTTCCACCTACCCAGCAGCCTGGTAAAACCAGCTTCCACATAACCAGCAGCCTGGTAAAACCAGCTTCCACATACCCCGCACCTTGGTAAAACTAGCTTCCTTAAACTCAGCAGCCTGGTGCACCCAGCTTCCACATACTCAGCAGCCTCGTACATCCAACTTCTACATACCCAGCAGTCTGATAAAGCCAGCTTCCACATACCCGGCAGCCTGGTAAAACCAGCTTCCACATGCATGGTAAAATCAGATTCCACAAACCAAGCAGCCTGGTACATCCAGCTTCCAAATACCCAGCAGCCTGATAAAACCAGCTTCCACATACCCAGCAGCCTGATAAAACTAGCTTCCACATACACAGCAGCCTGATAAAAACATACGTAGCAGCTTGGTACATCCAGCTTCCAATACCCAGCAGTCTGGTAAAACCAGCTTCCATATACCCAGCAGCCTAGTAAAACCAGCTTCCACATACCCAGCACCTTGGTAAAACTAGCTTCCACATACCGAGCAGCCTGGTGCATCCAGCTTCCACATACCCAGCAGCCTGGTACATACTGCTTCTACATACCCAGCAGCCTGATAAAACCAGTTGCCATATACCCAGCAGCCTGGTACATACTGCTTCTACATACCCAGCAGCCTGATAAAACCAGTTGCCATATACCCAGCAGCCTTATAAAACCAGCTTCCACATACCCAACAGCCTGATAAAACCAGTGTCAACATACCCAGCCACCTGGTACAGCCAGCTTCCACATACCCAGCAGCCTGATAAAACATACTTAGCAGCCTTGTACATCCAGCTTCCACTACCCAGCAGTCTGGTAAAACCAGCTTCCACATACCCTGCAGTCTGATAAAACCAACTTCCACATACCCAGCAGACTGGTGCACCTAGCTTCAACAAACCCAGCAGCCTGGTACATCCAGCTTCCACATACCCAGCAGTCTGATAAAGCCAGCTTCCACATACCCAGCTTCCTGGTAAAACCAGCTTCCACATACCCAGCAGCCGGGTAAAACCAGCTTCCACACACCCAGCAGCCTGGTAAAACCAGCTTCCACCTACCCATCAGCCTGGTAAAACCAGTTTCCACATACCCAGCAGCCAGATAAAACATACTTAGCAGCCTTGTACATCCAGCTTCCACTTCCCAGGAGTCTGGTAAAACATAGATTCCACATACCCAGTAGTCTGGTAAAACCAGCTTCGACCTATCCAGCAGCCTGGTGCATTCAGCTTCCAGATACCCAGCAGACTGATAAAACTAGCTTCCATATACCCAGCAGCATGGTAAAACCACTTCCACCTACCCAGCAGCCTGGTAAAACCAGCTTCCACCTACCCAGCAGCCTGGTGCATCCAGCTTTCACATACCCAGCAGCCTGGTAAAACCAGCTTCCACATACCCAGTAGTTTGGTAAAACCAGCTTCTACATACCCAGTAGTCTGGTAAAACCAGCTCCCACATACCCAGTAGTTTGGTAAAACCAGCTTCCACATACCCAGCAGCCTGGTAAAACCAGCTTCCACATACCCAGCAGCCTGGTAAAACCAGCTTCCACCTACCTAGCAGCCTGGTAAAACTAGCTTCCACATACCCAGCAGCCTGATAAAACATACTTAGCAGCCTTCTACATCCATCTTCCACATACCAAGCAGCCTGGTGCAACAAGCTTCCACATACCCAGCAGCCTGGTACATCCAGCTTCAACATACCCATCAGTCTGATAAAGCCAGCTTCCACATACCCAGCTGCCTGATAAAACCATCTTCCACATACCCAGCAGCCGGGTAAAACCAGCTTCCACAAACCCAGCAGCCTGGTAAAACCTGCTTCCACCTACCGAGCAGCCTGGTAAAACCAGTTTCCACATACCCAGCAGCCAGATAAAACATACTTAGCAGCCTGGTACATCCAGCTTCCACTACCCAGGAGTCTAGTAAAACCAGCTTCCACATACCCAGTAGTCTGGTAAAACCAGCTTCGACCTACCCAGCAGCCTGGTGCATTCAGCTTCCACATACCCAGCAGACTGATAAAACCAGCTTCCACCTACCCAGCAGCCTGGTAAAACCAGCTTCCACACACCCAGTAGTTTGGTAAAACCAGCTTCCACATACCCAGTAGTCTGGTAAAACCAGCTCCCACATACCCAGCAGCCTGGTAAAACCAGCTTCCACATACCCAGTAGCCTGATAAAACATACTTAGCAGCCTTCTACATCCAGCTTCCACTAGCCAGCAGTCTGGTAATACCAGCTTCCACATACCCAGCAGTCTGATAAAGCCATCTTCCACATACGCAGCAGCCTGGTAAAACCAGCTTCCACATACCAAGCAGCCTGATAAGAACAAGCTCCCACATGCCTAGCAGCCTGATAAAGCCAGCTTCCACATACCCAGCATCCTGATAAAACAAGCTTCCACATGCCTACCAGCCTGATAAAGCCAGCTTCCACATACCCATCAGCCTGATAAAGCCAGCTTCCACATACCCAGCAGCCTGATAAAACCAGCTTCCACACACCCAGCAGCCTGGTAAAACCAGCTTCCACCTACCCAGCAGCCTGATAAGAACAAGCTCCCACATGCCTAGCAGCCTGATAAAGCCAGCTTCCACATACCCAGCATCCTGATAAAACAAGCTTCCACAAGCCTACCAGCCTGATAAAGCCAGCTTCCACATACCCAGCTTCCTGGTAAAACCAGCTTCCACACACCCAGCAGCCTGGTAAAACCAGCCTCCACCTACCAAGCAGCCTGATAAGAACAGGCTCCCACATGCCTAGCAGCCTGATAAAGCCAGCTTCCACTTACCCAGCATCCTGATAAAACAAGCTTCCACAAGCCTACCAGCCTGATAAAACCAGCTTCCACATACCCAGTAGTTTGGTAAAACCAGCTTCCACATACCCAGTAGTCTGGTAAAACCAGCTCCCACATACCCAGCAGCCTGGTAAAACCAGCTTCCACATACCCAGCAGCCTGGTAAAACCAGCTTCCACATACCCAGTAGCCTGATAAAACATACTTAGCAGCCTTCTACATCCAGCTTCCACTAGCCAGCAGTCTGGTAATACCAGCTTCCACATACCCAGCAGTCTGATAAAGCCATCTTCCACATACGCAGCAGCCTGGTAAAACCAGCTTCCACATACCAAGCAGCCTGATAAGAACAAGCTCCCACATGCCTAGCAGCCTGATAAAGCCAGCTTCCACATACCCAGCATCCTGATAAAACAAGCTTCCACATGCCTACCAGCCTGATAAAGCCAGCTTCCACATACCCATCAGCCTGATAAAGCCAGCTTCCACATACCCAGCAGCCTGATAAAACCAGCTTCCACACACCCAGCAGCCTGGTAAAACCAGCTTCCACCTACCCAGCAGCCTGATAAGAACAAGCTCCCACATGCCTAGCAGCCTGATAAATCCAGCTTCCACATACCAAGCATCCTGATAAAACAAGCTTCCACAAGCCTACCAGCCTGATAAAGCCAGCTTCCACATACCCAGCTTCCTGGTAAAACCAGCTTCCACATACCCAGCAGCCGGGTAAAACCAGCTTCCACACACCCAGCAGCCTGGTAAAACCAGCTTCCACATACCCAGCAGCCTGATAAAACATACTTAGCAGCCTTCTACATCCAACTTCCACATACCAAGCAGCCTGGTGCAACAAGCTTCCACATACCTAGCAGCCTGGTACATCCAGCTTCCACATACCCATCAGTCTGATAAAGCCAGCTTCCACATACCCAGCTGCCTGATAAAACCATCTTCCACATACCCAGCAGCCGGGTAAAACCAGCTTCCACAAACCCAGCAGCCTGGTAAAGCCAGCTTCCACCTACCCAGCAGCCTGGTAAAACCAGTTTCCAAATACCCAGCAGCCAGATAAAACATACTTAGCAGCCTGGTACATCCAGCTTCCACTACCCAGGAGTCTAGTAAAACCAGCTTCCACATACCCAGTAGTCTGGTAAAACCAGCTTCGACCTACCCAGCAGCCTGGTGCATTCAGCTTCCACATACCCAGCAGACTGATAAAACCAGCTTCCACCTACCCAGCAGCCTGGTAAAACCAGCTTCCACCTACCCAGCAGCCTGGTGCATCCAGCCTCCATGTACCCAGCAGCCTGGTAAAACCAGCTTCCACATACCCAGTAGTCTGGTAAAACCAGCTCCCACATACCCAGCAGCCTGGTAAAACCAGCTTCCACATACCCAGCAGCCTGGTAAAACCAGCTTCCACCTACCTAGCAGCCTGGTAAAACTAGCTTCTACATACCCAGTAGCCTGATGAAACATACTTAGCAGCCTTCTACATCCTGCTTCCACTAGCCAGCAGTCTGGTAATACCAGCTTCCACATACCCAGCAGTCTGATAAAGCCAGCTTCCACATACGCAGCAGCCTGGTAAAACCAGCTTCCACATACCAAGCAGCCTGATAAGAACAAGCTCCCACATGCCTAGCAGCCTGATAAAGCCAGCTTCCACATACCTAGCATCCTGATAAAACTAGCTTCCACATGCCTACCAGCCTGATAAAGCCAGCTTCCACATACCCATCAGCCTGATAAAGCCATCTTCCACATACCCAGCAGCCTGATAAAACCAGCTTACACATACCCAGCAGCCTAGTATCTAGTAAAACCAGCTTCCACATACCCAGCAGCCTGATAAATCCAGCTTCCACATACCCAGCAGCCTGGTCAAACCAGCTTCCACATACCCAGCAGCCTGGTATACCCAGCGTCCACATACCCAGCAGCCTGATAAAGCCAGCTTCCACATACCCAGCAGCCTGGTAAAACCATCTTACGCATACCCAGCAGCCTGGTAAAACCAGCTTCCACATACCCAGTAGTCTGGTAAAACCAGCTTGAACATACCCAGCAGCCTGGTAACACCAGATTCCACATACCCAGCAGCCTGGTAAAACCAGCTTCCACATACCCAGTGCCCTGGTACATCCAGCGTCCGCATAACCACAAGCCTGGTATGGCCAACTTCTGCACACCCAGCAGCCTGGTACATCCAGCTTCCCCATGCCCAGCAGTCTGATAAAGCCAGCTTCCACATAGCAAGCAGCCTGGTAAAACCAGCTCCCACATACCCAGTAGTTTGGTAAAACCAGCTTCCACATACCCAGCAGCCTGGTAAAACAAGCTTCCACATACCCAGCAGCCTGGTAAAACCAGCTTCCACCTACCTAGCAGCCTGGTAAAACTAGCTTCCACATACCCAGCAGCCTGATAAAAACATACTTAGCAGCCTTCTATATCCAGCTTCCACATACCAAGCAGCCTGGTGCAACAAGCTTCCACATACCCAGCAGTCTGATAAAGCCAGCTTCCACATACCCAGCTGCCTGATAAAACCAGCTTCCACTACCCAGCAGTCTGGTAAAACCAGCTTCCACATACCCTGCAGTCTGATGAAGCCAACTTCCACATACCCAGCAGCCTGGTGCACCTAGCTTCCACATACCCAGCAGCCTGGTACATCCAGCTTCCACATACCCAGCAGTCTGATAAAGCCAGCTTCCACATACCCAGCTGCCTGGTAAAACCAGCTTCCACAGACCCAGCAGCCGGGTAAAAGCAGCTTCCACACACCCAGCAGCCTGGTAAAACCAGCTTCCACCTACCCAGCAACCTGGTAAAACCAGTTTCCACATACCCAGCATCCAGATAAAACATACTTAGCAGCCTTGTACATCCAGCTTCCACTTTCCAGGAGTCTGGTAAAACATAGCTTCCACATACCCAGTAGTCTGGTAAAACCAGCTTCGATCTACCCAGTAGCCTGGTGCATTCAGCTTCCACATACCCAGCAGACTGATAAAACCAGCTTCCATATACCCAGCAGCCTGGTAAAACCAGCTTCGACCTACCCAGCAGCCTGGTAAAACCAGCTTCCACCTACCCAGCAGCCTGGTGCATCCAGCTTCCACATACCTAGCAGCCTGGTAAAACCAGCTTCCACATACACAATAGTTTGGTAAAACCAGCTTCCACATACCCAGTAGTCTGGTAAAACCAGCTCCCACATACCCAGTAGTTTGGTAAAACCAGCTTCCACATACCCAGCAGCCTGGTAAAACCAGCTTACACATACCCAGCAGCCTGGTAAAACCAGCTTCCACCTACCTAGCAGCCTGGTAAAACTAGCTTCCACATACCCAGCAGCCTGATAAAACATACTTATCAGCCTTCTACATCCAGCTTCCACATACCCAGCAGCCTGGTGCAACAAGCTTCCACATACCCAGCAGCCTGGTACATCCAGCTTCCACATACCCAGCAGTCTGATAAAACCAGCTTCCACAAACCCAGCAGCCTGGTAAAACCAGCTTCCACCTACCTAGCAGCCTGGTAAAACTAGCTTCCACATACCCAGCAGCCTGATAAAACATACTTATCAGCCTTCTACATCCAGCTTCCACATACCCAGCAGCCTGGTGCAACAAGCTTCCACATACCCAGCAGCCAGGTAAAACCAGCTTCCACAAACCCAGCATCCTGGTAAAACCAGCTTCCACCTACCCAGCTGCCTGGTAAAACCAGTTTCCACATACCCAGCAGCCAGATAAAACATACTTAGCAGCCTGGTACATCCAGCTTCCACTACCCAGGAGTCTGGTAAAACCCGCTTCCACATACCCAGTAGTCTGGTAAAACCAGCTTCGACCTACCCAGCAGCCTGGTGCATTCAGCTTCCACATACCCAGCAGACTGATAAAACCAGCATCCACCTACCCAGCAGCCTGGTAAAACCAGCTTCCGCCTACCGAGCAGCCTGGTGCATCCAGCTTCCACGTACCCAGCAGCCTGGTAAAACCAGCCTCCACATATCCAGCAGCCTGGTAAAACCAGCTTACACCTACCTAGCAGCCTGGTAAAACTAGCTTCCACATACCCAGCAGCCTAATAAAACATACTTAGCAGCCTTCTACATCCAGCTTCCACTACCCAGGAGTCTGGTAAAACCAGCTTCGACCTACCCAGCAGCCTGGTGCATTCAGCTTCCAAATACCCAGCAGACTGATAAATCCAGCTTCCACCTACCCAGCAGCCTGGTAAAACCAGCTTCCACCTACCCAGCAGCCTGGTGCATCCAGCTTTCACATACCCAGCAACTGGGTAAAACTAGCTTCCACATACCCAGCAGCCTGATAAAACATACTTAGCAGCCTGGTACATCCAGCTTCCACTACCCAGCAGTCTGGTAAAACCAGCTTCCACACACCCATCAGCCTGGTAAAACCAGCTTCCACATACCCAGCACCTTGGTAAAACTTGCTTCCACATACCCAGCAACCTGGTGCATCCAGCTTCCACATACCCAGCAGCATGGTACATCCAGCTTCCACATACCCAGCAGCCTGATAAAACCAGCTTCCACATACCCAGCAGCCTGATAAAACTAGCTTCCACATACCCAGCAGCCTGATAAAACCAGCGTCAACATACCCAGATGCTTGGTACATCCAGCTTCCCCATAGCTAGCAGCCTGGTAAAACCAGCTTCCACCCAAACAGCAGCCTGGTGCATCCAGCTTCCACATACCCAGCAGACTGATAAAACCAGCTTCCACATACCCAGCAGCCTGGTACATCAAGCTTCCACATACCCAGCAGCCTGGTAAAACCAGCTTCCATATACATTGCAGCCTGATAAAACCAGCTTCCACATACCCAGTAGTCTGGTAAAACCAGATTCCACATACCCAGCAGACTGATAAATCCAGCTTCCATATATCCAGCAGCCTGGTAAAACCAGCTTCCACCTACCCAGTAGCCTGTTAAAACCAGCTTCCACCTACGCAGCAGCCTGGTGCATTCAGCTTCCACATACACAGCAGCCTAGTAAAACCAGCTTCCACATACCCAGTAGTCTGGTAAAAACCAGCTTCCACATACCCAGCAGCCTGGTAAAACCAGCTTCCACCTACCCAGCAGCATGGTAAAACCAGCTTCCACCTACCCAGCAGCTTGGTAAAACCATCTTTCAAATACCCAGCACCTTGGTAAAACTAGCTTCCACATACCCAGCAGCCTGATATAACATACTTAGCAGCCTTTACATCCAGCTTCCACTTTCCAGGAGTCTGGTAAAACATAGCTTCCATATACCCAGTAGTCTGGTAAAACCAGCTTCAACCTACCCAGCAGCCTGGTGCATTCAGCTTCCACCTACCCAGCAGACTGATAAAACCAGCTTCCATATACCCAGCAGCCTGGTAAAACCAGCTTCCACAGACCCAGCACCTTGGTAAAACATGCTTCCTTATACCCAGCAGCCTGGTGCAACCAACCTCCACATACCCAGAAGCCTGGTACATCCAGCTTCCACATACCCAGCAGTCTGATAAAGCCAGCTTCCACATACCCGGCAGCCTGCTAAAACCAGCTTCCACATACCCAGCAGCCTGGTAAAACCAGCTTCCACAAACCCAGCAGCCTGGTAAGACCGGCTTCCACCTACCGATCAGCCTGGTAAAACCAGCTTCCACATACCCAGCAGCCTGATAAAAGATATTCAGCAGCCTGGTACATCCAGATTCCACTGCCCAGCAGTCTGGTAAAACCAGCTTCCACATACCCAGCAGTCTGATAAAGCCAGCTCCCACATACCCAGCTGCCTGTTAAAACCAGCTTCCACATACCCAACAGCCTGGTAAAACCATCTTCCACATACCCAGCAGCCTGGTAAAACCAGCTTGCACCTACCCAGCAGCCTGGTAAAACCAGCTTCCACATAACCAGCAGCCTGGTAAAACCAGCTTCCACATACCGAGCACCTTGGTAAAACTAGCTTCCTTATGCCCAGCAGCCTGGTGCACCCAGCTTCCACATACTCAGCAGCCTGGTACATCCAACTTCAACATACCCAGCGTTCTGATAAAGCCAGCGTCCACATACCCAGCAGCCTGGTAAAATCAGATTCCATAAACCCAGCAGCCTGGTAAAACCAGCTTCCACCTACCAAGCAGCCTGGTAAAACCAGCTTCCACATACCCAGCAGCCTGGTGCATCCAGCTTCCACATACCCAGCAGCCTGGTACATACTGCTTCTACATACCCAGCAGCCTTATAAAACCAGCTTCCACATACCCAACAGCCTCATAAAACCAGTGTCAACATACCCAGCCGCCTGGTACAGCCAGCTTCCACATACCCAGCAGCCTGATAAAACATACTTAGCAGCCTTGTACATCCAGCTTCCACTACCCAGCAGTCTGGTAAAACCAGCTTCCACATACCCTGCAGTCTGATGAAGCCAACTTCCACATACCCAGCAGCCTGGTGAACCTAGCTTCCACATACCCAGCAGCCTGGTACATCCAGCTTCCATATACCCAGCAGTCTGATAAAGCCAGCTTCCACATACCCAGCTGCCTGGTAAAACCAGCTTCCACATACCCAGCAGCCGGGTAAAAGCAGCTTCCACACACCCAGCAGCCTGGTAAAACCAGCTTCCACCTACCCAGCAACCTGGTAAAACCAGTTTCCACATACCAAGCAGCCAGATAAAACATACTTAGCAGCCTTGTACATCCAGCTTCCACTTTCCAGGAGTCTGGTAAAACATAGCTTCCATATACCCAGTAGTCTGGTAAAACCAGCTTCGACCTACCCAGCAGCCTGGTGCATTCAGCTTCCACATACCCAGCAGACTGATAAAACCAGCTTCCATATACCCAGCAGCCTGATAAAACCAGCTTCCACCTACCCAGCAGCCTGGTAAAACCAGCTTCCACCTACCCAGCAGCCTGGTGCATCCAGCTTCCACATACCCAGCAGCCTGGTAAAACCAGCTTCCACATACCCAATAGTTTGGTAATACCAGCTTCCACATACCCAGTAGTCTGGTAAAACTAGCTTCCACATACCCAGCAGCCTGATAAAAACATACTTAGCATACTTCTACATCCAGCTTCCACATACCAAGCAGCCTGGTGCAACAAGCTTCCACATACCCAGCAGTCTGATAAAGCCAGCTTCCACAAACCCAGCTGCCTGATAAAACCAGCTTCCACATACCCAGCAGCCGGGTAAAACCAGCTTCCACAAACCCAGCAGCCTGGTAAAACCAGCTTCCACCTACCCAGCCTGTGTGTTGCCTGGTGCAACAAGCTTCCACATACCCAGCAGTCTGATAAAGCCAGCTTCCACATACCCAGCTGCCTGATAAAACCAGCTTCCACATACCCAGCAGCCGGGTAAAACCAGCTTCCACAAACCCAGCAGCCTGGTAAAACCAGTTTCCACATACCCAGCAGCCAGATAAAACACACTTAGCAGCCTGGTACATCCAGCTTCCACTACCCAGAAGTCTGGTAAAACCAGCTGACACATACCCAGTAGTCTGGTAAAACCAGCTTCGACCTACCCAGCAGCCTGGTGCATTCAGCTTCCACATACCCAGCAGACTGATAAAACCAGCTTCCACCTACCCAGCAGCCTGGTAAAACCAGCTTCCACCTACCCAGCAGCCTGGTGCATCCAGCATCCACGTACCCAACAGCCTGGTAAAACCAGCTTCCACATACCCAGTAGTTTGGTAAAACCAGCTTCCACATACCCAGTAGTCTGGTAAAACCAGCTCCCACATACCCAGCAGCCTGGTAAAACCAGCTTCCACATACCCAGTAGCCTGTTAAAACCAGCTTCCACCTACGCAGCAGCCTGGTGCATTCAGCTTCCACATACACAGCAGCCTAGTAAAACCAGCTTCCACATACCCAGTAGTCTGGTAAAAACCAGCTTCCACATACCCAGCAGCCTGGTAAAACCAGCTTCCACATACCCAGCAGCCTGGTAAAACCAGCTTCCACCTACCCAGCAGCATGGTAAAACCAGCTTCCACCTACCCAGCAGCTTGGTAAAACCATCTTTCAAATACCCAGCACCTTGGTAAAACTAGCTTCCACATACCCAGCAGCCTGATATAACATACTTAGCAGCCTTTACATCCAGCTTCCACTACCCAGCAGTCTGGTAAAACCAGCTTCCACATACAAAGCAGCCTGATAAAACCAGCTTCCACATACCCAGCAGCCAGATAAAACATACTTAGCAGCCTTGTACATACAGCTTCCACTTTCCAGGAGTCTGGTGAAACATAGCTTCCATATACCCAGTAGTCTGGTAAAACCAGCTTCAACCTACCCAGCAGCCTGGTGCATTCAGCTTCCACATACCCAGCAGACTGATAAAACCAGCTTACATATACCCAGCAGCCTGGTAAAACCAGCTTCCACAGACCCAGCACCTTGGTAAAACATGCTTCCTTATACCCAGCAGCCTGGTGCAACCAACCTCCACATACCCAGCAGCCTGGTACATCCAGCTTCCACATACCCAGCAGTCTGATAAAGCCAGCTTCCACATACCCGGCAGCCTGGTAAAACCAGCTTCCACATACCCAGCAGCCTGGTAAAACCAGCTTCCACAAACCCAGCAGCCTGGTAAGACCGGCTTCCACCTACCGAGCAGCCTGGTAAAACCAGCTTCCACATACCCAGCAGCCTGATAAAAGATATTCAGCAGCCTGGTACATCCAGCTTCCACTGCCCAGCAGTCTGGTAAAACCAGCTTCCACATACCCAGCAGTCTGATAAAGCCAGCTCCCACATACCCAGCTGCCTGTTAAAACCAGATTCCTCATACCCAACAGCCTGGTAAAACCATCTTCCACATACCCAGCAGCCTGGTAAAACCAGCTTGCACCTACCCAGCAGGCTGGTAAAACCAGCTTCCACATAACCAGCAGCCTGGTAAAACCAGCTTCCACATACCCAGCACCTTGGTAAAACTAGCTTCCTTATGCCCAGCAGCCTGGTGCACCCAGCTCCCACATACTCAGCAGCCTGGTACATCCAACTTCCACATACCCAGCGTTCTGATAAAGCCAGTGTCCACATACCCAGCAGCCTGGTAAAATCAGATTCCATAAACCCAGCAGCCTGGTAAAACCAGCTTCCACCTACCAAGCAGCCTGGTAAAACCAGCTTCCACATACCCAGCAGCCTGGTAAAACCAGCTTCCACCTACCCAGCAGCCTGCTAAAACTAGCTTCCACATACACAGCAGCCTGATAAAAACACACGTAGCAGCCTGGTACATCCAGCTTCCAATACCCAGCAGTCTGGTAAAACCAGCTTCCATATACCCAGCAGCCTAGTAAAACCAGCTTCCACATACCCAGCACCTTGGTAAAACAAGCTTCCACATACCCAGCAGCCTGGTGCATCCAGCTTCCACATACCCAGCAGCCTGGTACATACTGCTTCTACATACCCAGCAGCCTTATAAAACCAGCTTCCACATACCCAACAGCCTGATAAAACCAGTGTCAACATACCCAGCCGCCTGGTACAGCCATCTTCCACATACCCAGCAGCCTGATAAAACATACTTAGCAGCCTTGTACATCCACCTTCCACTACCCAGCAGTCTGGTAAAACCCGCTTCCACATACCCTGCAGTCTGATGAAGCCAACTTCCACATACCCAGCTGCCTGGTAAAACCAGCTTCCACATACCCAGCAGCCTGGTACATCCAGCTTCCACATACCCAGCAGTCTGATAAAGCCAGCTTCCACATACCCAGCTGCCTAGTAAAACCAGCTTCCACATACCCAGCAGCCGGGTAAAAGCAGCTTCCACACACCCAGCAGCCTGGTAAAACCAGCTTCCACCTACCCAGAAACCTGGTAAAACCAGTTTCCACATACCAAGCAGCCAGATAAAACATACTTAGCAGCCTTTTACATCCAGCTTCCACTTTCCAGGAGTCTGGTAAAACATAGCTTCCACATACCCAGTAGTCTGGTAAAACCAGCTTCGACCTACCCAGCAGCCTGGTGCATTCAGCTTCCACATACCCAGCAGACTGATAAAACCAGCTTCCATATACCCAGCAGCCTGATAAAACCAGCTTCCACCTACCCAGCAGCCTGGTAAAACCAGCTTCCACCTACCCAGCAGCCTGGTGCATCCAGCTTCCACATACCCAGCAGCCTGGTAAAACCAGCTTCCACATACCCAATAGTTTGGTAATACCAGCTTCCACATACCCAGTAGTCTGGTAAAACTAGCTTCCACATACCCAGCAGCCTGATAAAAACATACTTAGCATACTTCTACATCCAGCTTCCACATACCAAGCAGCCTGGTGCAACAAGCTTCCACATACCCAGCAGTCTGATAAAGCCAGCTTCCACATACCCAGCTGCCTGATAAAACCAGCTTCCACATACCCAGCAGCCGGGTAAAACCAGCTTCCACAAACCCAGCAGCCTGGTAAAACCAGCTTCCACCTACCCAGCCTGGGTGTTGCCTGGTGCAACAAGCTTCCACATACCCAGCAGTCTGATAAAGCCAGCTTCCACATACCCAGCTGCCTGATAAAACCAGCTTCCACATACCCAGCAGCCGGGTAAAACCAGCTTCCACAAACCCAGCAGCCTGGTAAAACCAGCTTCCACCTACCCAGCAGCCTGGTAAAATCAGTTTCCACATACCCAGCAGCCAGATAAAACATACTTAGCAGCCTGGTACATCCAGCTTCCACTACCCAGGAGTCTGGTAAAACCAGCTTCCACATACCCAGTAGTCTGGTAAAACCAGCTTCGACCTACCCAGCAGCCTGGTGCATTCAGCTTCCACATACCCAGCAGACTGATAAAACCAGCTTCCACCTACCCAGCAGCCTGGTAAAACCAGCTTCCACCTACCCAGCAGCCTGGTGCATCCAGCTTCCACGTACCCAGCAGCCTGGTAAAACCAGCTTCCACATACCCAGTAGTTTGGTAAAACCAGCTTCCACATACCCAGTAGTCTGGTAAAACCAGCTCCCACATACCCAGCAGCCTGGTAAAACCAGCTTCCACATACCCAGCAGCCTGGTTAAACCAGCTTCCACCTACCTAGCAGCCTGGTAAAACTAGCTTCCACATACCCAGTCGCCTGATAAAACATACTTAGCAGCCTTCTACATCCAGCTTCCACTAGCCAGCAGTCTGGTAATACCAGCTTCCACATACCCAGCAGTCTGATAAAGCCAGCTTCCACATACGCAGCAGCTTGGTAAAACCAGCTTCCACATACCAAGCAGCCTGATAAGAACAAGCTCCCACATGCCTAGCAGCCTGATAAAGCCAGCTTCCACATACCCAGCATCCTGATAAAACAAGCTTCCACATGCCTACCAGCCTGATAAAGCCAGCTTCCACATACCCATCAGCCTGATAAAGCCAGCTTCCACATACCCAGCAGCCTGATAAAACCAGCTTCCACATACCCAGCAGCCTAGTATCTAGTAAAACCAACTTCCACATACCCAGCAGACTGATAAAACCAGCATCCACATACCCAGCAGCCTGGTACATCAAGCTTCCACATAACCAGCAGCCTGGTAAAACCAGCTTCCACATACCATGCAGCCTGATAAAACCAGCTTCCACCTACCCAGCAGCCTGTTAAAACCAGCTTCCACCTACGCAGCAGCCTGGTGCATTCAGCTTCCACACACCCAGCAGCCTGGTAAAACCAGCTTCCACCTACCCAGCAGCCTGGTAAAACCAGTTTCCACATACCCAGCAGCCAGAAAAAACATACTTAGCAGCCTTGTACATCCAGCTTACACTTCCCAGGAGTCTGGTAAAACATAGATTCCACATACCCAGTAGTCTGGTAAAACCAGCTTCGACCTACCCAGCAGCCTGGTGCATTCAGCTTCCACATACCCAGCAGACTGATAAAACTAGCTTCCATATATCCAGCAGCCTGGTAGAACCACTTCCACCTACCCAGCAGCCTGGTAAAACCAGCTTCCACCTACCCAGCAGCCTGGTGCATCCAGCTTCCACATACCCAGCAGCCTGGTAAAACCAGCTTCCACATACCCAGTAGTTTGGTAAAACCAGCTTCCACATACCCAGTAGTCTGGTAAAACCAGCTCCCACATACCCAGTAGTTTGGTAAAACCAGCTTCCACATACCCAGCAGCCTGGTAAAACCAGCTTCCACATACCCAGCAGCCTGGTAAAACCAGCTTCCACCTACCTAGCAGCCTGGTAAAACTAGCTTCCACATACCCAGCAGCCTGATAAAACATACTTAGCAGCCTTCTGCATCCATCTTCCACATACCAAGCAGCCTGGTGCAACAAGCTTCCACATACCCAGCAGCCTGGTACATCCAGCTTCCACATACCCATCAGTCTGATAAAGCCAGCTTCCACATACCCAGCTGCCTGATAAAACCATCTTCCACATAGCCAGCAGCCGGGTACAACCAGCTTCCACAAACCCAGCAGCCTGGTAAATCCAGCTTCCACCTACCCAGCAGCCTGGTAAAACCAGTTTCCACATACCCAGCAGCCAGATAAAACATACTTAGCAGCCTCGTACATCCAGCTTCCACTACCCAGGAGTCTAGTAAAACCAGCTTCCACATACCCAGTAGTCTGGTAAAACCAGCTTTGACCTACCCAGCAGCCTGGTGCATTCAGCTTCCACATACCCAGCAGACTGATAAAACCAGCTTCCACCTACCCAGCAGCCTGGTAAAACCAGCTTCCACCTACCCAGCAGCCTGGTGCATCCAGCTTCCACGTACCCAGCAGCCTGGTAAAACCAGCTTCCACATACCCAGTAGTTTGGTAAAACCAGCTCCCACATACCCAGCAGCCTGGTAAAACCAGCTTGCACCTACCTAGCAGCCTGGTAAAACTAGCTTCCACATACCCAGTAGCCTGATAAAACATACTTAGCAGCCTTCTACATCCAGCTTCCACTAGCCAGCAGTCTGGTAATACCAGCTTCCACATACCCAGCAGTCTGATAAAGCCAGCTTCCACATACGCAGCAGCCTGGTAAAACCAGCTTCCACATACCAAGCAGCCTGATAAGAACAAGCTCCCACATGCCTAGCAGCCTGATAAAGCCAACTTCCACATACCCAGCATCCTGATAAAACAAGCTTCCACATGCCTACCAGCCTGATAAAGCCAGCTTCCACGTACCCATCAGCCTGATAAAGCCAGCTTCCACATACCCAGCAGCCTGATAAAACCAGCTTACACATACCCAGCAGCCTAGTATCTAGTAAAACCAGCTTCCACATACCCAGCAGCCTGGTATACTCAGCATCCACATACCCAGCAGCCTGATAAAGCCAGCTTCCACATACCCAGCAGCCTGGTAAAACCAGCTTACGCATACCCAGCAGCCTGGTAAAACCAGCTTCCACATACCCAGTAGTCTGGTAAAACCAGCTTGAACATACCCAGCAGCCTGGTAACACCAGATTCCACATACCCAGCAGCCTGGTACATCCAGCTTCTCCATTCCCAGCAGTCTGATAAAGCCAGCTTCCACATAGCCAGCAGCCTGGTAAAACCAGCTCCCACATACCCAGTAGTTTGGTAAAACCAGCTTCCACATACCCAGCAGCCTAATAAAACCAGCTTCCACATACCCAGCAGCCTAGTATCTAGTAAAACCAACTTCCACATACCCAGCAGACTGATAAAACCAGCATCCACATACCAGCAGCCTGGTACATCAAGCTTCCACATAACCAGCAGCCTTGTAAAACCAGCTTCCATATACCATGAAGCCTGATAAAACCAGCTTCCACCTACCCAGCAGCCTGTTAAAACCAGCTTCCACCTATGCAGCAGCCTGGTGCATTCAGCTTCCACACACCCAGCAGCCTGGTAAAACCATCTTCCACATACCAAGCAGCCTGGTGAAACAAGCTTTCACATACCCAGCAGCCTGGTACATCCAGCTTCCACATACCCATCAGTCTGATAAAGCCAGCTTCCACATACCCATCTGCCTGATAAAACCATCTTCCACATACCCAGCAGCCGGGTAAAACCAGCTTCCACCTACCCAGCAGCCTGGTAAAACCAGTTTCCACATACCCAGCAGCCAGATAAAACATACTTAGCAGCCTGGTACATCCAGCTTCCACTACCCAGGAGTCTAGTAAAACCAGCTTCCACATACCCAGTAGTCTGGTAAAACCAGCTTCGACCTACCCAGCAGCCTGGTGCTTTCAGCTTCCACATACCCAGCAGACTGATAAAACCAGCTTCCACCTACCCAGCAGCCTGGTGCATCCAGCTTCCACGTACCCAGCAGCCTGGTAAAACCAGCTTCCACATACCTAGTAGTTTGGTAAAACCAGCTCCCACATACCCAGCAGCCTGGTAAAACCAGCTTCCACATACCCAGCAGCCTGGTAAAACCAGCTTGCACCTACCTAGCAGCCTGGTAAAACTAGCTTCCACATACCCAGTAGCCGGATAAAACATACTTAGCAGCCTTCTACATCCAGCTTCCACTAGCCAGCAGTCTGGTAATACCATCTTTCACATACCCAGCAGTCTGATAAAGCCAGCTTCCACATACGCAGCAGCCTGGTAAAACCAGCTTCCACATACCAAGCAGCCTGATAAGAACAAGCTCCCACATGCCTAGCAGCCTGATAAAGCCAGCTTCCACATACCCAGCATCCTGATAAAACAAGCTTCCACATGCCTACCAGCCTGATAAAGCCAGCTTCCACATACCCATCAGCCTGATAAAGCCAGCTTCCACATACCCAGCAGCCTGATAAAACCAGCTTACACATACCCAGCAGCCTAGTATCTAGTAAAACCAGCTTCCACATACCCAGCAGCCTGATAAATCCAGCTTCCACATACCCAGCAGCCTAGTCAAACCAGCTTCCACATACCCAGCAGCCTGGTATACCCAGCGTCCACATACCCAGCAGCCTGATAAAGCCAGCTTCCACATACCCAGCAGTCTGGTAAAACCAGCTTACGCATACCCAGCAGCCTGGTAAAACCAGCTTCCACATACCCAGCGCCCTGGTACATCCAGCGTCCGCATAATCACAAGCCTGGTATGGCCAACTTCTGCACACCCAGCAGCCTGGTACATCCAGCTTCCCCATGCCCAGCAGTCTGATAAAGCCAGCTTCCACATACCCAGTAGTCTGGTAAAACCAGCTTGAACATACCCAGCAGCCTGGTAACACCAGATTCCACATACCCAGCAGCCTGGTAAAACCAGCTTCCACATACCCAGCAGCCTGGTAAAACCAGCTTCCACATACCCAGCAGCCTGGTACATCCAGCTTCCCCATGCCCAGCAGTCTGATAAAGCCAGCTTCCACATAGCCAGCAGCCTGGTAAAACCAGCTCCCACATACCCAGTAGTTTGGTAAAACCAGCTTCCACATACCCAGCAGCCTGGTAAAACCAGCTTCCACATACCCAGCAGCCTGGTAAAACCAGCTTCCACCTACCTAGCAGCCTGGTAAAACTAGCTTCCACATACCCAGCAGCCTGATAAAAACATACTTAGCAGCCTTCTACATCCAGCTTCCACATACCAAGCAGCCTGGTGCAACAAGCTTCCACATACCCAGCAGTCTGATAAAGCCAGCTTCCACATACCCAGCTGCCTGATAAAACCAGCTTCCACATACCCAGCAGCCGGGTAAAACCAGCTTCCACAAACCCAGCAGCCTGGTAAAACCAGTTTCCACATACCCAGCAGCCAGATAAAACATACTTAGCAGCCTGGTACATCCAGCTTCCACTACCCAGGAGTCTGGTAAAACCAGCTTCCACATACCCAGTAGTCTGGTAAAACCAGCTTCGACCTACACAGCAGCCCGGTAAAACCAGCTTCCACCTACCCAGCAGCCTGGTGCATCCAGCTTCCACGTACCAAGCAGCCTGGTGCAACAAGCTTCCACATACCCAGCAGTCTGATAAAGCCAGCTTCCACATACCCAGCTGCCTGATAAAACCAGCTTCCACATACCCAGCAGCCGGGTAAAACCAGCTTCCACAAACCCAGCAGCCTGGTAAAACCAGCTTCCACCTACCCAGCAGCCTGGTAAAACCAGTTTCCACATACCCAGCAGCCAGATAAAACATACTTAGCAGCCTGGTACATCCAGCTTCCACTACCCAGGAGTCTGGTAAAACCAGCTTCCACATACCCAGTAGTCTGGTAAAACCAGCTTCAACCTACACAGCAGCCTGGTAAAACCAGCATCCACCTACCCAGCAGCCTGGTGCATCCAGCTTCCACGTACCCAGCAGCCTGGTAAAACCAGCTTCCACATACCCAGTAGTCTGGTAAAACCAGCTCCCACATACCCAGCAGCCTGGTAAAACCAGCTTCCACATACCCAGCAGCCTGGTAAAACCAGCTTCCACCTACCTAGCACCCTGGTAAAACTAGCTTCCACATACCCAGTCGCCTGATAAAACATACTTAGCAGCCTTCTACATCCAGCTTCCACTAGCCAGCAGTCTGGTAATACCAGCTTCCACATAACCAGCAGTCTGATAAAGCCAGCTTCCACATACGCAGCAGCCTGGTAAAACCAGCTTCCACATACCAAGCAGCCTGATAAGAACAAGCTCCCACATGCAAGCAGCCTGATAAAGCCAGCTTCCACATACCCAGCATCCTGATAAAACAAGCTTCCACATGCCTACCAGCCTGATAAAGCCAGCTTCCACATACCCATCAGCCTGATAAAGCCAGCTTCCAAATACCCAGCAGCCTGATAAAACCAGTTTACACATACACAGCAGCCTAGTATCTAGTAAAACCAGTTTCCACATACCCAGCAGCCTGATAAATCCAGCTTCCACATACCCAGCAGCCTGGTCAAACCAGCTTCCACATACCCAGCAGCCTGGTATACCCAGCGTCCACATACCCAGCAGCCTGATAAAGCCAGCTTCCACATACCCAGCAGCCTGGTAAAACCAGCTTACGCATACCCAGCAGCCTGGTAAAACCAGTTTCCACATACCCAGTAGTCTGGTAAAACCAGCTTGAACATACCCAGCAGCCTGGTAACACCAGATTCCACATACCCAGCAGCCTGGTAAAACCAGCTTCCACATACCCAGTGCCCTGGTACATCCAGCGTCCGCATAATCACAAGCCTGGTATGGCCAACTTCTGCACACCCAGCAGCCTGGTACATCCAGCTCCCCCATGCCCAGCAGTCTGATAAAGCCAGCTTCCACATACCCAGTAGTCTGGTAAAACCAGCTTGAACATACCCAGCAGCCTGGTAACACCAGATTCCACATACCCAGCAGCCTGGTAAAACCAGCTTCCACATACCCAGCAGCCTGGTAAAACGAGCTTCCACATACCCAGCGCCCTGGTACATCCAGCGTCCGCATAATCACAAGCCTGGTATGGCCAACTTCTGCACACCCAGCAGCCTGGTACATCCAGCTTCCCCATGCCCAGCAGTCTGATAAAGCCAGCTTCCACATAGCCAGCAGCCTGGTAAAACCAGCTCCCACATACCCAGTAGTTTGGTAAAACCAGCTTCCACATACCCAGCAGCCTGGTAAAACCAGCTTCCACATACCCAGCAGCCTGGTAAAACCAGCTTCCACCTACCTAGCAGCCTGGTAAAACTAGCTTCCACATACCCAGCAGCCTGATAAAAACATACTTAGCAGCCTTCTACATCCAGCTTCCACATACCAAGCAGCCTGGTGCAACAAGCTTCCACATACCCAGCAGTCTGATAAAGCCAGCTTCCACATACTCAGCTGCCTGATAAAACCAGCTTCCACATACCCAGCAGCCGGGTAAAACCAGCTTCCACAAACCCAGCGGCCTGGTAAAACCAGCTTCCACCTACCCAGCAGCCTGGTAAAACCAGTTTCCACATACCCAGCAGCCAGATAAAACATACTTAGCAGCCTGGTACATCCAGCTTCCACTACCCAGGAGTCTGGTAAAACCAGCTTCCACATACCCAGTAGTCTGGTAAAACCAGCTTCGACCTACACAGCAGCCTGGTAAAACCAGCTTCCACCTACCCAGCAGCCTGGTGCATCCAGCTTCCACGTACCCAGCAGCCTGGTAAAACCAGCTTCCACATACCCAGTAGTTTGGTAAAACCAGCTTCCACATACCCAGTAGTCTGGTAAAACCAGCTCCCACATAGCCAGCACCCTGGTAAAACTAGCTTCCACATACCCAGTCGCCTGATAAAACATACTTAGCAGCCTTCTACATCCAGCTTCCACTAGCCAGCAGTCTGGTAATACCAGCTTCCACATACCCAGCAGTCTGATAAAGCCAGCTTCCACATACGCAGCAGCTTGGTAAAACCAGCTTCCACATACCAAGCAGCCTGCTAAGAACAAGCTCCCACATGCCTAGCAGCCTGATAAAGCCAGCTTCCACATACCCAGCATCCTTATAAAACAAGCTTCCACATGCCTACCAGCCTGATAAAGCCAGCTTCCACATACCCATCAGCCTGATAAAGCCAGCTTCCACATACCCAGCAGCCTGATAAAACCAGCTTCCACATACCCAGCAGCCTAGTATCTAGTAAAACCAACTTCCACATACCCAGCAGACTGATAAAACCAGCATCCACATACCAAGCAGCCTGGTACATCAAGCTTCCACATAACCAGCAGCCTGGTAAAACCAGCTTCCATATACCATGCAGCCTGATAAATCCAGCTTCCACCTACCCAGCAGCCTGTTAAAACCAGCTTCCACCTACGCAGCAGCCTGGTGCATTCAGCTTCCACATACACAGCAGCCTGGTAAAACCAGCTTCCACATACCCAGCAGCCTGGTAAAACCAGCTTCCACATACCCAGCAGACTGGTAAAACCAGCTTCCACCTACCCAGCAGCATGGTAAAACCAGCTTCCACCTACCCGGCAGCCTGGTAAAACCATCTTCCACATACCCAGCAGTCTGATAAAGCCAGCTTCCACATAGCCAGCAGCCTGGTAAAACCAGCTCCCACATACCCAGTAGTTTGGTAAAAACCAGCTTCCACATACCCAGCAGCCTGGTAAAACCAGCTTCCACATACCCAGCAGCCTGGTAAAACCAGCTTCCACCTACCTAGCAGCCTGGTAAAACTAGCTTCCACATACCCAGCAGCCTGATAAAAACATACTTAGCAGCCTTCTACATCCAGCTTCCACATACCAAGCAGCCTGGTGCAACAAGCTTCCACATACCCAGCAGTCTGATAAAGCCAGCTTCCACATACCCAGCTGCCTGATAAAACCAGCTTCCACATACCCAGCAGCCGGGTAAAACCAGCTTCCACAAACCCAGCAGCCTGGTAAAACCAGCTTCCACCTACCTAGCAGCCTGGTAAAACCAGTTTCCACATACCCAGCAGCCAGATAAAACATACTTAGCAGCCTGATACATCCAGCTTCCACTACCCAGGAGTCTGGTAAAACCAGCTCCCACATACCCAGCAGCCTGGTAAAACCAGCTTCCACATACCCAGCAGCCTGGTAAAACCAGCTTCCACCTACCTAGCACCCTGGTAAAACTAGCTTCCACATACCCAGTCGCCTGATAAAACATACTTAACAGCCTTCTACATCCAGCTTCCACTAGCCAGCAGTCTGGTAATACCAGCTTCCACATACCCAGCAGTCTGATAAAGCCAGCTTCCACATACGCAGCAGCTTGGTAAAACCAGCTTCCACATACCAAGCAGCCTGATAAGAACAAGCTCCCACATGCCTAGCAGCCTGATAAAGCCAGCTTCCACATACCCAGCATCCTGATAAAACAAGCTTCCACATGCCTACCAGCCTGATAAAGCCAGCTTCCACATACCCATCAGCCTGATAACGCCAGCTTCCACATACCCAGCAGCCTGATAAAACCAGCTTCCACATACCCAGCAACCTAGTATCTAGTAAAACCAACTTCCACATACCCAGCAGACTGATAAAACCAGCATCCACATACCCAGCAGCCTGGTACATCAAGCTTCCAAATAACCAGCAGCCTGGTAAAACCAGCTTCCATATACCATGCAGCCTGATAAAACCAGCTTCCACCTACCCAGCAGCCTGTTAAAACCAGCTTCCACCTACGCAGCAGCCTGGTACATTCAGCTTCCACATACACAGCAGCCTGGTAAAACCAGCTTCCACATACCCAGCAGCCTGGTAAAACCAGCTTCCACATACCCAGCAGCCTGGTAATACCAGCTTCCACCTACCCAGCAGCATGGTAAAACCAGCTTCCACCTACCCAGCAGCCTGGTAAAACCATCTTCCACATACCCAGCATCTTGGTAAAACCAGCTTCCACCTACCCAGCAGCCTGTTAAAACCAGCTTCCACTACCCAGCAGTCTGGTAAAACCAGCTTCCACATACAAAGCAGTCTGGTAAAAGCAGCTTCCACATACCCAGCAGTCTGATAAAGCCAGCTTCCACATACCCAGCAGCCTGTTAAACCCAGCTTCCACATACCCAGCAGCCTGGTAAAATCAGCTTCCACATACCCAGCAGCCTGGTAAAACCAGATTCCACATACCCAGCACCTTGGTAAAACTTGCTTCCTTATACCCAGCAGCCTGGTGCACCCAACCTCCACATACCCAGCAGCCTGGTACATCCAGCTTCCACATACCCAGCAGTCTGATAAAGCCAGCTTCCACATACCCAGCAGCCTGGTAAAACCAGCTTCCACATACCCAGCAGCCTGGTAAACCAGCAGCCTGGTAAAACCAGCTTCTACAAACTCAGCAGCCTGGTAAAACCAGCTTCCACCTACCCAGCAGCATGGTAAAACCAGCTTCCACGTACCCAGAAGCCTGATAAAACATACTTAGCAGCCTAGTACATCCAGGTTCCACTACCCAGCAGTCTGATAAAACCAGCTTCCACATACCCAGCAGTCTGATAAAGCCAGCTCCCACATACCCAGCAGCCTGTTAAAACCAGCTTCCACATACCCAGCAGCCTGGTAAAACCAGCTTCCACATACCCAGCAGCCTGTTAAAACCAGCTTCCACATACCCAGCAGCCTGGTAAAACCAGCTCCCACATACCCAGCAGCCTGGTAAAACCAGCTTCCACCTAACCAGCAGCCTGGTAAAACCAGCTTCCACATAACCAACAGCCTGGTAAAACCAGCTTCCACATACCCAGCAGCTTGGTAAAACTAGCTTCCTTATGCCCAGCATCCTGGTGCACCCAGCTTCCACATACTCAGCAGCCTGGTACATCCAGCTTCCATATACCCAGCAGTCTGATATAACCAGCATCCACATACCCAGCAGCCTGGTAAAACCAGCCTCCACATACCCAACAGCATGGTAAAATCAGATTCCACAAACACAGCAGCCTGGTAAAACCAGCTTCCACCTACCAAGCAGCCTGGTAAAACCAGCTTCCACATACCCAGCAGCCTGGTACATCCAGCTTCCAAATACCCAGCAGCCTGATAAAACCAGCTTCCACATACCCAGCAGCCTGAGAAAACTAGCTTCCACATACACAGCAGCCTGATAAAACATATGTAGCAGCCTGGTACATCCAGGTTCCACTACCCAGCAATCTGGTAAAACCAGCTTCCATATACCCAGCAGCCTGGTAAAACCAGCTTCCACATACCCAGCACCTTGGTAAAACTAGCTTCCACATACCCAGCAGCCTGGTGCATCCAGCTTCCACATACCCAGCAGCCTGGTACATACTGCTTCTACATACCCAGCAGCCTGATAAAACCAGCTTCCATGTACCCAGCAGCCTTATAAAACGAGCTTCCACAAACCCATCAGCGTGGTAAAACCACCTTCCACCTACCCAGCAGTCTGGTAAAACCAGCTTCCAGATACCCAGCAGCCTGGTAAAACCAGCTTCCACATACCCAGCAGTCTGATAAAGCCAACTTCCACATACCCAGCAGCCTGTTAAAACCAGCTTCCACATACCAAGCAGCCTGATAAGAATAAGCTCCCACATGCCTAGCAGCCTGCTAAAACCAGTTTCCACATACCCAGCAGCCTGATTAAAAAAAGCTTACACATGCCTAGCAGCCTGATAAAGCCAGCTTCCACATACCCATCAGCCTGATAAAGCCAGCTTCCACATACCCATCAGCCTGATAAAGCCAGCTTCCACAAACCAGCTTCCACATGCCCAGCAGCCTGGTAAAACCAGCTTCCACATACCCAGCAGCCTGGTAAAACCAGCTTCCACATACCCAGTAGTATGGTAAAAACAGCTTGAACATACCCAGCAGCCTGGTAACACCAGCTTCCACATACCCAGCAGCCTGGTAAAACCAGCTTCCACATACCCAGAACCCTGGTACACCCAGCGTCCGCATACCCAGAAGCCTACTATGGCCAACTTTTGCACACCCAGCAGCCTGGTACATCCAGCTTCCCCATACCCAGAAGTCTGATAAAGCCAGCTTCCACATAGCCAGCAGCCTGGTAAAACCAGCTTCCACATACTCTGCAGCCTTGTAAATCCAGCTTCCACATACCCAGCAGCCTGATAAAACCAGCTTCCACATACCCAGCAGCCGGGTAAAACCAGCTACCACATAACCAGTAGGCTGGTAATACCAGCGTCGACCTAACCAGCAGCCTGGTGCATCCATCTTCCACATAAGCAGCAGACCGATAAAACCAGCTTCCGTATACCCAAAAGCCTGGTAAAACCAGCTTCCACCTTCCCAGCAGCCTGGCAAAACCAGACTCTACCTACCCAGCAGCCTGGTGCATCCAGCTTCCACATACCCAGCAGCCTGGTAAAACCAGCTTCCAAATACCCAGCAGCCTGGTAAAACCAGCTTCCACCTACCCAGCAGCCTGGTAAAACCAACTTCCACATTCCCAGCACCTTGGTAAAACTAGCTTCCACTTACCCAGCAGCCTGATAAAACATACTTAGCATCCTGGTATATCCAGCTTCCACTACCCAGCAGTCTGGTAAAACCAGCTTCCATATACCCAGCTGTCTGATAAAGCCAGCTTCCAATTACCCGGCAGCCTGGTAAAAACATCTTCCACATACCGGACAACCTGGTAAAACCAGCTTCCAGATACCCAACAGCCTTGTAAAACCAGCTTCCACCTACCCAGCAGCCTGGTAAAGCCAGCTTCCACATACCCAGCAGCCTGATAAAACCAGCTTCCACATAACCAGCAGCCTGATAAAACTAGCTTCCAGATACCCAGCAGCCTGATAAAACATACTTAGCACCCTGGTACATCCAGCTTCCAGTACCCAGCAGTCTGGTAAAACCAGCTTCCACATACCCAGCAGCCTGGTAAAACCAGCTTCCACTCACCCAGCACCTTGGTAAAACTAGCTTCCACATACACAGCAGCCTGGTGCATCCAGCTTCCACATACCCAGCAGCCTGGTACATCCAGCTTCCACATACCCAGCAGCCTGATAAAACCAGCTTCCACATACCCAGCAGCCTGGTACATCCAGCTTCCACATACCATGCAGCCTGTTAAAACCAGCTTCCACATACTCAGTAGTCTGGTAAAACCAGCTTCCACATACCCAGCAGACTGATAAAACCAGCTTCCATATACCCAGCTGCCTGGTAAAGCCAGCTTCCACCTACCCAGCAGCCTGTTAAAACCAGCTTCCACCTAGGCAGCAGCCTGGTGCATTCAGCTTCCACATACCCAACACCTTGGTAAAACTAGTTTCCACATACCCAGCAGCCTGCTGCATCCAGCTTCCACGTACCCAGCAGCCTGGTAAAACCAGCCTCCACATACCCAGTAGTTTGGTAAAACCAGCTTCGACATACCCAGCAGCCTGGTAAAACCAGCTTCCACATACCCAGCAGCCTGGTAAAACCAGCTTCCACCTACCTAGCAGCCTGGTAAAACTAGCTTCCACATACCCAGCAGCCTGAAAAAACATACTTAGCAGCCTTCTACATCCAGCTTCCACTAGCCAGCAGTCTGGTAATACCAGCTTCCACATACCCAGCAGCCAGATAAAACATACTTAGCAGCCTGGTACATCCAGCTTCCACTACCCAGGAGTCTGGTAAAACCAGCTTCAACCTACCCAGCAGCCTGGTGCATTCAGTTTCCACATACCCGGCAGACTGATAAAACCAGCTTCCACCTACCCAGCACCTTGGTAAAACTAGCTTCCTTAAATTTAGCAGCCTGGTGCACCCAGCTTCCACATACTCAGCAGCCTGGTACATCCAGCTTCCACTACCCAGCAGTCTGGTAAAACCAGCTTCCACATACAAAGCAGTCTGGTAAAAGCAGCTTCCACATACCCAGCAGTCTGATAAAGCCAGCATCCACGTACCCAGCAGCCTGTTAAACCCAGCTTCCACATACCCAGCAGCCTGGTAAAACCAGCTTCCACATACCCAGCACCTTGGTAAAACTTGCTTCCTTTTACCCAGCAGCCTGGTGCACCCAACCTCCACATACCCAGCATCCTGGTACATCCAGCTTCCACATACCCAGCAGTCTGTTAAAACCAGCTTCCACATACCCAGCAGCCTGGTAAAACCAGCTTCCACATACCCAGCAGCCTGGTAAAACCAGCTTCCACCTACCCAGCAGCCGGGTAAAACCAGCTTCCACATAACCAGCAGCCAGGTAAAACCAGCTTCGACATACCCAGCACCTTGGTAAAACTAGCTTCCTTATACCAGCAGCCTGGTGCACCCAGCTTCCACATACTCAGCAGCCTGTTAAAACCAGCTTCCACCTAGGCAGCAGCCTGGTGCATTCAGCTTCCACATACACAGCAGCCTGGTAAAACCAGCTTCCACATACCCAGCAGCCTGGTAAAACCATCTTCCACCTACCCAGCAGCATGGTAAAACCAGCTTCCACCTACCCATCAGCCTGGTAATACCATCTTCCACATACCCAACACCTTGGTAAAACTAGTTTCCACATACCCAGCAGCCTGATAAAGCATACTTAGCAGCCTGGTACATCCAGCTTCCACTACCCAGCAGTCTGGTAAAACCAGCTTCCACATACAAAGCAGTCTGGTAAAAGCAGCTTCCACATACCCAGCAGTCTGATAAAGCCAGCATCCACGTACCCAGCAGCCTGTTAAACCCAGCTTCCACATACCCAGCAGCCTGGTAAAACCAGCTTCCACATACCCAGCAGCCTGGTAAAACCAGCTTCCACATACCCAGCACCTTGGTAAAACTTGCTTCCTTTTACCCAGCAGCCTGGTGCACCCAACCTCCCCATACCCAGCATCCTGGTACATCCAGCTTCCACATACCCAGCAGTCTGTTAAAACCAGCTTCCACATACCCAGCAGCCTGGTAAAACCAGCTTCCACATACCCAGCAGCCTGGTAAAACCAGCTTCCACCTACCCAGCAGCCTGGTAAAACCATCTTCCACATAACCAGCAGCCAGGTAAAACCAGCTTCGACATACCCAGCACCTTGGTAAAACTACCTTCCTTATACCAGCAGCCTGGTGCACCCAGCTTCCACATACTCAGCAGCCTGGTACATCCAGCTTCCACATACCCAGCAGTCTAATAAAACCGGCTTCCACATACCCAGCAGCCTGGTAAAACCAGCTTCCACATACCCAGCAGCCTGGTAAAATCAGATTTCACAAACACAGCAGCCTGGTAAAACCAGCTTCCACCTACCAAGCAGCCTGGTAAAACCAGCTTCCACATTCCCAGCAGCCTGGTACATCCACCTTCCAAATACCCAGCAGCCTGATAAAACCAGCTTCCACATACCCATCAGCCTGAGAAAACTAGCTTCCACATACACAGCAGCCTGATAAAACATATGTAGCAGCCTGGTACATCCAGGTTCCACTACCCAGCAATCTGGTAAAACCAGCTTCCATATACCCAGCAGCCTGGTAAAACCAGCTTCCACATACCCAGCACCTTGGTAAAACTTGCTTCCTTTTACCCAGCAGCCTGGTGCACCCAACCTCCACATACCCAGCAGCCTGTACATCCAGATTCAACATAACCAGCAGTCTGATAAAGCCAGCTTCCACATACCCAGCAGCCCGGTAAAACCAGCTTCCACATACCCAGCAGCCTGGTAAAACCACCATCCACAAACCCAGCAGCCTGGTAAAACCAGCTTCCACCTACCCAGCAGCCTGGTAAAACCAGCTTCCACATACCCAGAAGCCTCATAAAACATACTTAGCAGCCTGGTACATCCAGCTTCCACTACCCAGCAGTCTGGTAAAACCATCTTCCACATACCCAGCAGTCTGATAAAGCCAGCTCCCACATACCCAGCAGTCTGATAAAGCCAGCCTCCACATACCCAGCAGCCTGGTAAAACAAGCTTCCACCTACCCAGAATCCTGGTAAAACAAGCTTCCACATAACCAGCAGCCTGGTAAAACCAGCTTCCACATACCCAGCACCTTGGTAAAACTAGCTTCCTTATACCCAGCAGCCTGGTTCACCCAGCTTCCACATACTCATCAGCCTGGTACATCCAGCTTCCACATACCCAGCAGTCTGATAAAACCAACTTCCATATACCCAGCAGCCTGGTAAAATCAGATTCCACAAACACAGCAGCCTGGTAAAACTAGCTTCCACCTACCAAGCAGCCTGGTAAAACCAGCTTCCACATACCCAGCAGCCTGGTAAAACCAGCTTCCACCTACCCAGCAGCCTGGTACATCTAGCTTCCAAATACCCAGCAGCCTGATAAAACCAGCTTCCACATACCCAGCAGCCTGAGAAAACTAGCTTCCACATACACAGCAGCCTGATAAAACATACGTAGCAGCCTGGTACATCCAGCTTCCACTACCCAGCAGTCTGGTAAAACCAGCTTCCATATAACCAGCAGCCTGGTAAAACCAGCTTCCACATACCCAGCACCTTGGTAAAACTAGCTTCCACCTACCCAGCAGCCTGGTGCATCCAGCTTCCACGTACCCAGCAGCCTGATAAAACCAGCTTCCATATTCCCAGCAGCCTTATAAAACCAGCTTCCCCATACCCAGCAGCCTGATAAAACCAGTGTCAACATACCCAGCCGCCTGGTACAGCCAGCTTCCACATACCCAGCAGCCTGATAAAACATACTTAGCAGCCTGGTACATCCAGCTTCCACTACACAGCAGTCTGGTAAAACCAGCTTCCACATACCCTGCAGTCTGAGAAAGCCAACTTCCACATACCCAGCAGCCTGGTGCACCCAGCTTCGACATACCCAGCAGCCTGGTACATCCAGCTTCCACATACCCAGCAGTCTGATAAAGCCAGCTTCCACATACCCAGCTGCCTGGTAAAACCAGCTTCCACATACCCAGCAGCCGGGTAAAACCAGCTTCCACAAACCCAGCAGCCTGGTAAAACCAGCTTCCACCTATGCAGCAGCCTGGTAAAACCAGCTTCCACATACCCAGCAGCCAGATAAAAAATACTTAGCAGCCTGGTACATCCAGCTTCCACTGCCCAGCAGTCTGGTAAAACCAGCTTCCACATACCCAGTACTCTGGTAAAACCAGCTTCGACCTACCCAGCAGCCTGGTGCATTCAGCTTCCACATACCCAGCAGACTGATAAAACCAGCTTCCATATACCCAGCAGCCTGGTAAAACCAGCTTCCACCTACCCAGTAGTCTGGTAAAACCAGCTTCGACCTACCCAGCAGCCTGGGAAAACCAGCTTCCACATACCCAGTAGTCTGGTAAAACCAGCTTCCACATACCCAGTAGTCTGGTAAAACCAGCTTCCACATACTCAGCAGCCTGATAAAACATACTTAGCAGCCTGGTACATCCAGCTTCCACTACACAGCAGTCTGGTAAAACCAGCTTCCACATACCCTGCAGTCTGAGAAAGCCAACTTCCACATACCCAGCAGCCTGGTGCACCCAGCTTCGACATACCCAGCAGCCTGGTACATCCAGCTTCCACATACCCAGCAGTCTGATAAAGCCAGCTTCCACATACCCAGCTGCCTGGTAAAACCAGCTTCCACATACCCAGCAGCCGGGTAAAACCAGCTTCCACAAACCCAGCAGCCTGGTAAAACCAGCTTCCACCTATGCAGCAGCCTGGTAAAACCAGCTTCCACATACCCAGCAGCCAGATAAAACATACTTAGCAGCCTGGTACATCCAGCTTCCACTGCCCAGCAGTCTGGTAAAACCAGCTTCCACATACCCAGTAGTCTGGTGCATCCAGCTTCCACATACCCAGCAGCCTGATAAAACCAGCTTCCATATTCCCAGCAGCCTTATAAAACCAGCTTCCCCATACCCAGCAGCCTGATAAAACCAGTGTCAACATACCCAGCCGCCTGGTACAGCCAGCTTCCACATACCCAGCAGCCTGATAAAACATACTTAGCAGCCTGGTACATCCAGCTTCCACTACACAGCAGTCTGGTAAAACCAGCTTCCACATACCCTGCAGTCTGAGAAAGCCAACTTCCACATACCCAGCAGCCTGGTGCACCCAGCTTCGACATACCCAGCAGCCTGGTACATCCAGCTTCCACATACCCAGCAGTCTGATAAAGCCAGCTTCCACATACCCAGCTGCCTGGTAAAACCAGCTTCCACATACCCAGCAGCCGGGTAAAACCAGCTTCCACAAACCCAGCAGCCTGGTAAAACCAGCTTCCACCTATGCAGCAGCCTGGTAAAACCAGCTTCCACATACCCAGCAGCCAGATAAAACATACTTAGCAGCCTGGTACATCCAGCTTCCACTGCCCAGCAGTCTGGTAAAACCAGCTTCCACATACCCAGTAGTCTGGTAAAACCAGCTTCGACCTACCCAGCAGCCTGGTGCATTCAGCTTCCACATACCCAGCAGACTGATAAAACCAGCTTCCATATACCCAGCAGCCTGGTAAAACCAGCTTCCACCTACCCAGTAGTCTGGTAAAACCAGCTTCGACCTACCCAGCAGCCTGGGAAAACCAGCTTCCACATACCCAGTAGTCTGGTAAAACCAGCTTCCACATACCCAGTAGTCTGGTAAAACCAGCTTCCACATACTCAGCAGCCTGGTAAAACCAGCTTCCACATACCCAGCAGCCTGGTAAAACCAGCTTCCACCTACCCATAAACCTGCTAAAACCAGCTTCCACCTACCTAGCAGCCTGGTAAAACTAGCTTCCACATACCCAGCAGCCTTATAAAATATACTTAGCAGCCTTCTACATCCAGCTTCCACTAGCCAGCAGTCTGGTAACACCAGCTTCCACATACCCAGCAGTCTGATAAAGCCAGCTTCCACATACGCAGCAGCCTGGTAAAAGCAGCTTGCACATACCAAGCAGCCTGATAAGAACAAGCTCCCACATGCCTAGCAGCCTGATAAAGCCAGCTTCCACATACCCAGCATCCTGATAAAACAAGCTTCCACATACCCAGCAGCCTTATAAAATATACTTAGCAGCCTTCTACATCCAGCTTCCACTAGCCAGCAGTCTGGTAACACCAGCTTCCACATACCCAGCAGTCTGATAAAGCCAGCTTCCACATACGCAGCAGCCTGGTAAAAGCAGCTTGCACATACCAAGCAGCCTGATAAGAACAAGCTCCCACATGCCTAGCAGCCTGATAAAGCCAGCTTCCACATACCCAGCATCCTGATAAAACAAGCTTCCACATGCCTAGCAGCCTGATAACGCCAGCTTCCACATTCCCATCAGCCTGATAAAGCCAGCTTCCACATAGCCAGCAGCCTGATGAAACCAGTTTCCACATACCCAGCAGCCTGGTCAAACCAGCTTCCAAATACCCAGCAGCCTGGTGCATTCAGCTTCCACATAAACAGAAGCCTGGTAAAACCAGCTTCCATATACCCAGTAGTCTGGTAAAACCAGCTTCCACATACCCAGCAGCCTGGTAAAACCAGCTTCCACATAACCAGCAGCCTGGTAAAACCAGCTTCCACATACCCAGCACCTTGGTAAAACTTGCTTCCTTATACCCAGCAGCCTGGTGCACCTAGCTTCCACATACCCAGCAGCCTGGTACATCCAGCTTCCACATACCCAGCAGTCTGATAAAGCCAGCTTCCACATACCCAGCTGCCTGGTAAAACCAGCTTCCACAAACCCAGCAGCCGGGTAAAAGCAGCTTCCACACACCCAGCAGCCTGGTAAATCCCGGTTCCATCTACCCAGCAACCTGGTAAAACCAGTTTCCACATACCCAGCAGCCAGATAAAACATACTTAGCAGCCTTGTACATCCAGCTTCCACTTTCCAGGAGTCTGGTAAAACATAGCTTCCACATACCCAGCAGACTGATAAAACCAGCTTCCATATACCCAGCAGCCTGGTAAAACCAGCTTCCACCTACCCAGCAGCCTCGCAAAACCAGCTTCCACCTACCCAGCAGCATGGTGCATCCAGCTTCCACATACCCAGCAGCCTGGTAAAACCAGCTTCCACATACCCAATAGTTTGGTAAAACCAGCTTCCACATACCCAGTAGTCTGGTAAAACCAGCTCCCACATACCCAGTAGTTTGGTAAAACCAGCTTCCACATACCCAGCAGCCTGGTAAAACCAGCTTCCACATACCCAGCAGCCTGGTAAAACCAGCTTCCACCTACCTAGCAGCCTGGTAAAACTAGCTTCCACATACCCAGCAGCCTGATAAAACATACTTAGCAGCCTTCTACATCCAGCTTCCACACACCCAGCAGCCTGGTGCAACAAGCTTCCACATACCCAGCAGCCTGGTACATCCAGCTTCCACATACCCAGCAGTCTGATAAAACCAGCTTCCACATACCCAGCTGCCTGATAAAACCAGCTTCCACATACCCAGCAGCCAGGTAAAACCAGCTTCCACAAACCCAGCAGCCTGGTAAAACTAGCTTCCACATACCCAGCAGCCTGATAAAACATACTTAGCAGCCTTCTACATCCAGCTTCCACTAGCCAGCAGTCTGCTACTACCAGCTTCCACATACCCAGCAGTCTGATAAAGCCAGCTTCCACACACCCAGCAGCCTGGTAAATCCCGCTTCCATCTACCCAGCAACCTGGTAAAACCAGTTTCCACATACCCAGCAGCCAGATAAAACATACTTAGCAGCCTTGTACATCCAGCTTCCACTTTCCAGGAGTCTGGTAAAACATAGCTTCCACATACCCAGTAGTCTGGTAAAACCAGCTTCCACCTACCCAGCAGCCTGGTGCATTCAGCTTCCACATACCCAGCAGACTGATAAAACCAGCTTCCATATACCCAGCAGCCTGGTAAAACCAGCTTCCACCTACCCAGCAGCCTGGTAAAACCAGCTTCCAAATACCCAATAGTTTGGTAAAACCAGCTTCCACATACCCAGTAGTCTGGTAAAACCAGCTCCCACATACCCAGTAGTTTGGTAAAACCAGCTTCCACATACCCAGCAGCCTGGTAAAACCAGCTTCCACATACCCAGCAGCCTGGTAAAACCAGCTTCCACCTACCTAGCAGCCTGGAAAAACTAGCGTCCACATACCCAGCAGCCTGATAAAACATACTTAGCAGCCTTCTACATCCAGCTTCCACATACCCAGCAGCCTGGTGCAACAAGCTTCCGCATACCCAGCAGCCTGGTACATCCAGCTTCCACATACCCAGCAGTCTGATAAAACCAGCTTCCACATACCCAGCTGCCTGATAAAACCAGCTTCCACATACCCAGCAGCCAGGTAAAACCAGTTTCCACAAACCCAGCAGCCTGGTAAAATCAGCTTCCACCTACCCAGCAGCCTGGTAAAACCAGTTTCCACATACCCAGCAGCCAGATAAAACATACTTAGCAGCCTGGTACATCCAGCTTCCACTACCCAGGAGTCTGGTAAAACCCGCTTCCACATACCCAGTAGTCTGGTAAAACCAGCTTCGACCTACCCAGCAGCCTATTGCATTCAGCTTCCACATACCCAGCAGACTGATAAAACCAGCTTCCACCTACCCAGCAGCCTGGTAAAACCAGCTTCCGCCTACCCAGCAGCCTGTTGCATCCAGCTTCCATGTACCCAGCAGCCTGGTAAAACCAGCCTCCACATACCCAGTAGTTTGGTAAAACCAGCTTCGACATACCCAGTAGTCTGGTAAAACCAGCTCCCACATACCCAGCAGCCTGGTAAAACCAGCTTCCACCTACCTAGCAGCCTGGTAAAACTAGCTTCCACATACCCAGCAGCCTGAAAAAACATACTTACAAGCCTTCTACATCCAGCTTCCACTAGCCAGCAGTCTGGTAATACCAGCTTCCACATACCCAGCAGCCAGATAAAACATACTTAGCAGCCTTGTAAAACCAGCTTCCACTACCCAGGAGTCTGGTAAAACCAGCTTCCACATACCCAGTAGTTTGGTAAAACCAGCTTCTACATACCCAGTAGCCTGTTAGAACCAGCTCCCACATACCCAGCAGCCTGGTAAAACTAGCTTCCACATACCCAGCAGCCTGATAAAACATACTTAGCAGCCTTCTACATCTAATACCAGCTTCCACATACCCAGCAGTCTGATAAAGCCAGCTTCCACATACGCAGCAGCCTGGTAAAACCTGCTTCCACATACCCAGCACCTTGGTAAAACTTGCTTCCTTATACCCAGCAGCCTGGTGCACCTAGCTTCCACATACCCAGCAGCCTGGTACATCCAGCTTCCACATCCCCAGCAGTCTGATAAAGCCAGCTTCCACATACCCAGCTGCCTGGTAAAACCAGCTTCCACATACCCAGCAGCCGGGTAAAAGAAGCTTCCACACACCCAGCAGCCTGGTAAAACCCGCTTCCACCTACCCAGCAGCCTGGTAAAACCAGTTTCCACATACCCAGCAGCCAGATAAAACATATTTAGCAGCCTTGTACATCCAGCTTCCACTTTCCAGGAGTCTGGTAAAACATAGCTTCCACATACCCAGTAGTCTGGTAAAACCAGCTTCGACCTACCCAGCAGCCTGGTTCATTCAGCTTCCACATACCCAGCAGACTGATAAAACCAGCTTCCATATATCCAGCAGCCTGGTAAAACCAGCTTCCACCTACCCAGCAGCCTGGTAAAACCAGCTTCCACCTACCCAGCAGCCTGGCGCATCCAGCTTCCACATACCCAGCAGCATGGTAAAACCAGCTTCCACATACCCAATAGTTTGGTAAAACCAGCTTCCACATACCCAATAGTCTGGTAAAACCAGCTCCCACATACCCAGTAGTTTGGTAAAACCAGCTTCCACATACCCAGCAGCCTGGTAAAACCAGCTTCCACATACCCAGCAGCCTGGTAAAACCAGCTTCCACCTACCTAGCACATAGCTTCCACATACCCAGCAGCCTGATAAAACATACTTAGCAGCCTTCTACATCCAGCTTCCACATACCCAGCAGCCTGGTGCAACAAGCTTCTGCATACCCAGCAGCCTGGTACATCCAGCTTCCACATACCCAGCAGTCTGATAAAACCAGCTTCCACATACCCAGCTGCCTGATAAAACCAGCTTCCACATACCCAGCAGCCAGGGAAAACCAGCTATCCACAAACCCAGCAGCCTGGTAAAACCAGCTTCCACCTACCCAGCAGCCTGGTAAAA
This sequence comes from Ambystoma mexicanum, assembly GCF_040938575.1. Taxonomy (NCBI): domain Eukaryota; kingdom Metazoa; phylum Chordata; class Amphibia; order Caudata; family Ambystomatidae; genus Ambystoma; species Ambystoma mexicanum. Next base: position 1,685,518,201 of record NC_090929.1, read on the forward strand.
CCAGTTTCCACATACCCAGCAGCCAGATAAAACATACTTAGCAGCCTGGTACATCCAGCTTCCACTACCCAGGAGCCTGGTAAAACCTGCTTCCACATACCCAGTAGTCTCGTAAAACCAGCTTCGACCTACCCAGCAGCCTGGTGCATTCAGCTTCCACATACCCAGAAGACTGATAAAACTAGCTTCCACCTACACAGCAGCCTGGTAAAACCAGCTTCCGCCTACCCAGCAGCCTGGTGCATCCAGCTTCCACGTACCCAGCAGCCTGGTAAAACCAGCCTCCACATACCCAGTAGTTTGGTAAAACCAGCTTCGACATACCCAGTAGTCTGGTAAAACCAGCTCCCACATACCCAGCAGCCTGGTAAAACCAGCTTCCACATACCCAGCAGCCTGGTACATCCAGCTTCCACTACCCAGGAGTCTGGTAAAACCAGCTTCCACATACCCAGTAGTCTGGGAAAACCAGCTTCGACCTACCCAGCAGCCTGGTGCATTCAGTTTCCAGATACCCGGCAGACTGATAAAACCAGCTTCCACCTACCCAACACCTTGGTAAAACTAGCTTCCTTAAACTCAGCAGCCTGGTGCACCCAGCTTCCACATACTCAGCAGCCTCGTACATCCAACTTCCACATACCCAGCAGTCTGATAAAGCCAGCTTCCACATACCCGGCAGCCCGGTAAAACCAGCTTCCACATACCCAGCAGCCTGGTAAAATCAGATTCCACAAACCCAGCAGCCTGGTAAAACCAGCTTCCACCTACCAAGCAGCCTGGTAAAACCAGCTTCCACATACCCAGCAGCCTGGTAAAACCAGCTTCCACCTGCCCAGCAGCCTGGTACATCCAGCTTCCAAATACCCAGCAGCCTGATAAAACCAGCTTCCACATACCCAGCAGCCTGATAAAACTAGCTTCCACATACAAAGCAGCCGATAAAAACATACGTAGCAGCCTGGTACATCCAGCTTCCAATACCCAGCAGTCTGGTAAAACCAGCTTCCATATACCCAGCAGCCTAGTAAAACCAGCTTCCACATACCCAGCACCTTGGTAAAACTAGCTTCCACATACCCAGCAGCCTGGTGCATCTAGCTTCCACATACCCAGCAGCCTGGTACATACTGCTTCTACATACCCAGCAGCCTGATAAAACCAGTTGCCATATACCCAGCAGCCTTATAAAACCAGCTTCCACATACCCAGCAGCCTGATAAAACATACTTAGCAGCCTTGTACATCCAGCTTCCACTACCCAGCAGTCTGGTAAAACCAGCTTCCACATACCCCGCAGTCTGATAAAGCCAACTTCCACATACCCAGCAGCCTGGTAAAACCAGCTTCCACACACCCAGCAGCCTAGTAAAACCAGCTTCCACCTATCCAGCAGCCTGGTAAAAACCAGTTTCCACATACCCAGCAGCCAGATAAAACATACTTAGCAGCCTTGTACATCCAGCTTCCACTTCCCAGGAGTCTGGTAAAACATAGATTCCACATACCCAGTAGTCTGGTAAAACCAGCTTCGACCTACCCAGCAGCCTGGTGCATTCAGCTTCCACATACCCAGCAGACTGATAAAACTAGCTTCCATATACCCAGCAGCCTGGTAAAACCACTTCCACCTACCCAGCAGCCTGGTAAAACCAGCTTCCACCTACCCAGCAGCCTGGTACATCCAGCTTCCACATACCCAGCAGCCTGGTAAAACCAGATTCCACATACCCAGTAGTCTGGTAAAACCAGCTCCCACATACCCAGTAGTTTGGTAAAACCAGCTTCCACATACCCAGCAGCCTGGTAAAACCAGCTTCCACCTACCTAGCAGCCTGGTAAAACTAGCTTCCACATACCCAGCAGCCTGATAAAACATACTTAGCAGCCTTCTACATCCATCTTCCACATACCAAGCAGCCTGGTGCAACAAGCTTCCACATACCCAGCAGCCTGGTACATCCAGCTTCCACATACCCATCAGTCTGATAAAGCCAGCTTCCACATACCCAGCTGCCTGATAAAACCATCTTCCACATACCCAGCAGCAGGGTAAAACCAGCTTCCACAAACCCAGGAGCCTGGTAAAACCAGCTTCCACCTACCCAGCAGCCTGGTAAATCCAGTTTCCACATACCCAGCAGCCAGATAAAACATACTTAGCAGCCTGGTACATCCAGCTTCCACTACCCAGGAGTCTGGTAAAACCAGCTTCCACATACCCAGTAGTCTGGTAAAACCAGCTTCGACCTACCCAGCAGCCTGGTGCATGCAACTTCCACATACCCAGCAGACTGATAAAACCAGCTTCCACCTACCCAGCTGACTGGTAAAACCAGCTTCCACCTACCCAGCAGCCTGGTGCATCCAGCTTCCACGTACCCAGCAGCCTGGTAAAACCAGCTTCCACATACCCAGTAGTTTGGTAAAAACCAGCTTCCACATACCCAGTAGTCTGGTAAAACCAGCTTCGACCTACCCAGCAGCCTGGTGCATTCAGATTCCACATACCCAGCAGACTGATAAATCCAGCTTCCACCTACACAGCAGCCTGGTAAAACCAGCTTCCGCCTACCCAGCAGCCTGGTGCATCCAGCTTCCACGTACCCAGCAGCCTGGTAAAACCAGCCTCCACATACCCAGTAGTTTGGTAAAACCAGCTTCGACATACCCAGTAGTCTGGTAAAACCAACTCCCACATACCCAGCAGCCTGGTAAAACCAGCTTCCAAATACCCAGCAGCCTGGTAAAACCAGCTTCCACCTACCTAGCAGCCTGGTAAAACTAGCTTCCACATACCCAGCAGCCTGAAAAAACATACTTAGCAGCCTTCTACATCCAGCTTCCACTAGCCAGCAGTCTGGTAATACCAGCTTCCACATACCCAGCAGCCAGATAAAACATACTTAGCAGCCTGGTACATCCAGCTTCCACTACCCAGGAGTCTGGTAAAACCAGCTTCCACATACCCAGTAGTCTGGTAAAACCAGCTTCGACCTACCCAGCAGCCTGGTGCATTCAGTTTCCACATACCCGGCAGACTGATAAAACCAGCTTCCATAAACCCAGCAGCCTGGTAAAACCAGCTTCCACCTACCCAGCAGCCTGGTAAAACCAGCTTCCACCTACCCAGCAGCCTGGTGCATCCAGCTTCCACATACCCAGCAGCCTGGTAAAACCAGCTTCCACATACCCAATAGTTTGGTAATACCAGCTTCCACATACCCAGTAGTCTGGTAAAACCAGCTCCCACATACCCAGTAGTTTGGTAAAACCAGCTTCCACATACCCAGCAGCCTGGTAAAACCAGCTTCCACATACCCAGCAGCCTGGTAAAACCAGCTTCCACCTACCTAGCAGCCTGGTAAAACTAGCTTCCACATACCCAGCAGCCTGATAAAACATACTTAGCAGCCTTCTACATCCAGCTTCCACATACCCAGCAGCCTGGTGCAACAAGCTTCCGCATACCCAGCAGCCTGGTACATCCAGCTTCCACATACCTAGCAGTCTGATAAAACCAGCTTCCACATACCCAGCTGCCTGATAAAACCAGCTTCCACATACCCAGCAGCCAGGGAAAACCAGCTTCCACAAACCCAGCAGCCTGGTAAAACCAGCTTCCACCTACCCAGCAGCCTGGTAAAACCAGTTTCCACATACCCAGCAGTCAGATAAAACATACTTAGCAGCCTGGTACATCCAGCTTCCACTACCCAGGAGTCTGGTAAAACCCGCTTCCACATACCCAGTAGTCTGGTAAAACCAGCTTCGACCTACCCAGCAGCCTGGTGCATTCAGATTCCACATACCCAGCAGACTGATAAATCCAGCTTCCACCTACACAGCAGCCTGGTAAAACCAGCTTCCGCCTACCCACCAGCCTGGTGCATCCAGCTTCCTCGTGCCCAGCAGCCTGGTAAAACCAGCCTCCACATACCCAGTAGTTTGGTAAAACCAGCTTCGACATACCCAGTAGTCTGGTAAAACCAGCTCCCACATACCCAGTAGTTTGGTAAAACCAGCTTCGACATACCCAGTAGTCTGGTAAAACCAGCTCCCACATACCCAGCAGCCTGGTAAAACCAGCTTCCAAATACCCAGCAGCCTGGTAAAACCAGCTTCCACCTACCTAGCAGCCTGGTAAAACTAGCTTCCACATACCCAGCAGCCTGAAAAAACATACTTACTAGCCTTCTACATCCAGCTTCCACTAGCCAGCAGTCTGGTAATACCAGCTTCCACATACCCAGCAGCCAGATAAAACATACTTAGCAGCCTGGTACATCCAGCTTCCACTACCCAGGAGTCTGGTAAAAACCAGCTTCCACATACCCAGTAGTCTGGTAAAACCAGCTTCGACCTACCCAGCAGCCTGGTGCATTCAGTTTCCACATACCCGGCAGACTGATAAAACCAGCTTCCACCTACCCAGCACCTTGGTAAAACTAGCTTCCTTAAACTCAGCAGCCTGGTGCACCCAGCTTCCACATACTCAGCAGCCTCGTACATCCAACTTCCACATACCCAGCAGTCTGATAAAGCCAGCTTCCACATACCCGGCAGCCTGGTAAAACCAGCTTCCACATACCCAGCAGCCTGGTAAAATCAGATTCCACAAACCCAGCAGCCTGGTAAAACCAGCTTCCACCTACCAAGCAGCCTGGTAAAACCAGCTTCCACATAACCAGCAGCCTGGTAAAACCAGCTTCCACCTGCCCAGCAGCCTGGTACATCCAGCTTCCAAATACCCAGCAGCCTGATAAAACCAGCTTCCACATACCCAGCAGCCTGATAAAACTAGCTTCCACATACACAGCAGCCGATAAAAACATAGGTAGCAGCCTGGTACATCCAGCTTCCAATACCCAGCAGTCTGGTAAAACCAGCTTCCATATACCCAGCAGCCTAGTAAAACCAGCTTCCACATACCCAGCACCTTGGTAAAACTAGCTTCCACATACCCAGCAGCCTGGTGCATCTGGCTTCCACATACCCAGCAGCCTGGTACATACTGCTTCTACATACCCAGCAGCCTGATAAAACCAGCTTCCATATACCCAGCAGCCTGGTAAAACCAGCTTCCACCTACCCAGCAGCCTGGTAAAACCAGCTTCCACCTACCCAGCAGCCTGGCGCATCCAGCTTCCACATACCCAGCAGCCTGGTAAAACCAGCTTCCACATACCCAATAGTTTGGTAAAACCAGCTTCCACATACCCACTAGTCTGGTAAAACCAGCTCCCACATACCCAGTAGTTTGGTAAAACCAGCTTCCACATACCCAGCAGCCTGGTAAAACCAGCTTCCACATACCCAGCAGCCTGGTAAAACCAGCTTCCACCTACCTAGCAGCCTGGTAAAACTAGCTTCCACATACCCAGCAGCCTGATAAAACATACTTAGCAGCCTTCTACATCCAGCTTCCACATACCCAGCAGCCTGGTGCAACAAGCTTCCGCATACCCAGCAGCCTGGTACATCCAGCTTCCACATACCCAGCAGTCTGATAAAACCAGCTTCCACATACCCAGCTGCCTGATAAAACCAGCTTCCACATACCCAGCAGCCAGGGAAAACCAGCTTCCACAAACCAGCAGCCTGGTAAAACTAGCTTCCACCTACCCAGCAGCCTGGTAAAACCAGTTTCCACATACCCAGCAGCCAGATAAAACATACTTAGCAGCCTGGTACATCCAGCTTCCACTACCCAGGAGTCTGGTAAAACCCGCTTCCACATACCCAGTAGTCTGGTAAAACCAGCTTCGACCTACCCAGCAGCCTGGAGCATTCAGATTCCACATACCCAGCAGACTGATAAATCCAGCTTCCACCTACACAGCAGCCTGGTAAAACCAGCTTCCGCCTACCCAGCAGCCTGCTGCATCCAGCTTCCACGTACCCAGCAGCCTGGTAAAACCAGCCTCCACATACCCAGTAGTTTGGTAAAACCAGCTTCGACATACCCAGTAGTCTGGTAAAACCAGCTCCCACATACCCAGCAGCCTGGTAAAACCAGCTTCCACATACCCAGCAGCCTGGTAAAACCAGCTTCCACCTACCTAGCAGCCTGGTAAAACTAGCTTCCACATACCCAGCAGCCTGAAAAAACATACTTAGCAGCCTTCTACATCCAGCTTCCACTAGCCAGCAGTCTGGTAATACCAGCTTCCACATACCCAGCAGCCAGATAAAACATACTTAGCAGCCTGGTACATCCAGCTTCCACTACCCAGGAGTCTGGTAAAACCAGCTTCCACATACCCAGTAGTCTGGTAAAACCAGCTTCGACCTACCCAGCAGCCTGGTGCATTCAGTTTCCACATACCCGGCAGACTGATAAAACCAGCTTCCACCTACCCAGCACCTTGGTAAAACTAGCTTCCTTAAACTTAGCAGCCTGGTGCACCCAGCTTCCACATACTCAGCAGCCTCGTACATCCAACTTCCACATACCCAGCAGTCTGATAAAGCCAGCTTCCACATACCCGGCAGCCTGGTAAAACCAGCTTCCACATACCCAGCAGCCTGGTAAAATCAGATTCCACAAACCCAGCAGCCTGGTAAAACCAGCTTCCACCTACCAAGCAGCCTGGTAAAACCAGCTTCCACATACCCAGCAGCCTGGTACAACCAGCTTCCACCTGCCCAGCAGCCTGGTACATCCAGCTTCCAAATACCCAGCAGCCTGATAAAACCAGCTTCCACATACCCAGCAGCCTGATAAAACTAGCTTCCACATACACAGCAGCCGATAAAAACATACGTAGCAGCCTGGTACATCCAGCTTCCAATACCCAGCAGTCTGGTAAAACCAGCTTCGATATACCCAGCAGCCTAGTAAAACCAGCTTCCACATACCCAGCACCTTGGTAAAACTAGCTTCCACATACCCAGCAGCCTGGTGCATCTAGCTTCCACATACCCAGCAGCCTGGTACATACTGCTTCTACATACCCAGCAGCCTGATAAAACTAGCTTCCACATACACAGCAGCCGATAAAAACATACGTAGCAGCCTGGTACATCCAGCTTCCAATACCCAGCAGTCTGGTAAAACCAGCTTCCATATACCCAGCAGCCTAGTAAAATCAGCTTCCACATACCCAGCACCTTGGTAAAACTAGCTTCCACATACCCAGCAGCCTGGTGCATCTAGCTTCCACATACCCAGCAGCCTGGTACATACTGCTTCTACATACCCAGCAGCCTGATAAAACCAGTTGCCATATACCCAGCAGCCTTATAAAACCAGCTTCCATATACCCAACAGCCTGATAAAACCAGTGTCAACATACCCAGCCACCTGGTACAGCCAGCTTCCACATACCCAGCAGCCTGATAAAACATACTTAGCAGCCTTGTACATCCAGCTTCCACTACCCAGCAGTCTGGTAAAACCAGATTCCACATACCCCGCAGTCTGATAAAGCCAACTTCCACATACCCAGCAGCCTGGTAAAACCAGCTTCCACACACGCAGCAGCCTAGTAAAACCAGCTTCCACCTATCCAGCAGCCTGGTAAAACCAGTTTCCACATACCCAGCAGCCAGATAAAACATACTTAGCAGCCTTGTATATCCAGCTTCCACTTCCCAGGAGTCTGGTAAAACATAGATTCCACATACCCAGTAGTCTGGTAAAACCAGGTTCGACCTACCCAGCAGCCTGGTACATTCAGCTTCCACATACCCAGCAGACTGATAAAACTAGCTTCCATATACCCAGCAGCCTGGTAAAACCACTTCCACCTACCCAGCAGCCTGGTAAAACCAGCTTCCACCTACCCAGCAGCATGGTACATCCAGCTTCCACATACCCAGCAGCCTGGTAAACCCAGCTTCCACAAACCCAGTAGTCTGGTAAAACCAGCTCCCACATACCCAGTAGTTTGGTAAAACCAGCTTCCACATACCCAGTAGCCTGGTAAAACCAGCTTCCACATACCCAGCAGCCTGGTAAAACCAGCTTCCACCTACCTAGCAGCCTGGTAAAACTAGCTTCCACATACCCAGCAGCCTGATAAAACATACTTAGCAGCCTTCTACATCCATCTTCCAAATACCAAGCAGCCTGGTGCAACAAGCTTCCACATACCCAGCAGCCTGGTACATCCAGCTTCCACATACCCAACAGTCTGATAAAGCCAGCTTCCACATACCCAGCTGCCTGATAAAACCATCTTCCACATACCCAGCAGCAGGGTAAAACCAGCTTCCACCTACCCAGCAGCCTGGTAAAACCAGTTTCCACATACCCAGCAGCCAGATAAAACATACTTAGCAGCCTGGTACATCCAGCTTCCACTACCCAGGAGTCTGGTAAAAACCAGCTTCCACATACCCAGTAGTCTGGTAAAACCAGCTTCGACCTACCCAGCAGCCTGGTGCATTCAGTTTCCACATACCCGGCAGACTGATAAAACCAGCTTCCACCTACCCAGCACCTTGGTAAAACTAGCTTCCTTAAACTCAGCAGCCTGGTGCACCCAGCTTCCACATACTCAGCAGCCTCGTACATCCAACTTCCACATACCCAGCAGTCTGATAAAGCCAGCTTCCACATACCCGGCAGCCTGGTAAAACCAGCTTCCACATACCCAGCAGCCTGGTAAAATCAGATTCCACAAACCCAGCAGCCTGGTAAAACCAGCTTCCACCTACCAAGCAGCCTGGTAAAACCAGCTTCCACATAACCAGCAGCCTGGTAAAACCAGCTTCCACCTGCCCAGCAGCCTGGTACATCCAGCTTCCAAATACCCAGCAGCCTGATAAAACCAGCTTCCACATACCCAGCAGCCTGATAAAACTAGCTTCCACATACACAGCAGCCGATAAAAACATAGGTAGCAGCCTGGTACATCCAGCTTCCAATACCCAGCAGTCTGGTAAAACCAGCTTCCATATACCCAGCAGCCTAGTAAAACCAGCTTCCACATACCCAGCACCTTGGTAAAACTAGCTTCCACATACCCAGCAGCCTGGTGCATCTGGCTTCCACATACCCAGCAGCCTGGTACATACTGCTTCTACATACCCAGCAGCCTGATAAAACCAGCTTCCATATACCCAGCAGCCTGGTAAAACCAGCTTCCACCTACCCAGCAGCCTGGTAAAACCAGCTTCCACCTACCCAGCAGCCTGGCGCATCCAGCTTCCACATACCCAGCAGCCTGGTAAAACCAGCTTCCACATACCCAATAGTTTGGTAAAACCAGCTTCCACATACCCACTAGTCTGGTAAAACCAGCTCCCACATACCCAGTAGTTTGGTAAAACCAGTTCCACATACCCAGCAGCCTGGTAAAACCAGCTTCCACATACCCAGCAGCCTGGTAAAACCAGCTTCCACCTACCTAGCAGCCTGGTAAAACTAGCTTCCACATACCCAGCAGCCTGATAAAACATACTTAGCAGCCTTCTACATCCAGCTTCCACATACCCAGCAGCCTGGTGCAACAAGCTTCCGCATACCCAGCAGCCTGGTACATCCAGCTTCCACATACCCAGCAGTCTGATAAAACCAGCTTCCACATACCCAGCTGCCTGATAAAACCAGCTTCCACATACCCAGCAGCCAGGGAAAACCAGCTTCCACAAACCAGCAGCCTGGTAAAACTAGCTTCCACCTACCCAGCAGCCTGGTAAAACCAGTTTCCACATACCCAGCAGCCAGATAAAACATACTTAGCAGCCTGGTACATCCAGCTTCCACTACCCAGGAGTCTGGTAAAACCCGCTTCCACATACCCAGTAGTCTGGTAAAACCAGCTTCGACCTACCCAGCAGCCTGGAGCATTCAGATTCCACATACCCAGCAGACTGATAAATCCAGCTTCCACCTACACAGCAGCCTGGTAAAACCAGCTTCCGCCTACCCAGCAGCCTGCTGCATCCAGCTTCCACGTACCCAGCAGCCTGGTAAAACCAGCCTCCACATACCCAGTAGTTTGGTAAAACCAGCTTCGACATACCCAGTAGTCTGGTAAAACCAGCTCCCACATACCCAGCAGCCTGGTAAAACCAGCTTCCACATACCCAGCAGCCTGGTAAAACCAGCTTCCACCTACCTAGCAGCCTGGTAAAACTAGCTTCCACATACCCAGCAGCCTGAAAAAACATACTTAGCAGCCTTCTACATCCAGCTTCCACTAGCCAGCAGTCTGGTAATACCAGCTTCCACATACCCAGCAGCCAGATAAAACATACTTAGCAGCCTGGTACATCCAGCTTCCACTACCCAGGAGTCTGGTAAAACCAGCTTCCACATACCCAGTAGTCTGGTAAAACCAGCTTCGACCTACCCAGCAGCCTGGTGCATTCAGTTTCCACATACCCGGCAGACTGATAAAACCAGCTTCCACCTACCCAGCACCTTGGTAAAACTAGCTTCCTTAAACTTAGCAGCCTGGTGCACCCAGCTTCCACATACTCAGCAGCCTCGTACATCCAACTTCCACATACCCAGCAGTCTGATAAAGCCAGCTTCCACATACCCGGCAGCCTGGTAAAACCAGCTTCCACATACCCAGCAGCCTGGTAAAATCAGATTCCACAAACCCAGCAGCCTGGTAAAACCAGCTTCCACCTACCAAGCAGCCTGGTAAAACCAGCTTCCACATACCCAGCAGCCTGGTACAACCAGCTTCCACCTGCCCAGCAGCCTGGTACATCCAGCTTCCAAATACCCAGCAGCCTGATAAAACCAGCTTCCACATACCCAGCAGCCTGATAAAACTAGCTTCCACATACACAGCAGCCGATAAAAACATACGTAGCAGCCTGGTACATCCAGCTTCCAATACCCAGCAGTCTGGTAAAACCAGCTTCGATATACCCAGCAGCCTAGTAAAACCAGCTTCCACATACCCAGCACCTTGGTAAAACTAGCTTCCACATACCCAGCAGCCTGGTGCATCTAGCTTCCACATACCCAGCAGCCTGGTACATACTGCTTCTACATACCCAGCAGCCTGATAAAACTAGCTTCCACATACACAGCAGCCGATAAAAACATACGTAGCAGCCTGGTACATCCAGCTTCCAATACCCAGCAGTCTGGTAAAACCAGCTTCCATATACCCAGCAGCCTAGTAAAATCAGCTTCCACATACCCAGCACCTTGGTAAAACTAGCTTCCACATACCCAGCAGCCTGGTGCATCTAGCTTCCACATACCCAGCAGCCTGGTACATACTGCTTCTACATACCCAGCAGCCTGATAAAACCAGTTGCCATATACCCAGCAGCCTTATAAAACCAGCTTCCATATACCCAACAGCCTGATAAAACCAGTGTCAACATACCCAGCCACCTGGTACAGCCAGCTTCCACATACCCAGCAGCCTGATAAAACATACTTAGCAGCCTTGTACATCCAGCTTCCACTACCCAGCAGTCTGGTAAAACCAGATTCCACATACCCCGCAGTCTGATAAAGCCAACTTCCACATACCCAGCAGCCTGGTAAAACCAGCTTCCACACACGCAGCAGCCTAGTAAAACCAGCTTCCACCTATCCAGCAGCCTGGTAAAACCAGTTTCCACATACCCAGCAGCCAGATAAAACATACTTAGCAGCCTTGTATATCCAGCTTCCACTTCCCAGGAGTCTGGTAAAACATAGATTCCACATACCCAGTAGTCTGGTAAAACCAGGTTCGACCTACCCAGCAGCCTGGTACATTCAGCTTCCACATACCCAGCAGACTGATAAAACTAGCTTCCATATACCCAGCAGCCTGGTAAAACCACTTCCACCTACCCAGCAGCCTGGTAAAACCAGCTTCCACCTACCCAGCAGCATGGTACATCCAGCTTCCACATACCCAGCAGCCTGGTAAACCCAGCTTCCACAAACCCAGTAGTCTGGTAAAACCAGCTCCCACATACCCAGTAGTTTGGTAAAACCAGCTTCCACATACCCAGTAGCCTGGTAAAACCAGCTTCCACATACCCAGCAGCCTGGTAAAACCAGCTTCCACCTACCTAGCAGCCTGGTAAAACTAGCTTCCACATACCCAGCAGCCTGATAAAACATACTTAGCAGCCTTCTACATCCATCTTCCAAATACCAAGCAGCCTGGTGCAACAAGCTTCCACATACCCAGCAGCCTGGTACATCCAGCTTCCACATACCCAACAGTCTGATAAAGCCAGCTTCCACATACCCAGCTGCCTGATAAAACCATCTTCCACATACCCAGCAGCAGGGTAAAACCAGCTTCCACCTACCCAGCAGCCTGGTAAAACCAGTTTCCACATACCCAGCAGCCAGATAAAACATACTTAGCAGCCTGGTACATCCAGCTTCCACTACCCAGGAGTCTGGTAAAACCAGCTTCCACATACCCAGTAGTCTGGTAAAACCAGCTTCGACCTACCCAGCAGCCTGGTGCATTCAGCTTCCACATACCCAGCAGACTGATAAAACCAGCTTCCACCTACCCAGCAGCCTGGTAAAACCAGCTTCCACCTACCCAGCAGCCTGGTGCATCCAGCTTCCACGTACCCAGCAGCCTGGTAAAACCAGCTTCCACATACCCAGTAGTTTGGTAAAACCAGCTTCCACATACCCAGTAGTCTGGTAAAACCAGCTCCCACATACCCAGCAGCCTGGTAAAACCAGCTTCCACATACCCAGCAGCCTGGTAAAACCAGCTTCCACCTACCTAGCAGCCTGGTAAAACTAGCTTCCACATACCCAGTAGCCTGAAAAAACATACTTAGCAGCCTTCTACATCCAGCTTCCACTAGCCAGCAGTATGGTAATACCAGCTTCCACATACCCAGCAGTCTGATAAAGCCAGCTTCCACATACGCAGCAGCCTGGTAAAACCAGCTTCCACATACCAAGCAGCCTGATAAGAACAAGCTCCCACATGCCTAGCAGCCTGATAAAGCCAGCTTCCACATACCCAGCATCCTGATAAAACAAGCTTCCACATGCCTACCAGCCTGATAAAGCCAGCTTCCACATACCCATCAGCCTGATAAAGCCAGCTTCCACATACCCAGCAGCCTGATAAAACCAGCTTACACATACCCAGCAGCCTAGTATCTAGTAAAACCAGCTTCCACATACCCAGCAGCCTGATAAATCCAGCATCCACATACCCAGCAGCCTGGTCAAACCAGCTTCCACATACCCAGCAGCCTGGTATACCCAGCGTCCACATACCCAGCAGCCTGATAAAGCCAGCTTCCACATACCCAGCAGCCTGGTAAAACCAGTTTACGCATACCCAGCAGCCTGGTAAAACCAGCTTCCACATACCCAGTAGTCTGGTAAAACCAGCTTGAACATACCCAGCAGCCTGGTAACACCAGATTCCACATACCCAGCAGCCTGGTAAAACCAGCTTCCACATACCCAGCACCCTGGTACATCCAGCGTCCGCATAACCACAAGCCTGGTATGGCCAACTTCTGCACACCCAGCAGCCTGGTACATCCAGCTTCCCCATGCCCAGCAGTCTGATAAAGCCAGCTTCCACATAGCCAGCAGCCTGGTAAAACCAGCTCCCACATACCCAGTAGTTTGGTAAAACCAGCTCCCACATACCCAGCAGCCTGGTAAAACCAGCTTCCACATACCCAGCAGCCTGGTAAAACCAGCTTCCACCTACCTAGCAGCCTGGTAAAACTAGCTTCCACATACCCAGTAGCCTGAAAAAACATACTTAGCAGCCTTCTACATCCAGCTTCCACTAGCCAGCAGTCTGGTAATACCAGCGTCCACATACCCAGCAGCCAGATAAAACATACTTAGCAGCCTCTTACATCCAGCTTCCACTACCCAGGAGTCTGGTAAAACCAGCTTCCACATACTCAGTAGTCTGGTAAAACCAGCTTTGACCTACCCAGCAGCCTGGTGCATTCAGCTTCCACATATCCAGCAGACTGATAAAACCAGCTTCCACCTACCCAGCACCTTGGTAAAACTAGCTTCCTTAAACTCAGCAGCCTGGTGCACCCAGCTTCCACATACTCAGCAGCCTCGTACATCCAACTTCCACATACCCAGCAGTCTGATAAAGCCAGCTTACTCATACCTGGCAGCCTGGTAAAACCAGCTTCCACATACCCAGCAGCCTGGTAAAATCAGATTCCACAAACCCAGCAGCCTGGTAAAACCAGCTTCCACCTACCAAGCAGCCTGGTAAAACCAGCTTCCACATACCCAGCAGCCTGGTAAAACCAGCTTCCACCTGCCCAGCAGCCTGGTACATCCAGCTTCCAAATACCCAGCAGCCTGATAAAACCAGCTTCCACATACCCAGCAGCCTGATAAAACTAGCTTCCACATACACAGCAGCCTGATAAAAACATGCGTAGCAGCCTGGTACATCCAGCTTCCAATACCCAGCAGTCTGGTAAAACCAGCTTCCATATACCCAGCAACCTAGTAAAACCAGCTTCCACATACCCAGCACCTTGGTAAAACTAGCTTCCACATACCCAGCAGCCTGGTGCATCGAGCTTCCACATACCCAGCAGCCTGGTACATATTGCTTCTACATACCCAGCAGCCTGATAAAACCAGTTGCCATATACCCAGCAGCCTTATAAAACCAGCTTCCACATACCCAACAGCCTGATAAAACCAGTGTCAACATACCCAGCCACCTGGTACAGCCAGCTTCCACATACCCAGCAGCCTGATAAAACATACTTAGCAGCCTTGTACATCCAGCTTCCACTACCCAGCACTCTGGTAAAACCAGATTCCACATACCCTGCAGTCTGATAAAGCCAACTTCCACATACCCAGCAGCCTGGTAAAACCAGCTTCCACACACCCAGCAGCCTGGTAAAACCAGCTTCCACCTATCCAGCAGCCTGGTAAAACCAGTTTCCACATACCCAGCAGCCAGATAAAACATATTTAGCAGCCTTGTATATCCAGCTTCCACTTCCCAGGAGTCTGGTAAAACATATATTCCACATACCCAGTAGTCTGGTAAAACCAGCTTCGACCTACCCAGCAGCCTGGTGCATTCAGCTTCCACATACCCAGCAGACTGATAAAACTAGCTTCCATATACCCAGCAGCCTGGTAAAACCACTTCCACCTACCCAGCAGCCTGGTAAAACCAGCTTCCACCTAACCAGCAGCCTGGTACATCCAGCTTCCACATACCCAGCAGCCTGGTAAAACCAGCTTCCACATACCCAGTAGTTTGGTAAAACCAGCTTCCACATACCCAGTAGTCTGGTAAAACCAGCTCCCACATACCCAGTAGTTTGGTAAAACCAGCTTCCACATACCCAGCAGCCTGGTAAAACCAGCTTCCACATACCCAGCAGCCTGGTAAAACCAGCTTCCACCTACCTAGCAGCCGGGTAAAACTAGCTTCCACATACCCAGCAGCCTGATAAAACACACTTAGCAGCCTTCTACATCCATCTTCCACATACCAAGCAGCCTGGTGCAACAAGCTTCCACATACCCAGCAGCCTGGTACATCCAGCTTCCACATACCCATCAGTCTGATAAAGCCAGCTTCCACATACCCAGCTGCCTGATAAAACCATCTTCCACATACCCAGCAGCCGGGTAAAACCAGCTTCCACAAACCCAGCAGCCTGCTAAAACCAGCTTCCACCTACCCAGCAGCCTGGTAAAACCAGTTTCCACATACCCAGCAGCTAGATAAAACATACTTAGCAGCCTGGTACATCCAGCTTCCACTACCCAGGAGTCTGGTAAAACCAGCTTCCACATACCCAGTAGTCTGGTAAAACCAGCTTCGACCTACCCAGCAGCCTGGTGCATTCAGCTTCCACATACCCAGCAGACTGATAAAACCAGCTTCCACCTACCCAGCAGCCTGGTAAAACCAGCTTCCACCTACCCAGCAGCCTGGTGCATCCAGCTTCCACGTACCCAGCAGCCTGGTAAAACCAGCTTCCACATACCCAGTAGTTTGGTAAAACCAGCTTCCACATACCCAGTAGTCTGGTAAAACCAGCTCCCACATACCCAGCAGCCTGGTAAAACCAGCTTCCACATACCCAGTAGCCTGGTAAAACCAGCTTCCACCTACCTAGCAGCCTGGTAAAACTAGCTTTCACATACCCAGTAGCCTGATAAAACATACTTAGCAGCCTTCTACATTCAGCTTCCACTAGCCAGCAGTATGGTAATACCAGCTTCCACATACCGTGCAGTCTGATAAAGCCAGCTTCCACATACGCAGCAGCCTGGTAAAACCAGCTTCCACATACCAAGCAGCCTGATAAGAACAAGCTCCCACATGCCTAGCAGCCTGATAAAGCCAGCTTCCACATACCCAGCATCCTGATAAAACAAGCTTCCACATGCCTACCAGCCTGATAAAGCCAGCTTCCACATACCCATCAGCCTGATAAAGCCAGCTTCCACATACCCAGCAGCCTGGTAAAACCAGCTTCCACATACCCAGCAGCCTAGTATCTAGTAAAACCAGCTTCCACATACCCAGCAGACTGATAAAACCAGCATCCACATACCCAGCAGCCTGGTACATCAAGCTTCCACATAACCAGCAGCCTGGTAAAACCAGCTTCCATATACCATGCAGCCTGATAAAACCAGCTTCCACCTACCCAGCAGCCTGTTAAAACCAGCTTCCACCTACGCAGCAGCCTGGTGCATTCAGCTTCCACATACACAGCAGCCTGGTAAAACCAGCTCCCACATACCCAGCAGCCTGGTAAAACCAGCTTCCACATACCCAGCAGCCTGGTAAAACCAGCTTCCACCTACCTAGCAGCCTGGTAAAACTAGCTTCCACATACCCAGTAGCCAGATAAAACATACTTAGCAGCCTGGTACATCCAGCTTCCACTACCCAGGAGTCTGGTAAAACCAGCTTCCACATACCCAGTAGTCTGGTAAAACCAGCTTTGACCTACCCAGCAGCCTGGTGCATTCAGCTTCCACATACCCAGCAGACTGATAAAACCAGCTTCCACCTACCCAGCACCTTGGTAAAACTAGCTTCCTTAAACTCAGCAGCCTGGTGCACCCAGCTTCCACATACTCAGCAGCCTCGTACATCCAACTTCCACATACCCAGCAGTCTGATAAAGCCAGCTTCCACATACCTGGCAGCCTGGTAAAACCAGCTTCCACATACCGAGCAGCCTGGTAAAATCAGATTCCACAAACCCAGCAGCCTGGTAAAACCAGCTTCCACCTACCAAGCAGCCTGGTAAAACCAGCTTCCACATACCCAGCAGCCTGGTAAAACCAGCTTCCACCTGCCCAGCAGCCTGGTACATCCAGCTAGCAAATACCCAGCAGCCTGATAAAACCAGCTTCCACATACCCAGCAGCCTGATAAAACTAGCTTCCACATGCACAGCAGCCTGATAAAAACATGCGTAGCAGCCTGGTACATCCAGCTTCCAATACCCAGCAGTCTGGTAAAACCAGCTTCCATATACCCAGCAGCCTAGTAAAACCAGCTTCCACATACCCAGCACCTTGGTAAAACTAGCTTCCACATACCCAGCAGCCTGGTGCTTCGAGCTTCCACATACCCAGCAGCCTGGTACATATTGCTTCTACATACCCAGCAGCCTGATAAAACCAGTTGCCATATACCCAGCAGCCTTATAAAACCAGCTTCCACATACCCAACAGCCTGATAAAACCAGTGTCAACATACCCAGCCACCTGGTACAGCCAGCTTCCACATACCCAGCAGCCTGATAAAACATACTTAGCAGCCTTGTACATCCAGCTTCCACTACCCAGCACTCTGGTAAAACCAGATTCCACATACCCTGCAGTCTGATAAAGCCAACTTCCACATACCCAGCAGCCTGGTAAAACCAGCTTCCACACACCCAGCAGCCTGGTAAAACCAGCTTCCACCTATCCAGCAGCCTGGTAAAACCAGTTTCCACATACCCAGCAGCCAGATAAAACATATTTAGCAGCCTTGTATATCCAGCTTCCACTTCCCAGGAGTCTGGTAAAACATATATTCCACATACCCAGTAGTCTGGTAAAACCAGCTTCGACCTACCCAGCAGCCTGGTGGATTCAGCTTCCACATACCCAGCAGACTGATAAAACTAGCTTCCATATACCCAGCAGCCTGGTAAAACCACTTCCACCTACCCAGCAGCCTGGTAAAACCAGCTTCCACCTAACCAGCAGCCTGGTACATCCAGCTTCCACATACCCAGCAGCCTGGTAAAACCAGCTTCCACATACCCAGTAGTTTGGTAAAACCAGCTTCCACATACCCAGTAGTCTGGTAAAACCAGCTCCCACATACCCAGTAGTTTGGTAAAACCAGCTTCCACATACCCAGCAGCCTGGTAAAACCAGCTTCCACATACCCAGCAACCTGGTAAAACCAGCTTCCACCTAACTAGCAGCCGGGTAAAACTAGCTTCCACATACCCAGCAGCCTGATAAAACACACTTAGCAGCCTTCTACATCCATCTTCCACATACCAAGCAGCCTGGTGCAACAAGCTTCCACATACCCAGCAGCCTGGTACATCCAGCTTCCACATACCCATCAGTCTGATAAAGCCAGCTTCCACATACCCAGCTGCCTGATAAAACCATCTTCCACATACCCAGCAGCCGGGTAAAACCAGCTTCCACAAACCCAGCAGCCTGGTAAAACCAGCTTCCACCTACCCAGCAGCCTGGTAAAACCAGTTTCCACATACCCAGCAGCCAGATAAAACATACTTAGCAGCCTGGTACATCCAGCTTCCACTACCCAGGAGTCTGGTAAAACCAGCTTCCACATACCCAGTAGTCTGGTAAAACCAGCTTCGACCTACCCAGCAGCCTGGTGCATTCAGCTTCCACATACCCAGCAGACTGATAAAACCAGCTTCCACCTACCCAGCAGCCTGGTAAAACCAGCTTCCACCTACCCAGCAGCCTGGTGCATCCAGCTTCCACGTACCCAGCAGCCTGGTAAAACCAGCTTCCACATACCCAGTAGTTTGGTAAAACCAGCTTCCACATACCCAGTAGTCTGGTAAAACCAGCTCCCACATACCCAGCAGCCTGGTAAAACCAGCTTCCACATACCCAGTAGCCTGGTAAAACCAGCTTCCACCTACCTAGCAGCCTGGTAAAACTAGCTTCCACATACCCAGTAGCCTGATAAAACATACTTAGCAGCCTTCTACATTCAGCTTCCACTAGCCAGCAGTATGGTAATACCAGCTTCCACATACCGTGCAGTCTGATAAAGCCAGCTTCCACATACCAAGCAGCCTGATAAGAACAAGCTCCCACATGCCTAGCAGCCTGATAAAGCCAGCTTCCACATACCCAGCATCCTGATAAAACAAGCTTCCACATGCCTACCAGCCTGATAAAGCCAGCTTCCACATACCCATCAGCCTGATAAAGCCAGCTTCCACATACCCAGCAGCCTGATAAAACCAGCTTACACATACCCAGCAGCCTAGTATCTAGTAAAACCAGCTTCCACATACCCAGCAGCCTGATAAATCCAGCATCCACATACCCAGCAGCCTGGTCAAACCAGCTTCCACATACCCAGCAGCCTGGTATACCCAGCGTCCACATACCCAGCAGCCTGATAAAGCCAGCTTCCACATACCCAGCAGCCTGGTAAAACCAGCTTACGCATACCCAGCAGCCTGGTAAAACCAGCTTCCACATACCCAGTAGTCTGGTAAAACCAGCTTGAACATACCCAGCAGCCTGGTAACACCAGATTCCACATACCCAGCAGCCTGGTTAAACCAGCTTCCACATACCCAGCGCCCTGGTACATCCAGCGTCCGCATAACCGCAAGCCTGGTATGGCCAACTTCTGCACACTCAGCAGCCTGGTACATCCTGCTTCCCCATGTCCAGCAGTCTGATAAAGCCAGCTTCCACATAGCCGGCAGCCTGGTAAAACCAGCTCCCACATACCCAGTAGTTTGGTAAAACCAGCTACCACATACCCAGCAGCCTGGTAAAACCAGCTTCCACATACCCAGCAGCCTGGTAAAACCAGCTTCCACCTACCTAGCAGCCTGGTAAAACTAGCTTCCACAAACCCAGCAGCCTGATAAAACATACTTAGCAGCCTTCCACATCCAGCTTCCACATACCAAGCAGCCTGGTGCAACAAGCTTCCACATACCCAGCAGCCTGGTACATCCAGCTTCCACATACCCTGCAGTCTGATAAAGCCAGCTTCCACATACCCAGCTGTCTGATAAAACCAGCTTCCACATACCCAGCAGCCGGGTAAAACCCGCTTCCACAAACCCAGCAGCCTGGTAAAACCAGCTTCCACCTACCCAGCAGCCTAGTAAAACCAGTTTCCACATACCCAGCAGCCAGATAAAACATACTTAGCAGTCTGGTACATCCAGCTTCCACTACCCAGAAGTCTGGTAAAACCAGCTTCCACATACCAAGTAGTCTGGTAAAACCAGCTTCGACCTACCCAGCAGCCTGGTGCATTCAGCTTCCACATACCCAGCAGACTGATAAAACCAGCTTCCACCTACCCAGCAGCCTGGTAAAACCAGCTTCCACCTACCCAGCAGCCTGGTGCATCCAGCTTCCACGTACCCAGCAGCCTGGTAAAACCAGCTTCCACATACCCAGTAGTTTGGTAAAACCAGCTACCACATACCCAGTAGTCTGGTAAAACCAGCTCCCAAATACCCAGCAGCCTGGTAAAACCAGCTTCCACATACCCAGCAGCCTGATAAAACATACTTAGCAGCCTTCTACATCCAGCTTCCACTAGCCAGCAGTCTGGTAATACCAGCTTCCACATACCCAGCAGTCTGATAAAGCCAGCTTCCACATACGCAGCAGCTTGGTAAAACCAGCTTCCACATACCAAGCAGCCTGATAAGAACAAGCTCCCACATGACTAGCAGCCTGATAAAACCAGCTTCCACATACCCAGCATCCTGATAAAATAAGCTTCCACATGCCTACCAGCCTGATAAAGCCAGCTTCCACATACCCATCAGCCTGATAAAGCCAGCTTCCACATACCCAGCAGCCTGATAAAACCAGCTTCCACATACCCAGCAGACTGATAAAACCAGCATCCACATACCCAGCAGCCTGGTACATCAAGCTTCCACATAACCAGCAGCCTGGTAAAACCAGCTTCCATATACCATGCAGCCTGATAAAACCAGCTTCCACCTACCCAGCAGCCTGTTAAAAACAGGTTCCACCTACGCAGCAGCCTGGTGCATTCAGCTTCCACATACACAGCAGCCTGGTAAAACCAGCTTCCACATACCCAGCAGCCTGGTAAAACCAGCTTCCACATACCCAGCAGCCTGGTAAAACCAGCTTCCACCTACCCAGCAGCATGGTAAAACCAGCTTCCACCTACCCAGCAGCCTGGTAAAACCATCTTCCACATACCCAGCACCTTGGTAAAACTAGCTTCCACATACCCAGCAGCCTGATAAAACATACTTAGCAGCGTGGTACATCCAGCTTCCACTACCCAGCAGTCTGGTAAAAGCAGCTTCCACATACAAAGCTGTCTGGTAAAAGCAGCTTCCACATACCCAGCAGTCTGATAAAGCCAGCTTCCACATACCCAGCAGCCTGGTAAACCCAGCTTCCACATACCCAGCAGCCTGGTAAAACCAGCTTCTACATACCCAGCAGCCTGGTAAAACCAGATTCCACATACCCAGCATCTTGGTAAAACTTGCTTCCTTATACCCAGCAGCCTGGTGCACCCAACCTCCACATACCCAGCAGCCTGGTACATCCAGCTTCTACATACCCAGCAGTCTGATAAAGCCAGCTTCCACATACCCAGCAGCCTGGTAAAACCAGCTTCCACATACCCAGCAGCCTGGTAAACCAGCAGCCTGGTAAAACCAGCTTCCACAAACTCAGCAGCCTGGTAAAACCAGCTTCCACCTACCCAGCAGCCTGGTAAAACCAGCTTCCATGTACCCAGAAGCCTGATAAAACATACTCAGCAGCCTGGTACATCCAGGTTCCACTACCCAGAAGTCTGATAAAACCAGCTTCCACATACCCAGCAGTCTGATAAAGCCAGCTCCCACATACCCAGCAGCCTGTTAAAACCAGCTTCCACATACCCAGCAGCCTGGTAAAACCAGCTTCCACATACCCAGCAGCCTGGTAAAACCAGCTTCCACCTACCCAGCAGCCTGGTAAAACCAGCTTCCACATAACCAGCAGCCTGGTAAAACCAGCTTCCACATACCCAGCACCTTGGTAAAACTAGCTTCCTTATACCCAGCAGCCTGGTGCACCCAGCTTCCACATACTCAGCAGCCTGGTACATCCAGCTTCCACATACCCAGCAGTCTGATAAAACCAGCTTCCACATACCCAGCAGCCTGGTAAAACCAGCTTCCACATACCCAGCAGCCTGGTAAAATCAGATTCCACAAACACAGCAGCCTGGTAAAACCAGCTTCCACCTACCAAGCAGCCTGGTAAAACCAGCTTCCACATACCCAGCAGCCTGGTACATCCAGCTTCCAAATACCCAGCAGCCTGATAAAACCAGCTTCCACATACCCAGCAGCCTGAGAAAACTAGCTTCCACATACACAGCAGCCTGATAAAACATATGTAGCAGCCTGGTACATCCAGGTTCTACTACCCAGCAATCTGGTAAAAACAGCTTCCATATACCCAGCAGCCTGGTAAAACCATCTTCCTCATACCCAGCACCTTGGTAAAACTAGCTTCCACATACCCAGCAGCCTGGTGCATCCAGCTTCCACATACCCAGCAGCCTGGTACATACTGCTTCTACATACCCAGCAGCCTGATAAAACCAGCTTCCATGTACCCAGAAGCCTTATAAAATGAGCTTCCACAAACCTATCAGCCTGGTAAAACCACCTTCCACCTACCCAGCAGCCTGGTAAAACAAGCTTCCACATACCCAGCAGCCTGGTAAAACCAGCTTCCACATACCCAGCAGTCTGATAAAGCGAACTTCCACATACCCAGCAGCCTGTTAAAACCAGCTTCCACATACCAAGCAGCCTGATAAGAACAAGCTCCCACATGCCTAGCAGCCTGCTAAAGCCAGTTTCCACATACCCAGCAGCCTGGTAAAACCAGCTTCCACATACCCAGCAGCCTGGTAAAATCAGATTCCACAAACACAGCAGCCTGGTAAAACCAGCTTCCACCTACCAAGCAGCCTGGTAAAACCAGCTTCCACATACCCAGCAGCCTGGTACATCCAGCTTCCAAATACCCAGCAGCCTGATAAAACCAGCTTCCACATACCCAGCAGCCTGAGAAAACTAGCTTCCACATACACAGCAGCCTGATAAAACATATGTAGCAGCCTGGTACATCCAGGTTCTACTACCCAGCAATCTGGTAAAACCAGCTTCCATATACCCAGCAGCCTGGTAAAACCATCTTCCTCATACCCAGCACCTTGGTAAAACTAGCTTCCACATACCCAGCAGCCTGGTGCATCCAGCTTCCACATACCCAGCAGCCTGGTACATACTGCTTCTACATACCCAGCAGCCTGATAAAACCAGCTTCCATGTACCCAGAAGCCTTATAAAATGAGCTTCCACAAACCTATCAGCCTGGTAAAACCACCTTCCACCTACCCAGCAGCCTGGTAAAACAAGCTTCCACATACCCAGCAGCCTGGTAAAACCAGCTTCCACATACCCAGCAGTCTGATAAAGCGAACTTCCACATACCCAGCAGCCTGTTAAAACCAGCTTCCACATACCAAGCAGCCTGATAAGAACAAGCTCCCACATGCCTAGCAGCCTGCTAAAGCCAGTTTCCACATACCCAGCAGCCTGATAAAAAAAGCTTACACATGCCTAGCAGCCTGATAAAGCCAGCTTCCACATACCCATCAGCCTGATAAAGCCAGCTTCCACATACCCAGCAGCCTGATAAAACCGACTTCCACATACCCAGCAGCCTAGTATCTAGTAAAACCAGCTTCCACATGCCCAGCAGCCTGATAAAGCCAGCTTCCACATACCCAGCAGCCTGATAAAGCCAGCTTCCACATACCCAGCAGCCTGGTAAAACCAGCTTCCACATACCCAGCAGCCTGGTAAAACCAGCTTCCACATACCCAGTA
The DNA here is from genome assembly GCF_040938575.1 of Ambystoma mexicanum. Taxonomy (NCBI): domain Eukaryota; kingdom Metazoa; phylum Chordata; class Amphibia; order Caudata; family Ambystomatidae; genus Ambystoma; species Ambystoma mexicanum. Next base: position 1,685,542,296 of record NC_090929.1, read on the forward strand.
GTATGGTAAAAACAGCTTGAACATACCCAGCAGCCTGGTAACACCAGCTTCCACATACCCAGCAGCCTGGTAAAACCAGCTTCCACATACCCAGAACCCTGGTACACCCAGCGTCCGCATACCCAGAAGCCTGCTATGGTCAACTTTTGCACACCCAGCAGCCTGGTACATCCAGCTTCCCCATACCCAGCAGTCTGATAAAGCCAGCTTCCACATAGCCAGCAGCCTGGTAAAACCAGCTTCCACATACTCTGCAGCCTGGTAAATCCAGCTTCCACATACCCAGCAGCCTGATAAAACCAGCTTCCACATACCCCGTAGTCTGGTAAAACCAGCTACCACATACCCAGTAGGCTGGTAATACCAGCTTCGACCTAACCAGCAGCCTGGTGCATCCAGCTTCCACATAAGCAGCAGACTGATAAAACCAGCTTCTGTATACCCAGAAGCCTGGTAAAACCAGCTTCAACCTTCCCAGCAGCCTGGCAAAACCAGCCTCTACCTACCCAGCAGCCTGGTGCATCCAGCTCCCACATACCCAGCAGCCTGGTAAAACCAGCTTCCAAATACCCAGCAGCCTGGTAAAACCAGCTTCCACCTACCCAGCAGCCTGGTAAAACCAACTTCCACATTCCCAGCACCTTGGTAAAACTAGCTTCCACATACCCAGCAGCCTGATAAAACATACTTAGCATCCTGGTATATCCAGCTTCCACTACCCAGCAGTCTGGTAAAACCAGCTTCCACATACCCAGCAGTCTGATAAAGCCAGCTTCCAAATACCCGGCAGCCTGGTAAAAACATCTTCCAAATACCCGACAACCTGGTAAAACCAGCTTCCTGATACCCAACAGCCTTGTAAAACCAGCTTCCACCTACCCAGCAGCCTGGTAAAACAAGCTTCCACATACCCAGCAGCCTGGTAAAACCAGCTTCCACATACCCAGCAGTCTGATAAAGCGAACTTCCACATACCCAGCAGCCTGTTAAAACCAGCTTCCACATACTAAGCAGCCTGATAAGAAGAAGCTCCCACATGCCTAGCAGCCTGCTAAAGCCAGTTTCCACATACCCAGCAGCCTGATAAAAAAAGCTTACACATGCCTAGCAGCCTGATAAAGCCAGCTTCCACATACCCATCAGCCTGATAAAGCCAGCTTCCACATACCCAGCAGCCTGATAAAACCGACTTCCACATACCCAGCAGCCTAGTATCTAGTAAAACCAGCTTCCACATGCCCAGCAGCCTGATAAAGCCAGCTTCCACATACCCAGCAGCCTGATAAAGCCAGCTTCCACATACCCAGCAGCCTGGTAAAACCAGCTTCCACATACCCAGCAGCCTGGTAAAACCAGCTTCCACATACCCAGTAGTATGGTAAAAACAGCTTGAACATACCCAGCAGCCTGGTAACACCAGCTTCCACATACCCAGCAGCCTGGTAAAACCAGCTTCCACATACCCAGAACCCTGGTACACCCAGCGTCCGCATACCCAGAAGCCTGCTATGGTCAACTTTTGCACACCCAGCAGCCTGGTACATCCAGCTTCCCCATACCCAGCAGTCTGATAAAGCCAGCTTCCACATAGCCAGCAGCCTGGTAAAACCAGCTTCCACATACCCAGCAGCCTGATAAAACCAGCTTCCACATACCCCGTAGTCTGGTAAAACCAGCTACCACATACCCAGTAGGCTGGTAATACCAGCTTCGACCTAACCAGCAGCCTGGTGCATCCAGCTTCCACATAAGCAGCAGACTGATAAAACCAGCTTCTGTATACCCAGAAGCCTGGTAAAACCAGCTTCAACCTTCCCAGCAGCCTGGCAAAACCAGCCTCTACCTACCCAGCAGCCTGGTGCATCCAGCTTCCACATACCCAGCAGCCTGGTAAAACCAGCTTCCAAATACCCAGCAACCTGGTAAAACCAGCTTCCACCTACCCAGCAGCCTGGTAAAACCAACTTCCACATTCCCAGCACCTTGGTAAAACTAGCTTCCACATACCCAGCAGCCTGATAAAACATACTTAGCATCCTGGTATATCCAGCTTCCACTACCCAGCAGTCTGGTAAAACCAGCTTCCACATACCCAGCAGTCTGATAAAGCCAGCTTCCAAATACCCGGCAGCCTGGTAAAAACATCTTCGAAATACCCGACAACCTGGTAAAACCAGCTTCCTGATACCCAACAGCCTTGTAAAACCAGCTTCCACCTACCCAGCAGCCTGGTAAAGCCAGCTTCCACATACCCAGCAGCCTGATAAAACCAGCTTCCACATAACCAGCAGCCTGATAAAACTAGCTTCCAGATACCCAGCAGCCTGATAAAACATACTTAGCAGCCTGGTACATCCAGCTTCCAGTACCCAGCAGTCTGGTAAAACCAGCTTCCACATACCCAGCAGCCTGGTAAAACCAGCTTCCACACACCCAGCACCTTGGTAAAACTAGCTTCCACATACCCAGCAGCCTGGTGAATCCAGCTTCCACATACCCAGCAGCCTGGTACATCCAGCTTCCACATACCCAGCAGCCTGATAAAACCAGCTTCCACATATCCAGCAGCCTGGTACATCCAGCTTCCACATACCATGCAGCCTGATAAAACCAGCTTCCACATACTCAGTAGTCTGTTAAAACCAGCTTCCACTACCCAGGAGTCTGGTAAAACCCGCTTCCACATACCCAGTAGTCTGGTAAAACCAGCTTTGACCTACCCAGCAACCTGGTGCATTCAGCTTCCACATACCCAGCAGACTGATAAAACCAGCTTCCACCTACCCAGCAGCCTGGTAAAACCAGCTTCCGCCTACCCAGCAGCCTGGTGCATCCAGCTTCCATGTACCCAGCAGCCTGGTAAAACCAGCCTCCGCATACCCAGTAGTTTGGTAAAACCAGCTTCGACATACCCAGTAGTCTGGTAAAACCAGCACCCACATACCCAGCAGCCTGGTAAAGCCAGCTTCCACCTACCTAGCAGCCTGGTAAAACTAGCTTCCACATACCCAGCAGCCTGAAAAAACATACTTACAAGCCTTCTACATCCAGCTTCCACTAGCCAGCAGTCTGGTAATACCAGCTTCCACATACCCAGCAGCCAGATAAAACATACTTAGCAGCCTGGTTAAACCAGCTTCCACTACCCAGGAGTCTGGTAAAACCAGCTTCCACATACCCAGTAGTTTGGTAAAACCAGCTTCCACATACCCAGTAGCCTGGTAAAACCAGCTCCCACATACCCAGCAGCCTGGTAAAACTAGCTTCCACATACCCAGCAGCCTGATAAAACATACTTAGCAGCCTTCTACATCCAGCTTCCACTAGCCAGCAGTCTGCTAATACCAGCTTCCACATACCCAGCAGTCTGATAAAGCCAGCTTCCACATACGCAGCAGCCTGGTAAAACCAGCTTCCACATACCCAGCACCTTGGTAAAACTTGTTTCCCTATACCCAGCAGCCTGGTGCACCTAGCTTCCACATACCCAGCAGCCTGGTACATCCAGCTTCCACATACCCAGCAGTCTGATAAAGCCAGCTTCCACATACCCAGCTGCCTGGTAAAACCAGCTTCCACATACCCAGCAGCCGGGTAAAAGCAGCTTCCACACACCCAGCAGCCTGGTAAAACCCGCTTCCACCTACCCAGCAACCTGGTAAAACCAGTTTCCACATACCCAGCAGCCAGATAAAACATATTTAGCAGCCTTGTACATCCAGCTTCCACTTTCCAGGAGTCTGGTAAAACATAGCTTCCACATATCCAGTAGTCTGGTAAAACCAGCTTCGACCTACCCAGCAGCCTGGTGCATTCAGCTTCCACATACCCAGCAGACTGATAAAACCAGCTTCCATATACCCAGCAGCCTGGTAAAACCAGCTTCCACCTACCCAGCAGCCTGGTAAAACCAGCTTCCACCTATTTATTTATTTATTAAATTTATATAGCGCGCAGGCAGCCCAGGGGCATTGTGGCACTGTTACTTGCAGGAAGACTTAGTTACAAAGTGAGCAGGTTGTGCCTTGGGTTACAGTAAGGCAGTGACCTGTGATCAGATATATCACATAATACATCATACAATACAATTATGAGGGCTAGGCCATGTAATTGTTAGATGAACAGGGTCGTTTTCAGGGTTTTCCGAAAGGCGGTCAGTGAGGGTTCAGAGCGCAGGGAGCTAGGGAGGGTGTTCCAGTGTACGGCAGCGAGGTACGGGAAACTGGAGCCCCCTGCTCTGGTCCTTTTTACCCTGGGTACTGAGAGCATGCTGGCATAGGGTGATCTAGTGGGTCTTGTGGAGGAGACCAGGTGGATCCTCTGCGAAAGGTACATTGGGGCGGCAAGATGGACACATTTGTGGGTGATGCTTAGAGCCTTGAATAGGATCCTCTCCTTTATGGGGAGCCAGTGGGAAGCTTTTCTGGCAGCGGTGATGTGCTCTCTCTTGGCAATGCCTTGTGCAGTGCGTAGGGCACTGTTCTGTATTACTTGGAGCTTCTCAAGATTTTTGTTGGAGGTCCCAAGGAAAAGAATATTGCAGTAGTCAAGTCGCGAGCCGGTTATGGCTCTGGCTATGTTAGTGCAGGTGTCTTTTGACAGATAAGGTCTGATTGCGTTAAGGAGTTTTGCATGGTAAGCGGCAGAGGAGGCAATGGCGTTTACTTGTCTGGTCATGGATAGATTGGAGTCTAAGTAGACGCCTAGTGTTTTTACCGTGTCAAGTACTGGGATTGTGATTGAGTCAATGGTGAAATGGCTGAACTGTGCATCAAGTTTCTTGATGGTGTCAGGGGAGCCTACGAGCAGGAGCTCAGTTTTGTCGGAGTTAAGGCAGAGGCCATTGATAGCCATCCACATTTGAATTGTGTTGTAGATGTTGTTGAGGGTAGCAGAGTCCGTGCCATAGTTGCCTGTCAGAGTGAGAAGGATCTGTGTGTCGTCGGCGTAGTTGGTGTAAGAGATGCCCATGGCGTCAAGGATGAGGAAGAGGGGGCGGGTGAAGATGTTGTAGAGGGTGGGGGAGAGGCAGGAGCCTTGGGGCACCCCACATAGCATGATAGAGGGTGATGCAGTGGCTAGGTCGGAGAAGAAGGAGGCGATCCATGTAATGGCTTCTTGAGAGAAGTTGGCTGTGGAGGAGAGGTGGTGGCAGAGGATGTCGTGGTCTACAAGATCAAAGGCTGCCGACAGATCCAGGAGAAGGAGCAAGGCAGGTTTGCCTTGGTCCCTTGCGTCGTCCATTTGGTTTTTTAGGTCGAGTACGGCGGTCTCTGTCCCATGCCTAGGGCGAAAGCCGGATTGTCTGAGTCCAAGGAGGTTCTGTTCTTCGAGGAAGTGCTGGACCTGCAGGTAGGCTGCTTTGTCTAGAATCTTGAGGAGGAAAGGGACAGTGGTGATGGGGCGGTAGTTATTAGGGGAGGTGGGGTCAAGTGTGGGTTTCTTTATGAGGGGTCGGACCCATGCTTCCTTTAGGCAGGCGGGGACACTCCCCGTGGTGAAGGAGGCGTTGACGAAGGCTGTTAGAAAAGGGGCCAAGGTGTCTGCGCAGTCTTTGATGATGGAGGCAGGACAGGGGTCGCCTTTGCAATTGGAGGGTTTTATGTTTTTCATAATGTTGATCATGTCGTTTTCTTGGACGGTTTTAAACAAGAAGGTGGGTGGGGCCTCAGTGGGTGATGGGGGCAGTGGTGGTGGGGAGGGTGTAGTGTGGGTGGAGAGTGTTAGTTTGGTGTTCAAGATTTTGGCTTGGAGAGAGCTGATCTTATTGCGCATGGCTGTTTGGATGTTGTCACACCATTCTTTGTCCTTAGTGAAGTTTTGGGGGGTGGGTGTGGGGTTCTCAAGTTCCCTGAAAATGGCGAACATTTCCTTGGTGTTCGACTTGGCCTCAGCAATTCTCTCTTCGAAGGATTTAGCTTTGGCTTTAATGATGGCTTTCTTGTAATTAATTGCAAGGGATTTGAAGTTGAGTTTGTCTTTCTCATCCCGTGATGTTTGCCAGAGAGCTAATGCTGCCCGTTTGTCGGAGCGTAGTTTTAGAAGGTCTTGGGTGAACCACGCATTAGCGTGTCTAGTGGGTTTGGTTTTCCGAAGTTTAAGTGGGGCGATGGTATTGATTGCTGCTGTGATGGCCGTATCATAATTTTTTGCCAGAGTTTCCGGGTCGTTGGAGAATGGGGCTGTGAAGGCGGGTCCCTGTAAGAAGGGTAGGAGTCTTTCTTTGGTCAGTTGACGGGCACTCCTTGTAAGGGCAGGAGGCAAGGGAGGAGGTGGTCGGATGTGGTTGTAGTGGTGGGGATGTTAAAGGTGATGGTGTGGTGGTCGGACCATGGGGTGGGGGTGTTGCCCGTGACTGTGATGGGGCAATTGTGGTGGGCGATCCAGTCTAGTGATCTGCCTAGGGCGTGTGTGGGGTTGTTGATGGTGTTGACGAATCCTAGGGTGGCTAGAGCTGTGTCAAGTGCTTTGGCTGTAGGGTCTTTGGCGTCATTCAGGCCAAGGTTGATGTCTCCAGGGAGAATGGCTTTGGATGACTTTTTGAGGTTGTCCGCCAGGAGGTGGGTGATGGAGGCCTGGAACTCTCCTAGGGGGCCTGGTGGTCGATAGATGAGGTGTAGGGTGATGGTGCATTGGTGCGAGATGGTGAGTTTTAATTGAAGGTAGTCGCTGTTATTGTTGATAGTTTTGTCAGCCCTTCTGATGGTGATTGAGTCTTTGGCTATGAGTGCGACACCGCCTCCAGTGGTCATGCGATCTTGTCTCGTGATGGCATAGCCAGGTGGGAGAGCGAGGGATAGGGCGGGGCCTGAGGCTTCATGTAGCCAAGTTTCGGTGACCATTAGAAGATCTAGATCTAGGGTGGTAATAAGGTCGTGGATGTCTAGTGCATGCACATTGATGGAGCGGGCGTTGATGAGGGCACATTTGAGGTGCGGTTCAGGGGTGACATTGATGGTCGGGGGTGGCCTATCCGAACCGGTGGGAGGCATGTTTCTTGGGGTCATAGACACAGATAAAGTGGCATTTGCATCATTAGGTAGCAAGGCAGTGGTAGAAGAATTGCAAATAGCGGTAATTTCATTCAAACCAGTGGGGGGCATGTTTTCTGGAGTCATAGACACAGATAAAGTGGCATTTGCATCATTAAGTAGCAAGGCAGTGGTAGAAGAATTGCAAATAGCGGTAATTTCATTCAAACCAGTGGGGGGCATGTTTTCTGGAGTCATAGACACAGATAAAGTGGCGTTTGCATCATTAGGTAGCAAGGCAGTGGTAGAAGAATTGCAAATAGCGGTAATTTCATTCAAACCAGTGGGGGGCAAGTTTTCTGGAGTCATAGACACAGATAAAGTGGCATTTGCATCATTAGGTAGCAAGGTAGTGGTAGAAGAATTGCAAATAGCGGTAATTTCATTCAAACCAGTGGGGGGCATGTTTTCTGGAGTCATAGACACAGATAAAGTGGCATTTGCATCATTAGGTAGCAAGGCAGTGGTAGAAGAATTGCTGATAGCGGTAATTTCATTCATACGTGTGAGTGACACATTAACAAGAGTCTTAGACATTGTATCCAATGCAAGTGGCTCACGGTGGTGCTTGATAAGTGGGGTCAGCTTCGTTGTGTGGATTAGTTTGTGGTATAGATGCAGTACTGGGGAGGTGGCCTTTCGGTTAGTTGTAGGTAAGGTTCTCGACTGTAGTCGTGCATTGCGTGCACTTGTGGGGATGGGCAGAGTGACCAATACGCTAGGTAAAGTACGTGTGCGTAGACGGTCTCGCCTTTTTGCGAGTGTGTGGGGTAGTTCCGGAGTGCGGGACTCCTTACCTTGAGATTCCAGCAAGAGTCCGTGGTAAACGGCAGACTTCGAGCAGCGAAGAGCTGCAAAGAGGAGTGCAGGCCTTGTCCTCTGGCCTTCTCCTTGCGGCTTCGCCTGGCGGTGGGCCCCGTCTCTCTTTATGGTGGGGGGGGTGGAGCCGGCAGGGTGGGAGGCCGTATGAGGCTGCGGGTTGCGGGCGGGAAGCGGCGTTGTTTCGGCGCCAAATTCAAAAAATGCTTTCTCGTGCCCATGCCTTCCAAGGCGGGGGCCTGCGCGAGATCAGCTGGCTCTCCGAAAAGCAGATGGAATTCTGCTGCCAGCTGATCGAGCACAGCTGATGGAGGCACTCGCAGCGGAGCTGCAAAGAGGAGTGCAGGCCTTGTCCTCTGGCCTTCTCCTTGCGGCTTCGCCTGGCGGTGGGCCCCGTCTCTCTTTATGGTGGGGGGGGTGGAGCCGGCAGGGTGGGAGGCCGTATGAGGCTGCGGGTTGCGGGCGGGAAGCGGCGTCGTTTCGGCGCCAAATTCAAAAAATGCTTTCTCGGGGCCCATGCCTTCCAAGCAGACCTACCTAGCAGCCTGGTAAAACTAGCTTCCACATACCCAGCAGCCTGATGAAACATACTTAGCAGCCTTCTATATCCAGCTTCCACATACCCAGCAGCATGGTGCAACAAGCTTCCGCATACCCAGCAGCCTGGTACATCCAGCTTCCACATACCCAGCAGTCTGATAAAACCAGCTTCCACATACCCAGCTGCCTGATAAAACCAGCTTCCACAAACCCAGCAGCCTGGTAAAACCAGCTTCCACAAACCCAGCAGCCTGGTAAAACCAGCTTCCACCTACCCAGCAGCCTGGTAAAACCAGTTTCCACATACCCAGCAGCCAGATAAAACATACTTAGCAGCCTGGTACATCCAGCTTCCACTACCCAGGAGTCTGGTAAAACCCGCATCCACATACCCAGTAGTCTGGTAAAACCAGCTTCGACCTACCCAGCAGCCTGGTGCATTCAGCTTCCACATATCCAGCAGATTGACAAAACCAGCTTCCACCTACACAGCAGCCTGGTAAAACCAGCTTCCGCCTACCCAGCAGCCTGGTGCATCCAGCTTCCACGTACCCAGCAGCCTGGTAAAACCAGCCTCCACATACCCAGTAGTTTGGTAAAACCAGCTTCGACATACCCAGTAGTCTGGTAAAACCAGCTCCCACATACCCAGCAGCCTGGTAAAACCAGCTTCCACATACCCAGCAGCCTGGTAAAACCAGCTTCCACCTACCTAGCAGCCTGGTAAAACTAGCTTCCACATACCCAGCAGCCTGAAAAAACATACTTAGCAGGCTTCTACATCCAGCTTCCGCTAGCCAGCAGTCTGGTAATACCAGCTTCCACATACCCAGCAGCCAGATAAAACATACTTAGCAGCCTGGTACATCCAGCTTCCACTACCCAGGAGTCTGGTAAAACCAGCTTCCACATACCCAGTAGTCTGGTAAAACCAGCTTCGACCTACCCAGCAGCCTGGTGCATTCAGTTTCCACATACCCGGCAGACTGATAAAACCAGCTTCCACCTACCCAGCACCTTGGTAAAACTAGCTTCCTTAAACCCAGCAGCCTGGTGCACCCAGCTTCCACATACTCAGCAGCCTCGTACATCCAACTTCCACATACCCAGCAGTCTGATAAAGCCAGCTTCCACATACCCGGCAGCCTGGTAAAACCAGCTTCCACATACCCAGCAGCCTGGTAAAATCAGATTCCACAAACCCAGCAGCCTGGTAAAACCTGCTTCCACCTACCAAGCAGCCTGGTAAAACCACCTTCCACATACCCAGCAGCCTGGTAAAACCAGCTTCCACCTGCCCAGCAGCCTGGTACATCCAGCTTCCAAGTACCCAGCAGCCTGATAAAACCAGCTTCCACATACCCAGCAGCCTGATAAAACTAGCTTCCACATACACAGCAGCCTGATAAAAACATACGTAGCAGCCTGGTACATCCAGCTTCCAATACCCAGCAGTCTGGTAAAACCAGCTTCCATATACCCAGCAGCCTAGTAAAACCAGCTTCCACATACCCAGCACCTTGGTAAAACTAGCTTCCACATACCCAGCAGCCTGGTGCATCTAGCTTCCACATACCCAGCAGCCTGGTACATACTGTTTCTACATACCCACCAGCCTGATAAAACCAGTTGCCATATACCCAGCAGCCTTATAAAACCAGCTTCCACATACCCAACAGCCTGATAAAACCAGTGTCAACATACCCAGCCACCTGGTACAGCCAGCTTCCACATACCCAGCAGCCTGATAAAACATACTTAGCAGCCTTGTACATCCAGCTTCCACTACCCAGCAGTCTGGTAAAACCAGCTTCCACATACCCCCCAGTCTGATAAAGCCAGCTTCCACATAGCCAGCAGCCTGGTAAAACCAGCTCCCACATACCCAGTAGTTTGGTAAAACCAGCTTCCACATACCCAGCAGCCTGGTAAAACCAGCTTCCACACACCCAGCAGCCTGGTAAAACCAGCTTCCACCTATCCAGCAGCCTGGTAAAACCAGTTTCCACATACCCAGCAGCCAGATAAAACATACTTAGCAGCCTTGTATATTGAGCTTCCAATTCCCAGGAGTATGGTAAAACATAGATTCCACATACCCAGTAGTCTGGTAAAACCAGCTTCGACCTACCCAGCAGCCTGGTGCATTCAGATTCCACATACCCAGCAGACTGATAAAACTAGCTTCCATATACCCAGCAGCCTGGTAAAACCACTTCCACCTACCCAGCAGCCTGGTAAAACCAGCTTCCACCTACCCAGCAGCCTGGTACATCCAGCTTCCACATACCCAGCAGCCTGGTAAAACCAGCTTCCACATACCCAGTAAACTGGTAAAACCAGCTCCCACATACCCAGTAGTTTGGTAAAACCAGCTTCCACATACCCAGCAGCCTGGTAAAACCAGCTTCCACATACCCAGCAGCCTGGTAAAACCAGCTTCCACCTACCTAGCAGCCTGGTAAAACTAGCTTCCACATACCCAGCAGCCTGATAAAACATACTTAGCAGCCTTCTACATCCATCTTCCACATACCAAGCAGCCTGGTGCAACAAGCTTCCACATACCCAGCGCCCTGGTACATCCAGCTTCCACATACCCATCAGTCTGATAAAGCCAGGTTCCACATACCCAGCTGCCTGATAAAACCATCTTCCACATACCCAGCAGCCGGGTAAAACCAGCTTCCACAAACCCAGCAGCCTGGTAAAACCAGCTTCCACATACCCAGCAGCCAGATAAAACATACTTAGCAGCCTGGTACATCCAGCTTCCACTACCCAGGAGTCTGGTAAAACCAGCTTCCACATACCCAGTAGTCTGGTAAACCAGCTTCGACCTACCCAGCAGCCTGGTGCATTCAGCTTCCACATACCCAGCAGACTGATAAAACCAGATTCCACCTACCCAGCAGCCTGGTAAAACCAGCTTCCACCTACCCAGCAGCCTGGTAAAACCAGTTTCCACATACCCAGCAGCCAGATAAAACATACTTAGCAGCCTGGTACATCCAGCTTCCACTACCCAGGAGTCTGGTAAAACCAGCTTCCACATACCCAGTAGTCTGGTAAACCAGCTTTGACCTACCCAGCAGCCTGGTGCATTCAGCTTCCACATACCCAGCAGACTGATAAAACCAGATTCCACCTACCCAGCAGCCTGGTAAAACCAGATTCCACCTACCCAGTAGTCTGGTAAAACCAGCTCCCACATACCCAGCAGCCTGGTAAAATCAGATTCCACAAACACAGCAGCCTGGTAAAACCAGCTTCCACCTACCAAGCAGCCTGGTAAAACCAGCTTCCACATACCCAGCAGCCTGGTACATCCAGCTTCCACATACCCAGCAGCCTGATAAAACCATCTTCCACATACCCAGCAGCCTGGTACATCCTGCTTCCACATACCATGCAGCCTGATAAAACCAGCTTCCACATACTCAGTAGTATGGTAAAACCAGCTTTCACATACCCAGCAGACTGATAAAACCAGCTTCCATATACCCAGCTGCCTGGTAAAGCCAGCTTCCACCTACCCAGCAGCCTGTTAAAACCAGCTTCCACCTAGGCAGCAGCCTGGTGCATTCAGCTTCCACATACACAGCAGCCTGGTAAAACCAGCTTCCACATACCCAGCAGCCTGGTAAAACCGTCTTCCACCTACCCAGCAGCATGGTAAAACCAGCTTCCACCTACCAATCATCCTGGTAAAACCATCTTCCACATACCCAGCACCTTGGTAAAACTAGCTTCCACATACCCAGCAGCCTGATGAAACATACTTAGCAGCCTGGTACATCCAGCTTCCACTACCCAGCAGTCTGGTAAAACCAGCTTTCACATACAAAGCAGTCTGGTAAAAGCAGCTTCCACATACCCAGCAGTCTGATAAAGCCAGCTTCCACATACCCAGCAGCCTGTTAAACCCAGCTTCCACATACCCAGCAGCCTGGTAAAACCAGCTTCCACATACCCAGCAGCCTGGTAAAACCAGCTTCCACATACCCAGCACCTTGGTAAAACTTGCTTCCTTTTACCCAGCAGCCTGGTGCACCCAACCTCCACATACCAAGCAGCCTGGTACATCCAGGTTCTACTACCCAGCAATCTGGTAAAACCAGCTTCCATATACCCAGCAGCCTGGTAAAACCATCTTCCTCATACCCAGCACCTTGGTAAAACTAGCTTCCACATACCCAGCAGCCTGGTGCATCCAGCTTCCACATACCCAGCAGCCTGGTACATACTGCTTCTACATACCCAGCAGCCTGATAAAACCAGCTTCCATGTACCCAGAAGCCTTATAAAATGAGCTTCCACAAACCTATCAGCCTGGTAAAACCACCTTCCACCTACCCAGCAGCCTGGTAAAACAAGCTTCCACATACCCAGCAGCCTGGTAAAACCAGCTTCCACATACCCAGCAGTCTGATAAAGCGAACTTCCACATACCCAGCAGCCTGTTAAAACCAGCTTCCACATACCAAGCAGCCTGATAAGAACAAGCTCCCACATGCCTAGCAGCCTGCTAAAGCCAGTTTCCACATACCCAGCAGCCTGATAAAAAAAGCTTACACATGCCTAGCAGCCTGATAAAGCCAGCTTCCACATACCCATCAGCCTGATAAAGCCAGCTTCCACATACCCAGCAGCCTGATAAAACCGACTTCCACATACCCAGCAGCCTAGTATCTAGTAAAACCAGCTTCCACATGCCCAGCAGCCTGATAAAGCCAGCTTCCACATACCCAGCAGCCTGATAAAGCCAGCTTCCACATACCCAGCAGCCTGGTAAAACCAGCTTCCACATACCCAGCAGCCTGGTAAAACCAGCTTCCACATACCCAGTAGTATGGTAAAAACAGCTTGAACATACCCAGCAGCCTGGTAACACCAGCTTCCACATACCCAGCAGCCTGGTAAAACCAGCTTCCACATACCCAGAACCCTGGTACACCCAGCGTCCGCATACCCAGAAGCCTGCTATGGTCAACTTTTGCACACCCAGCAGCCTGGTACATCCAGCTTCCCCATACCCAGCAGTCTGATAAAGCCAGCTTCCACATAGCCAGCAGCCTGGTAAAACCAGCTTCCACATACTCTGCAGCCTGGTAAATCCAGCTTCCACATACCCAGCAGCCTGATAAAACCAGCTTCCACATACCCCGTAGTCTGGTAAAACCAGCTACCACATACCCAGTAGGCTGGTAATACCAGCTTCGACCTAACCAGCAGCCTGGTGCATCCAGCTTCCACATAAGCAGCAGACTGATAAAACCAGCTTCTGTATACCCAGAAGCCTGGTAAAACCAGCTTCAACCTTCCCAGCAGCCTGGCAAAACCAGCCTCTACCTACCCAGCAGCCTGGTGCATCCAGCTCCCACATACCCAGCAGCCTGGTAAAACCAGCTTCCAAATACCCAGCAGCCTGGTAAAACCAGCTTCCACCTACCCAGCAGCCTGGTAAAACCAACTTCCACATTCCCAGCACCTTGGTAAAACTAGCTTCCACATACCCAGCAGCCTGATAAAACATACTTAGCATCCTGGTATATCCAGCTTCCACTACCCAGCAGTCTGGTAAAACCAGCTTCCACATACCCAGCAGTCTGATAAAGCCAGCTTCCAAATACCCGGCAGCCTGGTAAAAACATCTTCCAAATACCCGACAACCTGGTAAAACCAGCTTCCTGATACCCAACAGCCTTGTAAAACCAGCTTCCACCTACCCAGCAGCCTGGTAAAACAAGCTTCCACATACCCAGCAGCCTGGTAAAACCAGCTTCCACATACCCAGCAGTCTGATAAAGCGAACTTCCACATACCCAGCAGCCTGTTAAAACCAGCTTCCACATACTAAGCAGCCTGATAAGAAGAAGCTCCCACATGCCTAGCAGCCTGCTAAAGCCAGTTTCCACATACCCAGCAGCCTGATAAAAAAAGCTTACACATGCCTAGCAGCCTGATAAAGCCAGCTTCCACATACCCATCAGCCTGATAAAGCCAGCTTCCACATACCCAGCAGCCTGATAAAACCGACTTCCACATACCCAGCAGCCTAGTATCTAGTAAAACCAGCTTCCACATGCCCAGCAGCCTGATAAAGCCAGCTTCCACATACCCAGCAGCCTGATAAAGCCAGCTTCCACATACCCAGCAGCCTGGTAAAACCAGCTTCCACATACCCAGTAGTATGGTAAAAACAGCTTGAACATACCCAGCAGCCTGGTAACACCAGCTTCCACATACCCAGCAGCCTGGTAAAACCAGCTTCCACATACCCAGAACCCTGGTACACCCAGCGTCCGCATACCCAGAAGCCTGCTATGGTCAACTTTTGCACACCCAGCAGCCTGGTACATCCAGCTTCCCCATACCCAGCAGTCTGATAAAGCCAGCTTCCACATAGCCAGCAGCCTGGTAAAACCAGCTTCCACATACCCAGCAGCCTGATAAAACCAGCTTCCACATACCCCGTAGTCTGGTAAAACCAGCTACCACATACCCAGTAGGCTGGTAATACCAGCTTCGACCTAACCAGCAGCCTGGTGCATCCAGCTTCCACATAAGCAGCAGACTGATAAAACCAGCTTCTGTATACCCAGAAGCCTGGTAAAACCAGCTTCAACCTTCCCAGCAGCCTGGCAAAACCAGCCTCTACCTACCCAGCAGCCTGGTGCATCCAGCTTCCACATACCCAGCAGCCTGGTAAAACCAGCTTCCAAATACCCAGCAACCTGGTAAAACCAGCTTCCACCTACCCAGCAGCCTGGTAAAACCAACTTCCACATTCCCAGCACCTTGGTAAAACTAGCTTCCACATACCCAGCAGCCTGATAAAACATACTTAGCATCCTGGTATATCCAGCTTCCACTACCCAGCAGTCTGGTAAAACCAGCTTCCACATACCCAGCAGTCTGATAAAGCCAGCTTCCAAATACCCGGCAGCCTGGTAAAAACATCTTCGAAATACCCGACAACCTGGTAAAACCAGCTTCCTGATACCCAACAGCCTTGTAAAACCAGCTTCCACCTACCCAGCAGCCTGGTAAAGCCAGCTTCCACATACCCAGCAGCCTGATAAAACCAGCTTCCACATAACCAGCAGCCTGATAAAACTAGCTTCCAGATACCCAGCAGCCTGATAAAACATACTTAGCAGCCTGGTACATCCAGCTTCCAGTACCCAGCAGTCTGGTAAAACCAGCTTCCACATACCCAGCAGCCTGGTAAAACCAGCTTCCACACACCCAGCACCTTGGTAAAACTAGCTTCCACATACCCAGCAGCCTGGTGAATCCAGCTTCCACATACCCAGCAGCCTGGTACATCCAGCTTCCACATACCCAGCAGCCTGATAAAACCAGCTTCCACATATCCAGCAGCCTGGTACATCCAGCTTCCACATACCATGCAGCCTGATAAAACCAGCTTCCACATACTCAGTAGTCTGTTAAAACCAGCTTCCACTACCCAGGAGTCTGGTAAAACCCGCTTCCACATACCCAGTAGTCTGGTAAAACCAGCTTTGACCTACCCAGCAACCTGGTGCATTCAGCTTCCACATACCCAGCAGACTGATAAAACCAGCTTCCACCTACCCAGCAGCCTGGTAAAACCAGCTTCCGCCTACCCAGCAGCCTGGTGCATCCAGCTTCCATGTACCCAGCAGCCTGGTAAAACCAGCCTCCGCATACCCAGTAGTTTGGTAAAACCAGCTTCGACATACCCAGTAGTCTGGTAAAACCAGCACCCACATACCCAGCAGCCTGGTAAAGCCAGCTTCCACCTACCTAGCAGCCTGGTAAAACTAGCTTCCACATACCCAGCAGCCTGAAAAAACATACTTACAAGCCTTCTACATCCAGCTTCCACTAGCCAGCAGTCTGGTAATACCAGCTTCCACATACCCAGCAGCCAGATAAAACATACTTAGCAGCCTGGTTAAACCAGCTTCCACTACCCAGGAGTCTGGTAAAACCAGCTTCCACATACCCAGTAGTTTGGTAAAACCAGCTTCCACATACCCAGTAGCCTGGTAAAACCAGCTCCCACATACCCAGCAGCCTGGTAAAACTAGCTTCCACATACCCAGCAGCCTGATAAAACATACTTAGCAGCCTTCTACATCCAGCTTCCACTAGCCAGCAGTCTGCTAATACCAGCTTCCACATACCCAGCAGTCTGATAAAGCCAGCTTCCACATACGCAGCAGCCTGGTAAAACCAGCTTCCACATACCCAGCACCTTGGTAAAACTTGTTTCCCTATACCCAGCAGCCTGGTGCACCTAGCTTCCACATACCCAGCAGCCTGGTACATCCAGCTTCCACATACCCAGCAGTCTGATAAAGCCAGCTTCCACATACCCAGCTGCCTGGTAAAACCAGCTTCCACATACCCAGCAGCCGGGTAAAAGCAGCTTCCACACACCCAGCAGCCTGGTAAAACCCGCTTCCACCTACCCAGCAACCTGGTAAAACCAGTTTCCACATACCCAGCAGCCAGATAAAACATATTTAGCAGCCTTGTACATCCAGCTTCCACTTTCCAGGAGTCTGGTAAAACATAGCTTCCACATATCCAGTAGTCTGGTAAAACCAGCTTCGACCTACCCAGCAGCCTGGTGCATTCAGCTTCCACATACCCAGCAGACTGATAAAACCAGCTTCCATATACCCAGCAGCCTGGTAAAACCAGCTTCCACCTACCCAGCAGCCTGGTAAAACCAGCTTCCACCTATTTATTTATTTATTAAATTTATATAGCGCGCAGGCAGCCCAGGGGCATTGTGGCACTGTTACTTGCAGGAAGACTTAGTTACAAAGTGAGCAGGTTGTGCCTTGGGTTACAGTAAGGCAGTGACCTGTGATCAGATATATCACATAATACATCATACAATACAATTATGAGGGCTAGGCCATGTAATTGTTAGATGAACAGGGTCGTTTTCAGGGTTTTCCGAAAGGCGGTCAGTGAGGGTTCAGAGCGCAGGGAGCTAGGGAGGGTGTTCCAGTGTACGGCAGCGAGGTACGGGAAACTGGAGCCCCCTGCTCTGGTCCTTTTTACCCTGGGTACTGAGAGCATGCTGGCATAGGGTGATCTAGTGGGTCTTGTGGAGGAGACCAGGTGGATCCTCTGCGAAAGGTACATTGGGGCGGCAAGATGGACACATTTGTGGGTGATGCTTAGAGCCTTGAATAGGATCCTCTCCTTTATGGGGAGCCAGTGGGAAGCTTTTCTGGCAGCGGTGATGTGCTCTCTCTTGGCAATGCCTTGTGCAGTGCGTAGGGCACTGTTCTGTATTACTTGGAGCTTCTCAAGATTTTTGTTGGAGGTCCCAAGGAAAAGAATATTGCAGTAGTCAAGTCGCGAGCCGGTTATGGCTCTGGCTATGTTAGTGCAGGTGTCTTTTGACAGATAAGGTCTGATTGCGTTAAGGAGTTTTGCATGGTAAGCGGCAGAGGAGGCAATGGCGTTTACTTGTCTGGTCATGGATAGATTGGAGTCTAAGTAGACGCCTAGTGTTTTTACCGTGTCAAGTACTGGGATTGTGATTGAGTCAATGGTGAAATGGCTGAACTGTGCATCAAGTTTCTTGATGGTGTCAGGGGAGCCTACGAGCAGGAGCTCAGTTTTGTCGGAGTTAAGGCAGAGGCCATTGATAGCCATCCACATTTGAATTGTGTTGTAGATGTTGTTGAGGGTAGCAGAGTCCGTGCCATAGTTGCCTGTCAGAGTGAGAAGGATCTGTGTGTCGTCGGCGTAGTTGGTGTAAGAGATGCCCATGGCGTCAAGGATGAGGAAGAGGGGGCGGGTGAAGATGTTGTAGAGGGTGGGGGAGAGGCAGGAGCCTTGGGGCACCCCACATAGCATGATAGAGGGTGATGCAGTGGCTAGGTCGGAGAAGAAGGAGGCGATCCATGTAATGGCTTCTTGAGAGAAGTTGGCTGTGGAGGAGAGGTGGTGGCAGAGGATGTCGTGGTCTACAAGATCAAAGGCTGCCGACAGATCCAGGAGAAGGAGCAAGGCAGGTTTGCCTTGGTCCCTTGCGTCGTCCATTTGGTTTTTTAGGTCGAGTACGGCGGTCTCTGTCCCATGCCTAGGGCGAAAGCCGGATTGTCTGAGTCCAAGGAGGTTCTGTTCTTCGAGGAAGTGCTGGACCTGCAGGTAGGCTGCTTTGTCTAGAATCTTGAGGAGGAAAGGGACAGTGGTGATGGGGCGGTAGTTATTAGGGGAGGTGGGGTCAAGTGTGGGTTTCTTTATGAGGGGTCGGACCCATGCTTCCTTTAGGCAGGCGGGGACACTCCCCGTGGTGAAGGAGGCGTTGACGAAGGCTGTTAGAAAAGGGGCCAAGGTGTCTGCGCAGTCTTTGATGATGGAGGCAGGACAGGGGTCGCCTTTGCAATTGGAGGGTTTTATGTTTTTCATAATGTTGATCATGTCGTTTTCTTGGACGGTTTTAAACAAGAAGGTGGGTGGGGCCTCAGTGGGTGATGGGGGCAGTGGTGGTGGGGAGGGTGTAGTGTGGGTGGAGAGTGTTAGTTTGGTGTTCAAGATTTTGGCTTGGAGAGAGCTGATCTTATTGCGCATGGCTGTTTGGATGTTGTCACACCATTCTTTGTCCTTAGTGAAGTTTTGGGGGGTGGGTGTGGGGTTCTCAAGTTCCCTGAAAATGGCGAACATTTCCTTGGTGTTCGACTTGGCCTCAGCAATTCTCTCTTCGAAGGATTTAGCTTTGGCTTTAATGATGGCTTTCTTGTAATTAATTGCAAGGGATTTGAAGTTGAGTTTGTCTTTCTCATCCCGTGATGTTTGCCAGAGAGCTAATGCTACCCGTTTGTCGGAGCGTAGTTTTAGAAGGTCTTGGGTGAACCACGCATTAGCGTGTCTAGTGGGTTTGGTTTTCCGAAGTTTAAGTGGGGCGATGGTATTGATTGCTGCTGTGATGGCCGTATCATAATTTTTTGCCAGAGTTTCCGGGTCGTTGGAGAATGGGGCTGTGAAGGCGGGTCCCTGTAAGAAGGGTAGGAGTCTTTCTTTGGTCAGTTGACGGGCACTCCTTGTAAGGGCAGGAGGCAAGGGAGGAGGTGGTCGGATGTGGTTGTAGTGGTGGGGATGTTAAAGGTGATGGTGTGGTGGTCGGACCATGGGGTGGGGGTGTTGCCCGTGACTGTGATGGGGCAATTGTGGTGGGCGATCCAGTCTAGTGATCTGCCTAGGGCGTGTGTGGGGTTGTTGATGGTGTTGACGAATCCTAGGGTGGCTAGAGCTGTGTCAAGTGCTTTGGCTGTAGGGTCTTTGGCGTCATTCAGGCCAAGGTTGATGTCTCCAGGGAGAATGGCTTTGGATGACTTTTTGAGGTTGTCCGCCAGGAGGTGGGTGATGGAGGCCTGGAACTCTCCTAGGGGGCCTGGTGGTCGATAGATGAGGTGTAGGGTGATGGTGCATTGGTGCGAGATGGTGAGTTTTAATTGAAGGTAGTCGCTGTTATTGTTGATAGTTTTGTCAGCCCTTCTGATGGTGATTGAGTCTTTGGCTATGAGTGCGACACCGCCTCCAGTGGTCATGCGATCTTGTCTCGTGATGGCATAGCCAGGTGGGAGAGCGAGGGATAGGGCGGGGCCTGAGGCTTCATGTAGCCAAGTTTCGGTGACCATTAGAAGATCTAGATCTAGGGTGGTAATAAGGTCGTGGATGTCTAGTGCATGCGCATTGATGGAGCGGGCGTTGATGAGGGCACATTTGAGGTGCGGTTCAGGGGTGACATTGATGGTCGGGGGTGGCCTATCCGAACCGGTGGGAGGCATGTTTCTTGGGGTCATAGACACAGATAAAGTGGCATTTGCATCATTAGGTAGCAAGGCAGTGGTAGAAGAATTGCAAATAGCGGTAATTTCATTCAAACCAGTGGGGGGCATGTTTTCTGGAGTCATAGACACAGATAAAGTGGCATTTGCATCATTAAGTAGCAAGGCAGTGGTAGAAGAATTGCAAATAGCGGTAATTTCATTCAAACCAGTGGGGGGCATGTTTTCTGGAGTCATAGACACAGATAAAGTGGCGTTTGCATCATTAGGTAGCAAGGCAGTGGTAGAAGAATTGCAAATAGCGGTAATTTCATTCAAACCAGTGGGGGGCAAGTTTTCTGGAGTCATAGACACAGATAAAGTGGCATTTGCATCATTAGGTAGCAAGGTAGTGGTAGAAGAATTGCAAATAGCGGTAATTTCATTCAAACCAGTGGGGGGCATGTTTTCTGGAGTCATAGACACAGATAAAGTGGCATTTGCATCATTAGGTAGCAAGGCAGTGGTAGAAGAATTGCTGATAGCGGTAATTTCATTCATACGTGTGAGTGACACATTAACAAGAGTCTTAGACATTGTATCCAATGCAAGTGGCTCACGGTGGTGCTTGATAAGTGGGGTCAGCTTCGTTGTGTGGATTAGTTTGTGGTATAGATGCAGTACTGGGGAGGTGGCCTTTCGGTTAGTTGTAGGTAAGGTTCTCGACTGTAGTCGTGCATTGCGTGCACTTGTGGGGATGGGCAGAGTGACCAATACGCTAGGTAAAGTACGTGTGCGTAGACGGTCTCGCCTTTTTGCGAGTGTGTGGGGTAGTTCCGGAGTGCGGGACTCCTTACCTTGAGATTCCAGCAAGAGTCCGTGGTAAACGGCAGACTTCGAGCAGCGAAGAGCTGCAAAGAGGAGTGCAGGCCTTGTCCTCTGGCCTTCTCCTTGCGGCTTCGCCTGGCGGTGGGCCCCGTCTCTCTTTATGGTGGGGGGGGTGGAGCCGGCAGGGTGGGAGGCCGTATGAGGCTGCGGGTTGCGGGCGGGAAGCGGCGTTGTTTCGGCGCCAAATTCAAAAAATGCTTTCTCGTGCCCATGCCTTCCAAGGCGGGGGCCTGCGCGAGATCAGCTGGCTCTCCGAAAAGCAGATGGAATTCTGCTGCCAGCTGATCGAGCACAGCTGATGGAGGCACTCGCAGCGGAGCTGCAAAGAGGAGTGCAGGCCTTGTCCTCTGGCCTTCTCCTTGCGGCTTCGCCTGGCGGTGGGCCCCGTCTCTCTTTATGGTGGGGGGGGTGGAGCCGGCAGGGTGGGAGGCCGTATGAGGCTGCGGGTTGCGGGCGGGAAGCGGCGTCGTTTCGGCGCCAAATTCAAAAAATGCTTTCTCGGTGCCCATGCCTTCCAAGCAGACCTACCTAGCAGCCTGGTAAAACTAGCTTCCACATACCCAGCAGCCTGATGAAACATACTTAGCAGCCTTCTATATCCAGCTTCCACATACCCAGCAGCATGGTGCAACAAGCTTCCGCATACCCAGCAGCCTGGTACATCCAGCTTCCACATACCCAGCAGTCTGATAAAACCAGCTTCCACATACCCAGCTGCCTGATAAAACCAGCTTCCACAAACCCAGCAGCCTGGTAAAACCAGCTTCCACAAACCCAGCAGCCTGGTAAAACCAGCTTCCACCTACCCAGCAGCCTGGTAAAACCAGTTTCCACATACCCAGCAGCCAGATAAAACATACTTAGCAGCCTGGTACATCCAGCTTCCACTACCCAGGAGTCTGGTAAAACCCGCATCCACATACCCAGTAGTCTGGTAAAACCAGCTTCGACCTACCCAGCAGCCTGGTGCATTCAGCTTCCACATATCCAGCAGATTGACAAAACCAGCTTCCACCTACACAGCAGCCTGGTAAAACCAGCTTCCGCCTACCCAGCAGCCTGGTGCATCCAGCTTCCACGTACCCAGCAGCCTGGTAAAACCAGCCTCCACATACCCAGTAGTTTGGTAAAACCAGCTTCGACATACCCAGTAGTCTGGTAAAACCAGCTCCCACATACCCAGCAGCCTGGTAAAACCAGCTTCCACATACCCAGCAGCCTGGTAAAACCAGCTTCCACCTACCTAGCAGCCTGGTAAAACTAGCTTCCACATACCCAGCAGCCTGAAAAAACATACTTAGCAGGCTTCTACATCCAGCTTCCGCTAGCCAGCAGTCTGGTAATACCAGCTTCCACATACCCAGCAGCCAGATAAAACATACTTAGCAGCCTGGTACATCCAGCTTCCACTACCCAGGAGTCTGGTAAAACCAGCTTCCACATACCCAGTAGTCTGGTAAAACCAGCTTCGACCTACCCAGCAGCCTGGTGCATTCAGTTTCCACATACCCGGCAGACTGATAAAACCAGCTTCCACCTACCCAGCACCTTGGTAAAACTAGCTTCCTTAAACCCAGCAGCCTGGTGCACCCAGCTTCCACATACTCAGCAGCCTCGTACATCCAACTTCCACATACCCAGCAGTCTGATAAAGCCAGCTTCCACATACCCGGCAGCCTGGTAAAACCAGCTTCCACATACCCAGCAGCCTGGTAAAATCAGATTCCACAAACCCAGCAGCCTGGTAAAACCAGCTTCCACCTACCAAGCAGCCTGGTAAAACCACCTTCCACATACCCAGCAGCCTGGTAAAACCAGCTTCCACCTGCCCAGCAGCCTGGTACATCCAGCTTCCAAGTACCCAGCAGCCTGATAAAACCAGCTTCCACATACCCAGCAGCCTGATAAAACTAGCTTCCACATACACAGCAGCCTGATAAAAACATACGTAGCAGCCTGGTACATCCAGCTTCCAATACCCAGCAGTCTGGTAAAACCAGCTTCCATATACCCAGCAGCCTAGTAAAACCAGCTTCCACATACCCAGCACCTTGGTAAAACTAGCTTCCACATACCCAGCAGCCTGGTGCATCTAGCTTCCACATACCCAGCAGCCTGGTACATACTGTTTCTACATACCCACCAGCCTGATAAAACCAGTTGCCATATACCCAGCAGCCTTATAAAACCAGCTTCCACATACCCAACAGCCTGATAAAACCAGTGTCAACATACCCAGCCACCTGGTACAGCCAGCTTCCACATACCCAGCAGCCTGATAAAACATACTTAGCAGCCTTGTACATCCAGCTTCCACTACCCAGCAGTCTGGTAAAACCAGCTTCCACATACCCCCCAGTCTGATAAAGCCAGCTTCCACATAGCCAGCAGCCTGGTAAAACCAGCTCCCACATACCCAGTAGTTTGGTAAAACCAGCTTCCACATACCCAGCAGCCTGGTAAAACCAGCTTCCACACACCCAGCAGCCTGGTAAAACCAGCTTCCACCTATCCAGCAGCCTGGTAAAACCAGTTTCCACATACCCAGCAGCCAGATAAAACATACTTAGCAGCCTTGTATATTGAGCTTCCAATTCCCAGGAGTATGGTAAAACATAGATTCCACATACCCAGTAGTCTGCTAAAACCAGCTTCGACCTACCCAGCAGCCTGGTGCATTCAGATTCCACATACCCAGCAGACTGATAAAACTAGCTTCCATATACCCAGCAGCCTGGTAAAACCACTTCCACCTACCCAGCAGCCTGGTAAAACCAGCTTCCACCTACCCAGCAGCCTGGTACATCCAGCTTCCACATACCCAGCAGCCTGGTAAAACCAGCTTCCACATACCCAGTAAACTGGTAAAACCAGCTCCCACATACCCAGTAGTTTGGTAAAACCAGCTTCCACATACCCAGCAGCCTGGTAAAACCAGCTTCCACATACCCAGCAGCCTGGTAAAACCAGCTTCCACCTACCTAGCAGCCTGGTAAAACTAGCTTCCACATACCCAGCAGCCTGATAAAACATACTTAGCAGCCTTCTACATCCATCTTCCACATACCAAGCAGCCTGGTGCAACAAGCTTCCACATACCCAGCGCCCTGGTACATCCAGCTTCCACATACCCATCAGTCTGATAAAGCCAGGTTCCACATACCCAGCTGCCTGATAAAACCATCTTCCACATACCCAGCAGCCGGGTAAAACCAGCTTCCACAAACCCAGCAGCCTGGTAAAACCAGCTTCCACCTACCCAGCAGCCTGGTAAAACCAGTTTCCACATACCCAGCAGCCAGATAAAACATACTTAGCAGCCTGGTACATCCAGCTTCCACTACCCAGGAGTCTGGTAAAACCAGCTTCCACATACCCAGTAGTCTGGTAAACCAGCTTCGACCTACCCAGCAGCCTGGTGCATTCAGCTTCCACATACCCAGCAGACTGATAAAACCAGATTCCACCTACCCAGCAGCCTGGTAAAACCAGCTTCCACCTACCCAGCAGCCTGGTAAAACCAGTTTCCACATACCCAGCAGCCAGATAAAACATACTTAGCAGCCTGGTACATCCAGCTTCCACTACCCAGGAGTCTGGTAAAACCAGCTTCCACATACCCAGTAGTCTGGTAAACCAGCTTTGACCTACCCAGCAGCCTGGTGCATTCAGCTTCCACATACCCAGCAGACTGATAAAACCAGATTCCACCTACCCAGCAGCCTGGTAAAACCAGATTCCACCTACCCAGTAGTCTGGTAAAACCAGCTCCCACATACCCAGCAGCCTGGTAAAATCAGATTCCACAAACACAGCAGCCTGGTAAAACCAGCTTCCACCTACCAAGCAGCCTGGTAAAACCAGCTTCCACATACCCAGCAGCCTGGTACATCCAGCTTCCACATACCCAGCAGCCTGATAAAACCATCTTCCACATACCCAGCAGCCTGGTACATCCTGCTTCCACATACCATGCAGCCTGATAAAACCAGCTTCCACATACTCAGTAGTATGGTAAAACCAGCTTTCACATACCCAGCAGACTGATAAAACCAGCTTCCATATACCCAGCTGCCTGGTAAAGCCAGCTTCCACCTACCCAGCAGCCTGTTAAAACCAGCTTCCACCTAGGCAGCAGCCTGGTGCATTCAGCTTCCACATACACAGCAGCCTGGTAAAACCAGCTTCCACATACCCAGCAGCCTGGTAAAACCGTCTTCCACCTACCCAGCAGCATGGTAAAACCAGCTTCCACCTACCAATCATCCTGGTAAAACCATCTTCCACATACCCAGCACCTTGGTAAAACTAGCTTCCACATACCCAGCAGCCTGATGAAACATACTTAGCAGCCTGGTACATCCAGCTTCCACTACCCAGCAGTCTGGTAAAACCAGCTTTCACATACAAAGCAGTCTGGTAAAAGCAGCTTCCACATACCCAGCAGTCTGATAAAGCCAGCTTCCACATACCCAGCAGCCTGTTAAACCCAGCTTCCACATACCCAGCAGCCTGGTAAAACCAGCTTCCACATACCCAGCAGCCTGGTAAAACCAGCTTCCACATACCCAGCACCTTGGTAAAACTTGCTTCCTTTTACCCAGCAGCCTGGTGCACCCAACCTCCACATACCAAGCAGCCTGGTATATCCAGTTTCCACATACCCAGCAGTCTGTTAAAACCAGCTTCCACATACCGAGCAGCCTGGTAAAACCAGCTTCCACATACCCAGCAGCCTGGTAAAACCAGCTTCCACCTACCCAGCAGCCTGGTAAAACCAGCTTCCACATAACCAGCAGCCGAGTAAAACCAGCTTCGACATACCGAGCACCTTGGTAAAACTAGCTTCCTTATACCCAGAAGCTTGGTGCACCCAGCTTCCACATACTCAGCAGCCTGGTACATCCAGCTTCCACATACCCAGCAGTCTGATAAAACCGGCTTCCACATACCCAGCAGCCTGGTAAAACCAGCTTCCACATACCCAGCAGCCTGGTAAAATCAGATTTCACAAACACAGCAGCCTGGTAAAACCAGCTTCCTCCTACCAAGCAGTCTGGTAAAACCAGCTTCCACATACCCAGCAGCCTGGTACATCCACCTTCTAAATACCCAGCAGCCTGATAAAACCAGCTTCCACATACCCATCAGCCTGGGAAAACTAGCTTCCACATACACAGCAGCCTGATAAAACATATGTAGCAGCCTGGTACATCCAGGTTCCACTACCCAGCAATCTGGTAAAACAAGCTTCCATATACCCAGCAGCCTGGTAAAACCAGCTTCCACATACCCAGCACCTTGGTAAAACTTGCTTCCTTATACCCAGCAGCCTGGTGCACCCTACCTCCACATACCCAGCAGCCTGGTACATCCAGCTTCCACATACCCAGCAGTCTGATAAAGCCCGCTTCCACATACCCAGCAGCTTGGTAAAACCAGCTTCCACATACCGAGCAGCCTGGTAAAACCAACTTCCACCTACCCAGCAGCCTGGTAAAACCAGCTTCCATGTACCCAGAAGCCTGATAAAACATTCTTAGCAGCCTGGTACATCCAGGTTCCACTACCCAGCAGTCTGATAAAACCAGCTTCCACATACCCAGCAGTCTGATAAAGCCAGCTCCCACATACCCAGCAGCCTGTTAAAACCAGCTTCCACATACCCAGCAGCCTGGTAAAACCAGCTTCCACATACCCAGCAGCCTGGTAAAACCAGCTTCCACCTACCCAGCAGCCTGGTAAAACCAGCTTCCACATAAACAGCAGCCGGGTAAAACCAGCTTCGACATACCCAGCACCTTGGTAAAACTAGCTTCCTTATACCCAGCAGCCTGGTGCACCCAGCTTCCACATACTCAGCAGCCTGGTACATCCAGCTTCCACATACCCAGCAGTCTGATAAAACTGGCTTCCACATACCCAGCAGCCTGGTAAAACCAGCTTCCACATACCCAGCAGCCTGGTAAAATCAGATCTCACAAACACAGCAGCCTGGTAAAACCAGCTTCCACCTACCAAGCAGCCTGGTAAAACCAGCTTCCACATACCCAGCAGCCTGGTACATCCACCTTCCAAATACCCAGCAGCCTGATAAAACCAGCTTCCACATACCCATCAGCCTGAGAAAACTAGCTTCCACATACACAGCAGCCTGATAAAACATATGTAGCAGCCTGGTACATCCAGGTTCCACTACCCAGCAATCTGGTAAAACCAGCTTCCATATACCCAGCAGCCTGGTAAAACCAGCTTCCACATACCCAGCACCTTGGTAAAACTAGCTTCCACATACCCAGCAGCCTGGTGCATCCAGCTTCCACATACCCAGCAGCCTGGTACATACTGCTTCCACATACCCAGCAGCCTGATCAAACATACTTAGCTGCCTGGTACATCCAGCTTCCACTACCCAGCAGTCTGGTAAAACCAGCTTCCACATACAAAGCAGTCTGGTAAAAGCAGCTTCCACATACCCAGCACCTTGGTAAAACTTGCTTCCTTTTACCCAGCAGCCTGGTGCACCCAACCTCCACATACCCAGCAGCCTGTACATCCAGATTCAACATACCCAGCAGTCTGATAAAGCCAGCTTCCACATACCCAGCAGCCTGGTTAAACCAGCTTCCACATACCCAGCAGCCTGGTAAAACCAGCATCCACAAACCCAGCAGCCTGGTAAAACCAGCTTCCACCTACCCAGCTGCCTGGTAAAACCAGCTTCCACATACCAGAAGCCTGATAAAACATACTTAGCAGCCTGGTACATCCAGCTTCCACTACCCAGCAGTCTGGTAAAACCAGCTTCCACATACCCAGCAGTCTGATAAAGCCAGCTCCCACATACCCGGCAGCCTGTTAAAACCAGCTTCCACATACCCAGCAGCCTGGTAAAACCAGCTTCCACCTACCCAGCATCCTGGTAAAACCAGCTTCCACATACCCAGCACCTTGGTAAAACTAGCTTCCTTATACCCAGCAGCCTGGTTCACCCGGCTTCCACATACTCAGCAGCCTGGTACATCCAGCTTCCACATACCCAGCAGTCTGATAAAACCAACTTCCACATACCCAGCAGCCTGGTAAAACCAGCTTCCACATACCCAGCAGCCTGGTAAAATCAGATTCCACAAACACAGCAGCCTGGTAAAACCAGCTTCCACCTACCAAGCAGCCTGGTAAAACCAGCTTCCACATACCCAGCAGCCTGGTAAAACCAGCTTCCACCTACCCAGCAGCCTGGTACATCCAGCTTCCAAATACCCAGCAGCCTGATAAAACCAGCTTCCACATACCCAGCAGCCTGAGAAAACTAGCTTCCACATACACAGCAGCCTGATAAAACATACGTAGCAGCCTGGTACATCCAGCTTCCACTACCCAACAGTCTGGTAAAACCAGCTTCCATATAGCCAGCAGCCTGGTAAAACCACCTTCCACATACCCAGCACCTTGGTAAAACTAGCTTCCACCTACCCAGCAGCCTGGTGCATCCAGCTTCCACATACCCAGCAGCCTGATAAAACCAGCTTGCATATTCCCAGCAGCCTTATAAAACCAGCTTCCACATACCCAGCAGCCTGATAAAACCAGTGTCAACATACCCAGCCGCCTGGTACAGCCAGCTTCCACATACCCAGCAGCCTGATAAAACATACTTAGCAGCCTGGTACATCCAGCTTCCACTACCCAGCAGTCTGGTAAAACCAGCTTCCACATACCCTGCAGTCTGAGAAAGCCAACTTCCACATACCCAGCAGCCTGGTGCACCCAGCTTCGACATACCCAGCAGCCTGGTACATCCAGCTTCCACATACCCAGCAGTCTGATAAAGCCAGCTTCCACATACCCAGCTGCCTGGTAAAACCAGCTTCCACAAACCCAGCAGCCTGGTAAAACCAGCTTCCACCTATGCAGCAGCCTGGTAAAACCAGCTTCCACATACCCAGCAGCCAGATAAAACATACTTAGCAGCCTGGTACATCCAGCTTCCAATGCCCAGCAGTCTGGTAAAACCAGCTTCCACATACCCAGTAGGCTGGTACAACCAGCTTCGACCTACCCAGCAGCCTGGTGCATTCAGCTTCCACATACCCAGCAGACTGATAAAACCAGCTTCCATATACCCAGCAGCCTGGTAAAACCAGCTTCCACCTACCCAGCAGCCTGGTAAAACCAGCTTCCACCTACCCAGCAGCCTGGCGCATCCAGCTTCCACATACCCAGCAGCCTGGTAAAACCAGCTTCCACATACCCAGTAGTCTGGTAAAACCAGCTTCCACATACCCAGTAGTCTGGTAAAACCAGCTTCCACATACCCAGCAGCCTGGTAAAACCAGCTTCCACATACCCAGCAGCCTGGTAAAACCAGCTTCCACCTACCCAGCAGCCTGGTAAAACCAGCTTCCACCTACCTAGCAGCCTGGTAAAACTAGCTTCCACATACCCAGCAGCCTGATAAAACATACTTAGCAGCCTTCTACATCCAGCTTCCACTAGCCAGCAGTCTGGTAACACCAGCTTCCACATACCCAGCAGTCTGATAAAGCCAGCTTCCACATACGCAGCAGCCTGGTAAAACCAGCTTGCACATACCAAGCAGCCTGATAAGAACAAGCTCCCACATGCCTAGCAGCCTGATAAAGCCAGCTTCCACATACCCAGCATCCTGATAAAACAAGCTTCCACATGCCTAGCAGCCTGATAACACCAGCTTCCATATTCCCATCAGCCTGATAAAGCCAGCTTCCACATACCCAGCAGCCTGATAAAACCAGCTT
The DNA here is from genome assembly GCF_040938575.1 of Ambystoma mexicanum. Taxonomy (NCBI): domain Eukaryota; kingdom Metazoa; phylum Chordata; class Amphibia; order Caudata; family Ambystomatidae; genus Ambystoma; species Ambystoma mexicanum. The sequence goes on from NC_090929.1 coordinate 1,685,572,143, forward strand.
CCACATACCCCGCATCCTGATGAAACAAGATTCCACATGCCTAGCAGCCTGATAAAGCCAGCTTCCACATTCCCATCAGCCTGATAAAGCCAGCTTCCACGTACCCAGCAGCCTGATGAAACCAGTTTCCACATACCCAGCAGCCTGGTCAAACCAGCTTCCACATACCCAGCAGCCTGGTACACCCAGCGTCCACATACCCAGCAGCCTGATAAAGCCAGCTTCCACATACCCAGCAGCCTGTTAAAACCAGCTTCCACCTACGCAGCAGCCTGGTGCATTCAGCTTCCACATAAACAGAAGCCTGGTAAAACCAGCTTCCATATACCCAGTAGTCTGGTAAAACCAGCTTCCACATACCCAGCAGCCTGGTAAAACCAGCTTCCACATACCCAGCAGCCTGGTAAAACCAGCTTCCATCTACCCAGAAGCATGGTAAAACCAGCTTCCACCTACCCAGCAGCCTTGTAAAACCATCTTCCACATACCCAGCACCTTGGTAAAACTAGCTTCCACATACCCAGCAGCCTGATAAAACATACTTAGCAGCCTGGTACATCCAACTTCCACTACCCAGCAGTCTGGTAAAACCAGCTTCCACATACAAAGCCGTCTGGTAAAACCAGCTTCCACATACCCAGCAGTCTGATAAAGCCAGCTTCCACATACCCAGCAGCCTGTTAAACCCAGCTTCCACTACCCAGCAGTCTGGTAAAACCAGCTTCCACATACAAAGCCGTCTGGTAAAACCAGCTTCCACATACCCAGCAGTCTGATAAAACATATGTAGCAGCCTGGTACATCCAGGTTCCACTACCCAGCAATCTGGTAAAACAAGCTTCCATATACCCAGCAGCCTGGTAAAACCAGCTTCCACATACCCAGCACCTTGGTAAAACTTGCTTCCTTATACCCAGCAGCCTGGTGCACCCTACCTCCACATACCCAGCAGCCTGGTACATCCAGCTTCCACATACCCAGCAGTCTGATAAAGCCCGCTTCCACATACCCAGCAGCTTGGTAAAACCAGCTTCCACATACCGAGCAGCCTGGTAAAACCAACTTCCACCTACCCAGCAGCCTGGTAAAACCAGCTTCCATGTACCCAGAAGCCTGATAAAACATTCTTAGCAGCCTGGTACATCCAGGTTCCACTACCCAGCAGTCTGATAAAACCAGCTTCCACATACCCAGCAGTCTGATAAAGCCAGCTCCCACATACCCAGCAGCCTGTTAAAACCAGCTTCCACATACCCAGCAGCCTGGTAAAACCAGCTTCCACATACCCAGCAGCCTGGTAAAACCAGCTTCCACCTACCCAGCAGCCTGGTAAAACCAGCTTCCACATAAACAGCAGCCGGGTAAAACCAGCTTCGACATACCCAGCACCTTGGTAAAACTAGCTTCCTTATACCCAGCAGCCTGGTGCACCCAGCTTCCACATACTCAGCAGCCTGGTACATCCAGCTTCCACATACCCAGCAGTCTGATAAAACCGGCTTCCACATACCCAGCAGCCTGGTAAAACCAGCTTCCACATACCCAGCAGCCTGGTAAAATCAGATCTCACAAACACAGCAGCCTGGTAAAACCAGCTTCCACCTACCAAGCAGCCTGGTAAAACCAGCTTCCACATACCCAGCAGCCTGGTACATCCACCTTCCAAATACCCAGCAGCCTGATAAAACCAGCTTCCACATACCCATCAGCCTGAGAAAACTAGCTTCCACATACACAGCAGCCTGATAAAACATATGTAGCAGCCTGGTACATCCAGGTTCCACTACCCAGCAATCTGGTAAAACCAGCTTCCATATACCCAGCAGCCTGGTAAAACCAGCTTCCACATACCCAGCACCTTGGTAAAACTAGCTTCCACATACCCAGCAGCCTGGTGCATCCAGCTTCCACATACCCAGCAGCCTGGTACATACTGCTTCCACATACCCAGCAGCCTGATCAAACATACTTAGCTGCCTGGTACATCCAGCTTCCACTACCCAGCAGTCTGGTAAAACCAGCTTCCACATACAAAGCAGTCTGGTAAAAGCAGCTTCCACATACCCAGCACCTTGGTAAAACTTGCTTCCTTTTACCCAGCAGCCTGGTGCACCCAACCTCCACATACCCAGCAGCCTGTACATCCAGATTCAACATACCCAGCAGTCTGATAAAGCCAGCTTCCACATACCCAGCAGCCTGGTTAAACCAGCTTCCACATACCCAGCAGCCTGGTAAAACCAGCATCCACAAACCCAGCAGCCTGGTAAAACCAGCTTCCACCTACCCAGCTGCCTGGTAAAACCAGCTTCCACATACCAGAAGCCTGATAAAACATACTTAGCAGCCTGGTACATCCAGCTTCCACTACCCAGCAGTCTGATAAAGCCAGCTCCCACATACCCGGCAGCCTGTTAAAACCAGCTTCCACATACCCAGCAGCCTGGTAAAACCAGCTTCCACCTACCCAGCATCCTGGTAAAACCAGCTTCCACATACCCAGCACCTTGGTAAAACTAGCTTCCTTATACCCAGCAGCCTGGTTCACCCGGCTTCCACATACTCAGCAGCCTGGTACATCCAGCTTCCACATACCCAGCAGTCTGATAAAACCAACTTCCACATACCCAGCAGCCTGGTAAAACCAGCTTCCACATACCCAGCAGCCTGGTAAAATCAGATTCCACAAACACAGCAGCCTGGTAAAACCAGCTTCCACCTACCAAGCAGCCTGGTAAAACCAGCTTCCACATACCCAGCAGCCTGGTAAAACCAGCTTCCACCTACCCAGCAGCCTGGTACATCCAGCTTCCAAATACCCAGCAGCCTGATAAAACCAGCTTCCACATACCCAGCAGCCTGAGAAAACTAGCTTCCACATACACAGCAGCCTGATAAAACATACGTAGCAGCCTGGTACATCCAGCTTCCACTACCCAACAGTCTGGTAAAACCAGCTTCCATATAGCCAGCAGCCTGGTAAAACCAAATTCCACATACCCAGCACCTTGGTAAAACTAGCTTCCACCTACCCAGCAGCCTGGTGCATCCAGCTTCCACATACCCAGCAGCCTGATAAAACCAGCTTGCATATTCCCAGCAGCCTTATAAAACCAGCTTCCACATACCCAGCAGCCTGATAAAACCAGTGTCAACATACCCAGCCGCCTGGTACAGCCAGCTTCCACATACCCAGCAGCCTGATAAAACATACTTAGCAGCCTGGTACATCCAGCTTCCACTACCCAGCAGTCTGGTAAAACCAGCTTCCACATACCCTGCAGTCTGAGAAAGCCAACTTCCACATACCCAGCAGCCTGGTGCACCCAGCTTCGACATACCCAGCAGCCTGGTACATCCAGCTTCCACATACCCAGCAGTCTGATAAAGCCAGCTTCCACATACCCAGCTGCCTGGTAAAACCAGCTTCCACAAACCCAGCAGCCTGGTAAAACCAGCTTCCACCTATGCAGCAGCCTGGTAAAACCAGCTTCCACATACCCAGCAGCCAGATAAAACATACTTAGCAGCCTGGTACATCCAGCTTCCAATGCCCAGCAGTCTGGTAAAACCAGCTTCCACATACCCAGTAGGCTGGTACAACCAGCTTCGACCTACCCAGCAGCCTGGTGCATTCAGCTTCCACATACCCAGCAGACTGATAAAACCAGCTTCCATATACCCAGCAGCCTGGTAAAACCAGCTTCCACCTACCCAGCAGCCTGGTAAAACTAGCTTCCACCTACCCAGCAGCCTGGCGCATCCAGCTTCCACATACCCAGCAGCCTGGTAAAACCAGCTTCCACATACCCAGTAGTCTGGTAAAACCAGCTTCCACATACCCAGTAGTCTGGTAAAACCAGCTTCCACATACCCAGCAGCCTGGTAAAACCAGCTTCCACATACCCAGCAGCCTGGTAAAACCAGCTTCCACCTACCCAGCAGCCTGGTAAAACCAGCTTCCACCTACCTAGCAGCCTGGTAAAACTAGCTTCCACATACCCAGCAGCCTGATAAAACATACTTAGCAGCCTTCTACATCCAGCTTCCACTAGCCAGCAGTCTGGTAACACCAGCTTCCACATACCCAGCAGTCTGATAAAGCCAGCTTCCACATACGCAGCAGCCTGGTAAAACCAGCTTGCACATACCAAGCAGCCTGATAAGAACAAGCTCCCACATGCCTAGCAGCCTGATAAAGCCAGCTTCCACATACCCAGCATCCTGATAAAACAAGCTTCCACATGCCTAGCAGCCTGATAACACCAGCTTCCATATTCCCATCAGCCTGATAAAGCCAGCTTCCACATACCCAGCAGCCTGATAAAACCAGCTTCCACATACCCCGCATCCTGATGAAACAAGATTCCACATGCCTAGCAGCCTGATAAAGCCAGCTTCCACATTCCCATCAGCCTGATAAAGCCAGCTTCCACGTACCCAGCAGCCTGATGAAACCAGTTTCCACATACCCAGCAGCCTGGTCAAACCAGCTTCCACATACCCAGCAGCCTGGTACACCCAGCGTCCACATACCCAGCAGCCTGATAAAGCCAGCTTCCACATACCCAGCAGCCTGTTAAAACCAGCTTCCACCTACGCAGCAGCCTGGTGCATTCAGCTTCCACATAAACAGAAGCCTGGTAAAACCAGCTTCCATATACCCAGTAGTCTGGTAAAACCAGCTTCCACATACCCAGCAGCCTGGTAAAACCAGCTTCCACATACCCAGCAGCCTGGTAAAACCAGCTTCCATCTACCCAGAAGCATGGTAAAACCAGCTTCCACCTACCCAGCAGCCTTGTAAAACCATCTTCCACATACCCAGCACCTTGGTAAAACTAGCTTCCACATACCCAGCAGCCTGATAAAACATACTTAGCAGCCTGGTACATCCAACTTCCACTACCCAGCAGTCTGGTAAAACCAGCTTCCACATACAAAGCCGTCTGGTAAAACCAGCTTCCACATACCCAGCAGTCTGATAAAGCCAGCTTCCACATACCCAGCAGCCTGTTAAACCCAGCTTCCACTACCCAGCAGTCTGGTAAAACCAGCTTCCACATACAAAGCCGTCTGGTAAAACCAGCTTCCACATACCCAGCAGTCTGATAAAACATATGTAGCAGCCTGGTACATCCAGGTTCCACTACCCAGCAATCTGGTAAAACAAGCTTCCATATACCCAGCAGCCTGGTAAAACCAGCTTCCACATACCCAGCACCTTGGTAAAACTTGCTTCCTTATACCCAGCAGCCTGGTGCACCCTACCTCCACATACCCAGCAGCCTGGTACATCCAGCTTCCACATACCCAGCAGTCTGATAAAGCCCGCTTCCACATACCCAGCAGCTTGGTAAAACCAGCTTCCACATACCGAGCAGCCTGGTAAAACCAACTTCCACCTACCCAGCAGCCTGGTAAAACCAGCTTCCATGTACCCAGAAGCCTGATAAAACATTCTTAGCAGCCTGGTACATCCAGGTTCCACTACCCAGCAGTCTGATAAAACCAGCTTCCACATACCCAGCAGTCTGATAAAGCCAGCTCCCACATACCCAGCAGCCTGTTAAAACCAGCTTCCACATACCCAGCAGCCTGGTAAAACCAGCTTCCACATACCCAGCAGCCTGGTAAAACCAGCTTCCACCTACCCAGCAGCCTGGTAAAACCAGCTTCCACATAAACAGCAGCCGGGTAAAACCAGCTTCGACATACCCAGCACCTTGGTAAAACTAGCTTCCTTATACCCAGCAGCCTGGTGCACCCAGCTTCCACATACTCAGCAGCCTGGTACATCCAGCTTCCACATACCCAGCAGTCTGATAAAACCGGCTTCCACATACCCAGCAGCCTGGTAAAACCAGCTTCCACATACCCAGCAGCCTGGTAAAATCAGATCTCACAAACACAGCAGCCTGGTAAAACCAGCTTCCACCTACCAAGCAGCCTGGTAAAACCAGCTTCCACATACCCAGCAGCCTGGTACATCCACCTTCCAAATACCCAGCAGCCTGATAAAACCAGCTTCCACATACCCATCAGCCTGAGAAAACTAGCTTCCACATACACAGCAGCCTGATAAAACATATGTAGCAGCCTGGTACATCCAGGTTCCACTACCCAGCAATCTGGTAAAACCAGCTTCCATATACCCAGCAGCCTGGTAAAACCAGCTTCCACATACCCAGCACCTTGGTAAAACTAGCTTCCACATACCCAGCAGCCTGGTGCATCCAGCTTCCACATACCCAGCAGCCTGGTACATACTGCTTCCACATACCCAGCAGCCTGATCAAACATACTTAGCTGCCTGGTACATCCAGCTTCCACTACCCAGCAGTCTGGTAAAACCAGCTTCCACATACAAAGCAGTCTGGTAAAAGCAGCTTCCACATACCCAGCACCTTGGTAAAACTTGCTTCATTTTACCCAGCAGCCTGGTGCACCCAACCTCCACATACCCAGCAGCCTGTACATCCAGATTCAACATACCCAGCAGTCTGATAAAGCCAGCTTCCACATACCCAGCAGCCTGGTTAAACCAGCTTCCACATACCCAGCAGCCTGGTAAAACCAGCATCCACAAACCCAGCAGCCTGGTAAAACCAGCTTCCACCTACCCAGCTGCCTGGTAAAACCAGCTTCCACATACCAGAAGCCTGATAAAACATACTTAGCAGCCTGGTACATCCAGCTTCCACTACCCAGCAGTCTGGTAAAACCAGCTTCCACATACCCAGCAGTCTGATAAAGCCAGCTCCCACATACCCGGCAGCCTGTTAAAACCAGCTTCCACATACCCAGCAGCCTGGTAAAACCAGCTTCCACCTACCCAGCATCCTGGTAAAACCAGCTTCCACATACCCAGCACCTTGGTAAAACTAGCTTCCTTATACCCAGCAGCCTGGTTCACCCGGCTTCCACATACCCAGCAGTCTGATAAAACCAACTTCCACATACCCAGCAGCCTGGTAAAACCAGCTTCCACATACCCAGCAGCCTGGTAAAATCAGATTCCACAAACACAGCAGCCTGGTAAAACCAGCTTCCACCTACCAAGCAGCCTGGTAAAACCAGCTTCCACATACCCAGCAGCCTGGTAAAACCAGCTTCCACCTACCCAGCAGCCTGGTACATCCAGCTTCCAAATACCCAGCAGCCTGATAAAACCAGCTTCCACATACCCAGCAGCCTGAGAAAACTAGCTTCCACATACACAGCAGCCTGATAAAACATACGTAGCAGCCTGGTACATCCAGCTTCCACTACCCAACAGTCTGGTAAAACCAGCTTCCATATAGCCAGCAGCCTGGTAAAACCACCTTCCACATACCCAGCACCTTGGTAAAACTAGCTTCCACCTACCCAGCAACCTGGTGCATCCAGCTTCCACATACCCAGCAGCCTGATAAAACCAGCTTGCATATTCCCAGCAGCCTTATAAAACCAGCTTCCACATACCCAGCAGCCTGATAAAACCAGTGTCAACATACCCAGCCGCCTGGTACAGCCAGCTTCCACATACCCAGCAGCCTGATAAAACATACTTAGCAGCCTGGTACATCCAGCTTCCACTACCCAGCAGTCTGGTAAAACCAGCTTCCACATACCCTGCAGTCTGAGAAAGCCAACTTCCACATACCCAGCAGCCTGGTGCACCCAGCTTCGACATACCCAGCAGCCTGGTACATCCAGCTTCCACATACCCAGCAGTCTGATAAAGCCAGCTTCCACATACCCAGCTGCCTGGTAAAACCAGCTTCCACAAACCCAGCAGCCTGGTAAAACCAGCTTCCACCTATGCAGCAGCCTGGTAAAACCAGCTTCCACATACCCAGCAGCCAGATAAAACATACTTAGCAGCCTGGTACATCCAGCTTCCAATGCCCAGCAGTCTGGTAAAACCAGCTTCCACATACCCAGTAGGCTGGTACAACCAGCTTCGACCTACCCAGCAGCCTGGTGCATTCAGCTTCCACATACCCAGCAGACTGATAAAACCAGATTCCATATACCCAGCAGCCTGGTAAAACCAGCTTCCACCTACCCAGCAGCCTGGTAAAACCAGCTTCCACCTACCCAGCAGCCTGGCGCATCCAGCTTCCACATACCCAGCAGCCTGGTAAAACCAGCTTCCACATACCCAGTAGTCTGGTAAAACCAGCTTCCACATACCCAGTAGTCTGGTAAAACCAGCTTCCACATACCCAGCAGCCTGGTAAAACCAGCTTCCACATACCCAGCAGCCTGGTAAAACCAGCTTCCACCTACCCAGCAGCCTGGTAAAACCAGCTTCCACCTACCTAGCAGCCTGGTAAAACTAGCTTCCACATACCCAGCAGCCTGATAAAACATACTTAGCAGCCTTCTACATCCAGCTTCCACTAGCCAGCAGTCTGGTAACACCAGCTTCCACATACCCAGCAGTCTGATAAAGCCAGCTTCCACATACGCAGCAGCCTGGTAAAACCAGCTTGCACATACCAAGCAGCCTGATAAGAACAAGCTCCCACATGCCTAGCAGCCTGATAAAGCCAGCTTCCACATACCCAGCATCCTGATAAAACAAGCTTCCACATGCCTAGCAGCCTGATAACACCAGCTTCCATATTCCCATCAGCCTGATAAAGCCAGCTTCCACATACCCAGCAGCCTGATAAAACCAGCTTCCACATACCCCGCATCCTGATGAAACAAGATTCCACATGCCTAGCAGCCTGATAAAGCCAGCTTCCACATTCCCATCAGCCTGATAAAGCCAGCTTCCACGTACCCAGCAGCCTGATGAAACCAGTTTCCGCATACCCAGCAGCCTGGTCAAACCAGCTTCCACATACCCAGCAGCCTGGTACACCCAGCGTCCACATACCCAGCAGCCTGATAAAGCCAGCTTCCACATACCCAGCAGCCTGTTAAAACCAGCTTCCACCTACGCAGCAGCCTGGTGCATTCAGCTTCCACATAAACAGAAGCCTGGTAAAACCAGCTTCCATATACCCAGTAGTCTGGTAAAACCAGCTTCCACATACCCAGCAGCCTGGTAAAACCAGCTTCCACATACCCAGCAGCCTGGTAAAACCAGCTTCCATCTACCCAGAAGCATGGTAAAACCAGCTTCCACCTACCCAGCAGCCTTGTAAAACCATCTTCCACATACCCAGCACCTTGGTAAAACTAGCTTCCACATACCCAGCAGCCTGATAAAACATACTTAGCAGCCTGGTACATCCAACTTCCACTACCCAGCAGTCTGGTAAAACCAGCTTCCACATACAAAGCCGTCTGGTAAAACCAGCTTCCACATACCCAGCAGTCTGATAAAGCCAGCTTCCACATACCCAGCAGCCTGTTAAACCCAGCTTCCACTACCCAGCAGTCTGGTAAAACCAGCTTCCACATACAAAGCCGTCTGGTAAAACCAGCTTCCACATACCCAGCAGTCTGATAAAGCCAGCTTCCACATACCCAGCAGCCTGTTAAACCCAGCTTCCTTATACCCAGCAGCCTGGTTAACCCAGCTTCCACATACCCAGCAGCCTGATAAAACCAGCTTCCACATACCCAGCAGCCTGATAAAACCAGCTTCCACATACCCAGCAGCCTGATAAAACCAGCTTCAACATACCCAGCAGCGTGATAAAACCAGATTCCATATACCCAGCAACCTGATAAAACCATCTTCCGCTTATGTATTTATTTATTTATTGGACATTTGTAAGGCGCCTATATAACAAGAGGTGTTTCAAGGCTCCACAAAACAAAAAATGGGGGGCAAGGGAAAAAGGTACAATAAAGGGGAGTGAGGGGGAAGTGCAGTTCTGTGACCAATGAAGTGCGAGCCGGGAGGGAAAAGGTGATGGTCGAAAGGGCATTTGTGACGGGGAGGCCAAAGGACAAGTGCCATTGAAAGCAGGTAAGCACATGGAAGGGGGAAGTTAGTAGTTAAGGGGGAAATTAGAGGGAAAGTGCCAATGAAACAGGTAAGCAGGGGGGGAGTGGGTGGAAGAGTGCCTGTAACCCAGTAATACCCAGAGGGATCCAGGAGGCTAATCATAGAGGAGGAGGAAGGGGTTAGCAGGGAAGGGGAGAGAGAAGGAGGAGGAGGAGAAACGGAAGGTCTTGCGGGTCTTCCGGAACTTAAGGAGATCCGGCTCAAGCCTGAGAAGGGCAGAGAGAGCATTCCAGAGGGATCCTCATGCAGAGGAGAGACATCTGTCCACCACTCTTTGTTTGGAGAAGCGACGGACTAGCAGAGAGTTGGAGCTAGCTGACCAAAGGGCTCTAGTACGGAGGTATTTAGGGAGTGAGAGTTGGATGTAATGGAGTCCCAGGCATCAGAAAGCCATGTGGATGATGCAGAGGGTTTTGAATTTAATCCTAGCAGTACCCGGGAGCCAGTGGAGAGAAAGTAGGCCTGTAGAGATGTGGGCCCTTTGCTTGAGGCTAAGGATAAGTCTTGCAGTCCTATTCTGGATAAGTTGAAGGGGGCAAAGGGAGGCAGAAAGAAGATTAAGGAAGAGGCTTTTACAGTAGTCAAGCCTAGAAAGGCCAGAGCTCTGGACACATAGAATTTCTGGGGGAAGGTAAGGAAAGTGAGAATATCTCTGAGGAGGTGTAGTTGATAATGGGACTTCTTGGCAAGATCCACAGTGTGACAGGAGGAGAGAGAGGAATCAAAGATGACACCAATGCTTTTTGCCTTAGAGGAGGGTGAGGGAAGTGGGCCCATAGAAGGCAGCCAGAGGGGGGGTGGGAGGTGGGAGCAGGGGTCCCAATAGAAAGGATATCAGTCTTACTGGTACTAAGGCAGATATCATTGTCAGCACACCAGTACTGAATGGCCATCAGACAGTCAGGGATGAGAGAGGAGGAGGAGGAAGAGGAAGGAGAGGGAAGCTTGAAGGAGAGGTGCTTGTCGGATGCACAACACTAGAAGTGAGGGGAGAAAGAAGAGATCAGATGGGCCAAGGGGGCATGGTAGATTTTGAAAAGCCACAGTGAGAGGATAGAGCCTTGAGGGACGCCAGAGGTGGAGAGTGTGATAGGGGAGAGAACAGGGCCCAGTCGAACCTGGGAGGGTCTGTTGGAGAGGAAGGAGGTGAACAGTCCAGAGCCAGACCCGTGATACCAAGGGAGTCACAGAGACAATTTATCGGGGTGGCATGATTGGCTGTGTCAAGGCCAGAGAAAAATTCAAGGAGGATAAGAACGGAAGGGGAGTTAGAGTCAAGTATGAAAGAAGGTTGTCACAGGTTTTCAGTAGAGCGGTTTCCATGCCTCTTGCAGCTCTGAAGCCATACTGATGGTCATGAAGACAGCCGACAGAATCCGAATGTTGAGTCCATTGGGAGATGGCCAGCTTCTCCAGAGGTATGCCCAAGAAGGAGGTAATGGAGATAGAGCGATAGTTAGCAGGGAGGTAAGGGTCAGAGGAGGGGGGGAAGGGTCCGAGAAGGGGAAGAAGGGTCGGAGGTGGGCTTCTTAAGCAGGAGATGCCCAAGGGAGTGCTTGAGAGGTTGAGGGAAGGAACCTGAGGCAAAAGAGTGGTTACAGAAATCTGTCTGGGAAGATGCAAGGGAGGCAATATTGACCTTGATAGTTCTATAGGAGCAGGGGAGCACCTGCTTGGAGGAGATTTTCATAGAGAGGACTAGTCTAGCAACATAGGGACAGGGGAGTTAAGGAAGGCATGATATCTGGGGACGGAGGGGGTAGAGAAGAGTGATTTGGATAGGAAGTGGGAGGCCAGAGAGGTACAGAAGGACATCGATGGAAGGGAAGGTGTGGAAACTGCAGAAGGATTGGTGAGTTCCTTGCATATTTTGAACAGTTCAGAGTTTAGAGGCCCCAGAGATGCAGGCTTGGATGTGAGCCCTCTTCTTAGAGTGAATGGAAAATCTGTACTGACTTTGGAGCAGGCGACAGGACAGTTTGTCAGAGGATGCCACTGACGCCCACCATTTCCACTCAGCCACTCTATATTTCCACTTTCAGAGAGGCTAGGTCAGAGTCGTACCAGGTGTTATGCTTGGAGGCAAACCTCATTCGGATCCTCATGACAGGCGTAAGGATATCAAGGTTGTTAGTGTTAGAGAGATTAAGAGTAGCATGGACAGAGTCAGTGTGGGCATCCATGGGAGGAGAGGGAGGGGTAATGAAGGTGGTAGCAAAGGCAGTTATGAAATTCGCTTCATTGGTCGAATGACGGAGAAGGAGACAGGCAGTGTCAGCAGAGGCATAGCAGGGGGAACTAAGAGATCAAGATGAGAAGACGGGAGCAAGTGGTCAGACTAGGAGAGAGGAGTACTGATAAGGTTGGAGATAGGAATGCCAGAGGAGATGAGAGAATCCAAGGTATGTCTGGCAGTTTGTGTCAGTCCAGAGGGATGGGTGGTGAGGGAAAGAGCATCGCAGAGGCTGCGGAAGCGACTAGTGGCAACCTCGGAAGATTCTAGGTGAATGTTGAAATAACCAAGGAGGAGAAGTTTAGAGGTAGAGGCAAGAAGGGAAGAGGTGAGGTCAGACCACTCTGAGTGGAAGAGGGCAACCGGACCAAGGGTCCTGTAGATGGTGGCAAGAGTCTAGTTGGTAATATGCTGACCCTGCAGACGAGGATCTCAAAGGAGGAGTAGGACTGAGTGGGAATGATCATGGCAGGGATCCAGTCAGAGAAGATCAAGGCCACTCCACCCTCAGATCGGTTAGGCCTGGGGTTGGAGAGGATCTTGAAGCCCTCGGGAAGGAGTGGGACAGAGCTGGCAGTAAACCACATCTCAGTGAGGGCGAGAAAAGCAAGGCCAAAATCTTCGAGGAGGAGCCAGATATCGGAAGCGTGTTTGACGGCAGAGGAAGAGTTGAGGGTTGCAAGGTTAGCCAGGTTGCCACCTTTTAAGGTGTTCTGAGGGGAGGTACAGGCATGTGGTACACCCATCAGAAGTGGAGGAGGGCAGGGAGGAGGCAGGTGGAGGAGTGGCGGGAGAAGGGAGGCAGGTGATGACACGAGGAAAAGATGCTTGTCAAGAAGGAGAAAGTTGGGCTGAATGTCAAGGGCCATGACAGTGCCACTGTGATACACATTAATGATGCACCCAGAGGATGAGAAGCCCGCCAAGAGTACTTCCCATCTGGTGCCTCCATTAAAGGGGTAGTTCAGCCAGAGATGTTATTGACCCAATTGATTGGGCATGTATTTTAGAGCATGCATTGATCATTTTTAAATAAAATTCCAATGCAATTTACCTGAGATTTTCTCACTTTAACACATGGGAAAAGGATGGATTGGGCACAGCCATCTTGTGCTAATCTTACCCGTTGATCCATTGCACTAAGTTCAAGTGCCTTCATAGCACTAGTTCAGATCACCCACCCTTAACGCTGACATCACTTGACGCTCATGATGAGCTCTACCTACTTTACTGACGTTAGAGGGCAGCATAGCCAAACGTACCATGTCATCACCAATGTCATAACGTTATCTAACGCAGAACCAAGAACATAAACACAGACATCCACAACAGACGCAAATCTTTAGTTTCTTTTCACAAAAATGATAAAAACAGTTTATTTTGAAGAGAACAGCAATAGTTGGGTGCGTAACAAGTATTTTACATTTTGACGTAATGCTGAAAAGAGGTAATTAAGTCCATGAAAACATGGGTACATTTTTCCAATAGATGTTATTCCTAGTGAACATTGCATGCTTCTAATTTTTTGTTTAACTGTGAACGATGTTTTTATAATGCTGATTCGGTTTATCGATCGATTAGTTCCGGTCTTTGCATTATTCACAGAAAGTTATTATCTTCCCTCACCGATTTCTGATCAATGCCCATGGCGCTCCATTACAGAGAAGAAATTAGTGGTTTTAATTTCAAATGCAACACTTTCACATATGCAAGTTTTCAGAACCTATAGGCAGCCATGTTGCTCCTTATTACTGCAACTCCAAAAGGACAGATTGGTGTCTGGCAATCGTCCCAGATAATGGTTATCACAGATGCGTTGTTGATGATTATTGTCCAATTACTCTTGAACAAGCCGTTGACTAATAAACTGTACCCATGACAGGCACACATCGGTACGATATAACTATGTAAAATTGAGAATGCAAAAATATATTTCAGTGGCCAATTTATAGTTGTATACACACAGTACATATTTATGTTAACTATCAATTTAAGTTACAATTAACACATACAATGTCTATTATGTGCGTCAAATTGAGCATTCATCCGTCACAACGTTAATCATGTAGCATACTGCTCTCTTGCCATCCTTACTTGCCTAAATATTATTTAAAACTTTGCTTACATTTTGTCTTGTGTTCCCATTCTCCCTATGTGATGGATGACCAACCGCTTTGAAAGGCAGATTTCAGTAATAGAAACTTAATTTTCCTACGTAAGCTTTCAATATAGTGAACCTTATCACTTCCTTGTGGATATTCGACACATTTTGGCCTTCAAATTGTAAGGGCAGTGGATTCAAGGTCAAATAACAATGCAACCCTTCATCCAGCGTTCACAGCGTGTCAGAGAGAGTTTCATTTTGGGAACTCATTCCACAAAAATAAACAATATCAATGGCAAGCTGTGCAGTGAAAAACAATGAAATATTTCAAGTATCTCACATAAGAAAATATTTACTTCGATTTCAATGGTATCATTGCTGCTGGTCCCGCACCATTTACGTATTCTTTCAAAGATGACCCTTGGCGAGGTGCAGACATGCTTGGACTTCCTTATGCTTCAATAGGGCACTGCCTGAAAAAAAGCCAAATTAGTACTGTGGGCCAATTTTGGGGCCAAAGTGGGCCACTTCTTTTTTTAAATAAACAGAATTTGAATAAAAAGCGGTGGGTTAATACATAGAGACGGTACAGATGGATCGGAAGGCGGGGGGAGGGGCTATTTCACACCAGTCTGGGTGGACTGTTGCAACCAGGGCCACACGTACAAGGAGCTACACTAAAAAAAAAATGTTTACATCAGTAAAATTCCAGCATGCCTCGGATGAGTGCAGTTTTGCAAGGCTTACCGGCTTCTGTGTATATCTATTCCAGCAATCCTATTGACTTCTGCATTGAGGCATGCGCACCTGGTTGTTCTCCTCATGTGGGCCTCCACAGTAAGATGTAAATGTGCAAAGGCCACAGGCACATGTTCATAGTGCACATTGGCAAGACATATTCCTTTGCTTGTTATTTCAATATTGGCTAACACTATGGCACATACACCTTTGGTCTATCGCTATCTGCAGCCACTTATCATGATTCCTACTTTCCAGCGAGTTTAGATTTCATTTATTTTATATATTTATTGGTTATTTGCAAAGCGCCTACACAAAAATGGTGTTTCAGGAGTGAAATTTTACAGCCAATTTCAGCTTTAACTCCTATCAGAGCGAATCCTTAGTGCCTCTTAAGTTTTTCAGAAGTCTGGGGTCTGCACTTGGAGTGCCAATATTGTGGCTGCAACAATATATAAACCAATATGACGACAAGTAGAGTTGGTGTTCCTAAGTAGTGCGCTCTCCAGACAAAATTAACAGTCACTTTATCACAATGTTTTTATTTATTTATTTAATATGGAAAAATGAAATACTAAAACGATGGTATCAAAATGGAATGTATGATTTAAATACATGAAACGTCAATAAAATACATTAAATAAATAAATCAAAACATCGTGATAAAGTGACTGTTAATTTTGTCTAGAGAACGCACTACTTAGGAATACCAACTCTACTTGTCGTCATATACAAAAATTGTGTTTCAAGGCGCCACAAGACAAAAAAAAGTGGGGGAGGGCAGGGGAGAAAAAAAACAATAACTTTCCTACTAGGCCTTGTGTGATTCGGATCATGCAAGAACAGTAATAAGAAGTGCAGGAGGGCAGGTTTGGGGAGCAGGGGAAGTGTAGGTTGGGGCAGAAAATGCTATGGTGGGAGGGAGGTGCGGGGCAAGTGGAGATATACTAGTGAAGGGGGGAGGATGAGGAGGGGAAGAAGTTGGCAAATTGGTTAATCTCACCATTAGGATGTTTGACGTGACTGTGGTTTCCTCCATGGTAAAGGTTATTAATTGTATCAGTGCAGTCTAAATTAAGACAGAAATGGGAATTTAAGGGGGGCAATGTGAGTGTGTGTTTGGAAAGGCTCTCATTGCACTGAACTATTCGAGTATCTCTAAATTAGAGATGCACAGAGTAATCTAAAGTTCAAAATGTACAAACCACAGTACATCGTGTCATGAAGGAAACTTGTGTAATAAAATATCAATGGAATTATTCCCTAAAAACAGAAAACCGTTAATTATTTTTTATTTTATTTAAATCGTGGTCTCCCCTCAAGTGGCTCATTGAGACATATTGGTGAAATTCATCCACTGTACTGCCAGTCACAATCGTATAACGCTTCCTTTAGTCTATCCGGATTACAAATGACGTCATCTACGCCTCCTCCACATTTGGCCATCAATTCAATACACAATGTCACCAATTCTTCAAGTGTCCCCTGATCATTTTCAGAGTTAATTAACTTCAGGTCTTCATATAGTGAATCTCAACAGCAGCCAGGTATATCCAGCTTCCATATACCCAGCTGCCTGGTACATCTAACATCTGCATACTCAGCAGCCTGGTAAAGCCAGCTTCTCCATAGCCAGCAGCCTGGTACATCCAGCTTCCAGATACCCAGCAGCCTGGCACATCCAGCTTCCACAAACCCAGCAGCTTGGTACATCCAACACCCGCATACTCAGCAGCCTGGTACTACTAACTTACACATACCCAGCAGCCTGGTACATCCAACATTCGCATTACTCAGCAGCCTGGTATTACTAACTTCCACATACCCTGCAACGTGGTATCCAGCTTCCACACACACAGCAGCTTGGTACACCCAGCTTCTACATACCTACCAGAATGGTACATCCAGCTTCCACATACCCAGCAGCCTGGTAAAACCAGCTTCCACATACCCAGCAGCCTGGTACTTCCAGCTTCCACATACCCAGCAGCCTGGTAAAACCAGCTTCCACATACCCAGCAGCCTGGTACTTCCAGCTTCCACTACCCAGCAGCCTGGTACTTCCAGCTTCCACATACCCAGCAGCCTGATATCCAGCTTCCACATACCCAGCAGCCTGATATCCAGCTTCCACATACCCAGCAACCTGATATCCAGCTTCCACATAGCCAGCAGCCTGGTACTTCCAGCTTCCACATACCCAGCAGACTGGTACATCCAGCTTCCACATACCCAGCAGCCTGGTAAAACCATCTTCCACATACCCAGCAGTCTGGTAAAGTCAGTTTCCACATAGCCTGCAGCCTGGTAAAACCAACTTCTGAATAACCAGCATCCTGGTATCCAACTTCAACATACCCAGCAGCCTGGTACATCCAACATCTGCATATTCAGCAGCCTGGTACTACTAACTTCCACATACCCTGCAACCTGGTAAAGCCAGCTTCCACATACCCAGCCGCCTGGTACATCCGCTTCCACATACCCAGCAGACTGGTACATCCAGCTTCCAAATACCCAGAAGACTGGTACATCCAGCTTCCAGATACCCAGCAGTCTGGTAAAGTCAGTTTCCACATAGCCTGCAGCCTGGTACTACTAGCTTCCACATACCCTGCAGCCTGGTACATCCAGCTTCCACATACCCAG
Organism: Ambystoma mexicanum; assembly: GCF_040938575.1. NCBI lineage: Eukaryota > Metazoa > Chordata > Amphibia > Caudata > Ambystomatidae > Ambystoma > Ambystoma mexicanum. The sequence continues at coordinate 1,685,589,822 of NC_090929.1, forward strand.
CAGACTGGTACTACTAACATCCACATACCCTGCAGCCTGGTAAAGCCAACTTCTGCATACCCAGCAGCCTGGTATCCAGCTTCCACAAACCCAGCAGCCTGGCACATCCAACATCTACATACCCAGCAGCCTGGTACTACTAACGTCCACATACCCTGCAGCCTGGTAAAGCCAACTTCTGGATACCCAGCAGCCTGGTATCCAGCTTCCACATACCCAGCAGCCTGGTACATCCAGCTTCCACATACCCAGCAGCCTGGTACATCCAGCTTCCACATGCCCAGTAGTCTGGTACATCCAACTTCCACATACCCAGCAGCCTGGTAAAGCCAACTTCTAGATACCCAACAGCCTGGCATCCAGCTTCCACATACCCAGCAGCCTGGTACATCCAGCTTCCACATACCCAGCAGCCTGGTACATCCAGCTTCCATCTACCCAGCAGCCTGGTACATCTAACATCTGCATACTCAGCAGCCTGGTACATCCAGATTCCAGTACCCAGCAGCCTGGTAGTGCCAGTTTCCACATAGCCTGCAGCCTGGTACATCCAGCTTCCGCATAACCAGCAGCTTGATGCATCCAGCTTCCCCATACCCCTCACTCTGGTGCATACAACATTTGCATACCCACCAGTCTGGTAATGCCAGCTTCTGCATACCCAGGAGCCTGGAAAAGACAGCTTCCACATATCCAGCAGCTTCGTACATCCAGCTCCCACACCCCCAGCAGCTTTTTGTAGAGCTTTTCCCATATACCCAGCAGCCTGGTAAAGCCAGCTTCTGCATACTCAGCAGCCTGGCACAACCAGCTTCGACATACCCAGCAGCCTGGTAATTTCAACTTCCGCATACTCAGCAGCCTGGTACAGCCAGCTTCTGCATAACAAGCAGCCTGGTGCATCCAGTTTCCACATACCCAGCAGCCTGCTAATTTCAGCTTCCGCATACCCAGCAGCCTGGTACATCCAGCTTCCACATACCCAGTGTTAAGACGGATTTCTGAACTCTGTCCTGGTGGCGCAGAAGTTCAGAAGGCCAACCTAATTACTTGGAACAGGGTAACCTCTGGACAAGCCAGACCAATCAGGGTAGCGATCGCGGCGGTCAAGACTAGGTCTCAAGAGGGGTGAGGGTGACAGGAAGCCCGCAATGAGCACACAAAGCAAGGACACTTACAAACTACTCCAAACAGGTGTTATATTAAAAATATATACACATTTATTCCAAGGCCTTTAAAACAATGACCGTAGCGAGAAATCACAATACAACTCTAGTAAACCAACACATACCATACCAATACAATATATATACAAATACAAACAAGTCTAAAGCGTTAGATGCACAAAATGTGTAGTCCACCTAAAAGGGAAGGAAAACAGGCAGTGCGAAATAATGCTTAGACCCAGTCCGCCTTCAGAGGCACCTAACTAAAAGGAAGTCTGAGCCCTACGAAGAGTGGAGCCTTGTGCTCAAAAGTACCTGCACACGCTGGTACCAACGGGCAAAAAGGGGAGTCTCTTCGAGGGAATCAGGCAGTTCAGTTTAGTGCACAAATGAAGAAGAACAGAGTTCCGCGACTCAAGCGCACCCTCCACTGTGGGCAGAAGCAGAGCGCGAGTACGGGAAGGCGTGCTGTTTTGACACAGCGGGGAAAAGCTATGGGCTCCTGCAGGAGGGCGACCAGTTCCTAGCTATGCTACTCACCGGTCCCCGATGCAAGCAGACCCAAGCTTCTCCGCATCAGTTTCAGTCGCTGGCAGGTTCAGGAGAGCAGGGGGCGTCTCGTCGTCGTGTAGATTCTGCAGCAGCAGAATTGAGTTAAAGATGTCCCAAACGAAGTGAACCCGCACAGTTTGTTACCACAGCAGGGCAATGGAGTGGCCAAATGTACACTTCTCACTTCAGACCTGGGAATGCCAAGTGTACGAATCGTGTGAGAGTGACAAGGACTAGAAATACAACACAACCTGGCGGCGGTTACAGAGCAAGACTCCTGTGTAGGCTGGTCAGTCTGCTGGATGGCCCAGAGACAATTCCGAAGGCTTACGTACAGGAGATGGTGAAGATGCCGAGAATAGCTGTTCCCACTATTCCAAGGGTCGAAGTACCAGTACAGGCCTTCTGGTTCGATCAGAGGTAAAAAGGGTTTCACAAGGCAACAGCAGTGCAGAGGAGCAGTCCTTCAGCGGGTCACCAGCGATTCCTTGGTTCAGCCTCGTGGTTGTAGGATACTTGGCTCCTGTATTCCTTTGTTCGTGAGAACTCAGGAGATCGACATGGTAGTGGCGTTTCCAGCACCCTCTTATCCACGGTTCCCTTCGCGCCAAAACGGAGGGGACCCAATGGGAGATCCGCTCATCAACACTCACACCATATGTGGACCTATCACGGACCACGGTGGTCCCAGGCATTCACACCACCCTAGACTCTCTGGCACCCAGGATGTGTATTGGGACCAGACATCCCAGCCCACATCCTGGAGGCACACACAAGGCCTGTAGAAGCCCGCGAAAGCATCCGTGTTTCGCGGGAAAGTACATGCGCAAATAAGGAAGGCCCCGGGTCGGCTCGACCTGGGGAAGGCGAAGGGAGCAAGACGGTCAGAGGACAGGACAAAGGAGCCTCGTGGTCTGGCCATTTCGGGAGCCAGGCCACCATTTTGGGCTAAGCGCGAGAAACACGCTTAAAACGCCAAAAGGAGCTCAAAACACAAGAAACGATCGCTGCCACCATTCCCGTCCGTGATTCACTTGCACCGATCAGTTACAATCCAAAAAGAGTATCTAGGGTCTGTAGAAGGCTAGAGACCCAAGAGAGCAGTAACTTAGCTTACAGTGCCCTCTTTTGTCATGTTGCACGAAAGCCGCAACATGATAAAGAAACTACGGAAAACAGCGTTTCCCGGTACTGACTGTTTTAAGGGCATTTCAGTTTCCCCGTAAGAATGGAGCGAAAGCCCAGAGGAGTGCAGCAGAAGGCTGCGCTTCTCTAGCAAAGTCTAGATCATGGTGAAAACAACAGCAAAAAGTTTAGGGGTTGCCACATGGAAGGAAAATTACCCACAATTACGAAATCTTTCCTAACACTCGCCCTTCCCAGACTAAGGACAGGGGGAACTAATCCACCCCTGGATGAGTGTCTTGTTCAGGTCGGTTAAACATTCTGGACAACCCATCAGCATTGCTATGTTGGACACCTGGCCTATGCTCAATAGTGAAGTCGAAGCCTTGTAGACTTATGGACCACCTAAGCAACTTTGGATTCTCCCCCTTCATGTTCATCAGCCACTTTAAGGGCTTATGGTCAGTTTGCACAGTGAAGTGGGTCCCATAGAGGTAGGGCCTCAGTTTCCGTAGGGCCCACACAACAGAGAAACATTCTTTCTCTACCGCGGACCATCTGAGCTCTCTGTCCTTAAGCTGGCGACTAATAAAACCAATAGGGTGTTCCTTACCCTTCTCATCTACTTGCGATAGTACAGCTCCTATCCCAGTGTCAGAGGCGTCCGTCTGCACGATAAAAGGTCTTTGATAATCAGGGGCTCTGAGGACAGGGGCCTGGCACAAGGAGTCTTTTAAACCATTGAAGGCCTTCTCACACTCGTCGGTCCAAGTTACCTTCTTGGGTTTCTTCGGAGTGGTGAGGGCAGTCAGAGGGGCAGCTATGGTGCCATAGTCTGCCACGAAGTTTCGGTAATAGCCCGTGAGTCCTAAGAAGGCTCTCACGTGGGTCTGTGTAGTGGGGGTAGGCCAGTCTTGTACTGCTTGTACTTTACTGGGAAGAGGCTGTATCCTCCCTCCACCTACTTCATGTCCAAGGTAAACCACTGAGCCTTGTCCAATCTGGCATTTACTAGCCTTTATGGTCAAGTGTGCTTTCTGAAGAGCCTGGAGCACAATCCCGAGGTGTTTCACATGGTCTTCCCAGGTGGCCCTGAAAACTGCTATATCGTCCAGATATGCAAGACAGAATTCGTCCAACCCATTCAAAACATGATTCACAAGCCTCTGGAAAGTGGCAGGTGCATTCTTCAACCCGAACGGCATTACCCTGAATTGGTAAAGGCCGTATGGAGTAGAAAGCGCTGTCTTCTCCTTGGCATGTTCTGCTAATGCTATTTGCCAATAGCCAGCAGTGAGGTCAAACGTGCTGAAGTACTTGGAGGCACCCAAAGTATCCACCAGCTCATCTGTTCGAGGCAAGGGGTGTGCATCTGTCTTGGTGACAGCATTCAGAGCCCTGTAATCCACGCAGAACCTCAATTCAGAAGTGCCTGCTTTTGGAACCAAAACCACAGGGCTGGACCAAGGACTACTAGAGGGTTCAATCACCCCAAGGTCTAACATCTTGTTGAGCTCGGTCTTGATATAAGACCGTACTTTGTCTGACATCCTGTATCCCCTACTTTTGGTAGGTACACTGTCTCCTGTGTCTATGTTATGTTTGCACCAAGGTGTCAAACCAGGCGACTGTGAAAACAGGGGGGAAAACTGCCTAAGCAAACTTTTCACCTCAGCCTGCTGATCAGAAGTCAGGTGAGGGGCTACTCGGACACCCTCAAAGGAGCTATCTGAAGGACCGCTTTGGAACAGGTCGGGGAGAGGTTCAGACTCCTCTTCCTCAACATCTGACGCCAGTAGCAGTGCTGCGATTTCGACTCTTGGGACGAAAGCCTTCAGCCTATTTACGTGAAACACTTTTGGAGCCTGTCCAGGCCTTCCAAGGTCCACTAAATAGTTAACCTCACCCAGGGGCTCCACCACTGTGTAAGGGCCTGACCATTGGTCCTGTAAAGCTCGAGGCCTTATAGGATTCATGATCAGGACTTGCTGACCAGGTGTAAAGTTGACGAGGGAAGCTTCCTGGTCGTACCAATGTTTCACCAGCGCTTGTCCTGCCTTCAATTTATCACTAGCCAAGCCCATCAGAAGTACCATCTGTTTTCTGAGCCCCAGCACATAATCTACTACATTGGTAGTAACAGGGGGAGTGGGCATCTCCCATCCCTCTTTGACTATGACTAAGGGTCCCCGTACAGGATGACCGAACAGAAGTTCAAAGGGGCTGAAGCCAACACCCTCCTGTGGTACCTCTCGGTAGGCAAACAGTAAGCATGGTAAAAGAAGATCCCATTTTCTTCTCTGAGGTTCTTCCAGAGCCCCAATCATGCTCTTTAACGTTCTGTTGAAACATTCCACCAGACCATTGGTCTGGGGGTGGTATGCAGAAGAGAACTTGTAGGTGACCCCACATTCTTTCCACATAGCCTGCATATACTTCGACATAAAGTTGCTGCCACGATCCGACACAACTTCTTTAGGGAAGCCAACCCTAGTAAATATGCCAAGTAACGCTTTTGCAACTGACTTGGCATTTACAGTTTTTAATGGGATGGCCTCAGGATATCTGGTTGCATGGTCGACCAGCACCAGGATAAACCTATTGTCTGAGGATGTTTGCGGGTCAAGGGGACCAACGATGTCGATCCCTACTCTTTCGAATGGTATTCCCACAACTGGGAGTGGTACCAATGGAGCTTGGATTGTCGAGCCAACCTTACCAGATAACTGGCAGGAGGCACAACTCCTGCAGTAACTTTCTACTTGCACCCCCATCTTGGGCCAGTAGAAGTGCATGGACAACCTTTGCTTGGTCCTCTTAATACCAAGGTGACCAGCAAGGGGCACTTCATGCGCCAACTGCAGGAGGAAGGGTCTAACAGCAAGGGGAACCACCAACCTCCTATGGTCTCCTTCTGTAGACTCTGTGGGCTCACTATACAGGAGTTCACCTTCCCAATAAATCCAATGCGTCCCAGGAGGTTCACTCTCAAGCTGGGAGCAGGCCTGTCTCCTTAGGCCTTCCAGAGATGGGCACTCACGTTGGCCTTTACTGAATTCGTCCCTATCAGGACCACCTTCTACTAACAAGTCTTTTAGTTAAGGATGGTTGTTGGGGTCAAATACTTCAGGCATCGCCACCTCCTCGTCAGGCCCGGGCGATTGACCAACTTCCTCCACCGCAGTAATAGACGAGCTCGGGGGAATATTCTCTTTCCCTCGACTTGACTTGTTTACTCCTTTCGCCTTGGGTTTCCCCTTCGGCTGGGGCGGCGTATTGGTCTTGGCCAATGCTGCCCGTGCTTGAGACCGTGTGTAGGGTCTTTCGGCAGTGTCTCCTACGAGCCCTAAAGCTCTGAGATCATTACCTAACAAAACCTTTCCTGGGACGTTTCTCCGAATGCTCACTGGAATCCTGACTGCTGTACCATTTAAAGTAAGATTTACAGGTATTACTGGGAACATACGGAGGGGCCGTCAGCCAACTTAGTGGGCATCAGAGTAGCTCTGGCAACTTCCTCTGAGTCTAACAAGGTAGAATCCACTACAGTTCGACTGCACCCACTATACCTAAGAGCTGGAGTATCTACTCCATTGATCAGCACACTGTCTTTAAAGTAGTACTTGGCATTATATGGAATCCTAGCATAAGCCTCTGCGACTTTAGGCTCCCAGGAACCCAGGGAAACTAAAACTACCTCAGCTTCTATCACGCTGGGAAATGAGTCTGAGGAGAAGGATGCTCCTGTAATCTCTTCTTCCTCGTAGGAGGAGAAGGCCAGATTAGCGGAGTGGACCCCCAAAGGTTTAACCTTACACCGGGGATCCCCCTTCACGTGGTCAGTTGCTCCACAAGCAAAACAAGATCCATTGGGTCTGTTTACATAGGGAGGCTTATTGTAACCAGAGTTCTGTTTCGGAGGCTGACCTCCACTACCCTGTGTGTTCTCTTGTGTCTTACCCTTATTTTTCTTTTTGTGGCCTTTGTGAAAAGAAGATTTATCAGATTCTCCACCCTCCTTATCTTTGGACTTTTTCCCTTCCTCCTGCTTACCAGGATGAGTTTTGTCCTTATGGGACACTCAATGTGACACCCATAAGTCTGCTGCAATGGCCAGCTTCTTAGGATCTATCTCCTTCGAATCAGCCAAATGCTGCTTAAGCTCCGGGGAAGAAGATGCAAAAATGTGTTCCAGCATGACAAGATTTATCATGCCTTTCAAAGGTAGAAACCTTATAACCTTCGACCCAGCCAGTTAAGTTTTTTAAGGATTCGGTTACATAAGATACCCAAGTACCACCTTCTTTTTTCTTGTACTCTCGGAATCGTTTTAAATATTGGGCCGGAGTCTTTCCAAACTTTAAAATGAGAGTTTGCTTTAACATTGCGAAATGAGCTCGCTCAGCCTTCGACATTTCCATAATGACACTACAGCCAGAATGGGGCAGTCTGCTGAGTAACCAGGCAATCTTATCAGCATTGTCAACTTCTTGAACTTCACATGCATACTCAAACGTATTCAGCCAGACCATAATGTCATTCCTTTCCTCATATACACTGAGCAGATCTTTCGGAAACCGTGGATGAGAGGAGGCCCCAGACCCATGTCCAGGACCCTTGGACCCATTTGCAACCTGAAGCTTGGCCAGTTCCAACTGGTGATCCCTGTCTTTCTGTTTTTCTGCCTGTTCGATTTTTAGCTTGACCCTATTGAACTCAAGCTCCTTCTGCCTAAACAGCAGCTCTTGCTTCTTGAATTCAAGCATGGCCTCCCCGTCGACACTGGCAGAGGAAACATTAGACATCACATCCTCCCTGTCCTTGTGGTCGCGGTGGATCAGTGCAGTGGCAGAACCGTCGGTTCTACCAATGAGAGCAACCCCACCTCCTTCCTCACTGTCCTCAGAAGTTATAGCGTCAAGCTGCGCTTCTTGCCACGCCACGATTCTTTGGATCATATCCAATTTCGTGCCTTGAGAGGAAACACCTCTCTCTGCACACATCTTTTTCAATGTTTCTGATTTGGAAGCATTTAAAGTTAACAAGGTATTTGTTTCCATACTGTTAGATAGGACTATGGCCTTTTTAAAGTTAACTATAACAATTTACTACGTGTCCTGGTAGGAATAACTTGAAATGCCTTAGTTCGTGCGCAACACTGGATACCTTCAGTCGTATCCCACCGCTGTACACCAATTTGTTAAGACGGATTTCTGAACTCTGTCCTGGTGGCGCAGAAGTTCAGAAGGCCAACCTAATTACTTGCAACAGGGTAACCTCTGGACAAGCCAGACCAATCAGGGTAGCGATCGCGGCGGTCAAGACTAGGTCTCAAGAGGGGTGAGGGTGACTGGAAGCCCGCAATGAGCACACAAAGCAAGGACACTTACAAACTACTCCAAACAGGTGTTATATTAAAAATATATACACATTTATTCCAAGGCCTTTAAAACAATGACCGTAGCGAGAAATCACAATACAACTCTAGTAAACCAACACATACCATACCAATACAATATATATATACAAATACAAACAAGTCTAAAGCGTTAGATGTACGAAATGTGTAGTCCACCTAAAAGGGAAGGAAAACAGGCAGTGCGAAATAATGCTTAGACCCAGTCCGCCTTCAGAAGCACCTAACTAAAAGGAAGTCCGTGCCCTACGAAGAGTGGAGCCTTGTGCTCAAAAGTACCTGCACACGCTGGTGCCAAGGGGCAAAAAGGGGAGTCTCTTCGAGGGAATCAGGCAGTTCAGTTTAGTGCACAAATGAAGAAGAACAGAGTTCTGCGACTCAAGTGCAGCCTCCGCTGTGGGCAGAAGCAGAGCGCGAGTACGGAAAGGCGTGCTGTTTTGACACAGCGGGGAAAAGCTATGGGCTCCTGCAGGAGAGCGACCACTTCCTAGCTATGCTACTCACCGGTCCCCGATGCAAGCAGACCCAGGCTTCTCCGCGTCAGTTTCAGTCGCTGGCAGGTTCAGGAGAGCAGGGGACGTCTCGTCGTCGTGTAGATTCTGCAGCAGCAGAGTTGAGTTAAAGATGTCCCAAACGAAGTGAACCCACACAGTTTGTTACCACAGCAGGGCAACGGAGCGGCTGTGTGTATCTCAGCCAAATGTACACTACTCACTTCAGACCTGGGAACGCCAAGTGTACGAATCGTGTGAGAGTGACAAGGACTAGAAATACAACACAACCTGGCGGTGGTTACAGAGCAAGACTCCTGTGTAGGCTGGTCAGTCTGCTGGATGGCCCAGAGACTCTTCCGAAGGCTTACGTGCAGGAGATGGTGAAGATGCCAAGAATAGCTGTTCCCGCTATTCCAAGGGTCGAAGTACCAGTACAGGCCTTCTGGTTCGATCAGAGGTAAAAAGGGTTTCACAAGGCGACAGCAGTGCAGAGGAGCAGTCCTTCAGCGGGTCACCAGCGATTCCTCGGTTCAGCCTCGTGGTTGCAGGATACTTGGCTCCTGTATTCCTTCGTTCGTGAGAACTCAGGAGATCGATATGGTAGTGGCGTTTCCAGCCCCCTCTTATCCACGGTTCCCTTCGCGCCAAAACGGAGGGGACCCAATGGGAGATCCGCTCATCAACACTCACACCATACGTGGACTTATCACGGACCACGGTGGTCCCAGGCATTCACACCACCCTAGACTCTCTGGCACCCAGGATGTGTATTGGGACCAGACATCCCAGCCCACATCCTGGAGGCACACACAAGGCCTGTAGAAGCCCGCAAAAGCATCCGTGTTTCGTGGGAAAGTACATGCCCAAATAAGGAAGGCCCCGGGTCGGCTCGACCTGGGGAAGGCGAAGAGAGCAAGACGGTCAGCGAACAGGACAAAGGAGCCTCGTGGTCTGGCCATTTCGGGAGCCAGGCCACCATTTTGGGCTAAGCGCGAGAAACGCGCTTAAAACGCCAAAAGGAGCTCAAAACACAAGAAACGATCGCTGCCACCATTCCCGTCCGTGATTCACTTGCACCGATCAGTTACAATCCAAAAAGAGTATCTAGGGTCTGTAGAAGGCTAGAGACCCAAGAGAGCAGTAACTTAGCTTACAGTGCCCTCTTGTGTCATGTTGCACGAAAGCCGCAACATGATAAAGAAACTACGGAAAACAGCGTTTTCCGGTACTGACTGTCTTAAGGGCATGTCAGTTTCCCCGTAAGAATGGAGCGAAAGCCCAGAGGAGTGCAGCAGAAGGCTGCGCTTCTCTGGCAAAGTCTAGATCATGGTGAAAACAACAGCAAAAAGTTTAGGGGTTGCCACATGGAAGGAAAATTTCCCACAATTACGAAATCTTTCCTAACACCCAGCAGCCTGGCACAACCAGCTTCCACATACCCAGCAGCCTGCTAATTTCAGCTTCCGCATACCCAGCAGCCTGGTACATCCAGCTTCCACATACCCAGCAGCCTGATACATCCAGCTTCCACATATCCAGCAGTCTGGTACATCCAGCTTCCACATACCCAGCAGTCTGGTAAAGTCAGTTTCCACATAGCCTGCAGCCTGGTACTACTTACACCACATACCCTGCAGCCTGGTGCATCCAGCTTCTACATACCCAGCAGCTTGGTACATCCAACATCTGGAAACTCAGCAGCCAACATACCCTGCAGCCTGGTAAAGTCGCCTTCTGCATATCCAGCAGCCTGGTACATCCAGCTTCTACATACCCAGCAGTCTGATAGAGCCAGTTTCCACATAGCCTGCAGCCTGGTACAACCAGCTTCCACATACCCAGCAGCCTGGTACATCCAGCTGCCACATACCCAGGAACCCGGTACATCCAGCTTCCGCCACCCAGCAGCCTGGTAGAGCCAGTTTCAACATAGCCAGCAGCCTGGTACATCCAGCTTCCGCATACCCAGCAGCCTGGTGCACCCAGCTTCCACATACCCCTCAATCTGGTACATACAACATGTGCATACCCACCAGTCTGGTAATGCCAGCTTCTGCATACCCAGCAGCCTGGAAAAGCCATCTTCTGCATACCCAGCAGCCTGGTAGTGTCAGCTTCCACATACCCAGCAGCTTTTTACATCCAGCTTTCACATACCCAGCAGCCTGGTAAAGCCAGCTTCTGCATACCCAGCAGCCTGGTACATCCAGCTTCCACATACCCAGCAGCCTGGTAATTTCAGCTTCCGCATACCCTGCAGCCTGGCGCATCCAGCTTCCACATACCCAGCAGCCTGATAAAGCCAGCTTCTGCATAACCAGAAGCCTGGTGCATCCAGTTTCACATACCCAGCAGCCTGGTGAAACCAGCGTCCGCATACCCAGCAGCCTGGTACATCCAGCTGCCACATACCCAGCAACCCGGTACATCCAGCTTCCACATGCCCAGCAGCCTGGTAAAGCCAGCTTCTGCATACCCTGCAGCCTGGTACATACACCTTCCACATACCCAGCAGCCTGGTAATGTCAGCTCCTGCATACCCAGGAGCCTGGTAAAGCCAGCTTCTGCAAACCAGGAGCCTGGTGCATCCAGCTTCCACATACCCAGCAGCCTGGTAATTTCAGCTTCCACATACCCAGCAGCCTGGTAAAGCCACCTTCTACACACCCTGCAGCCTGGTACATCCAGCTCCCACATACCCAAAAGCCTGGTAACTTCAGCTTCTGCATACCCAGTAGCCTGGTAAAGCCAGCTTCTGCATACCCAGCAGACTTTTATATCCAGCTTCCACACACCCAGCAGCCTGGTATATCCAATTTCCCCATACCCAGCAGTCTGGTACATCCAGCTTCCGCATACACATCAGCCTGGTAAAGCCAGCTTCCATATACCCGGCAGCCTGGTAAAGCCACCTTCTGCATACCTTGCAGTCTGGCTCATCCAGCTTCTACATACTGCAGACACTCCCGCCAAATGTGCAACGCTTCTGCAGCTGCTCAAAGTCATGGCATGGTAGTGCATCTTTGTGATCTTGGCCAAACAATCTATATTCTGCGCTTGGGTTCTTCGTATTGCTTAGAATATTAGTCACGCCATTACATATAATGCAGTATGTCGCCTTGTCTATGGCTTGTAATTAGCCCCATGACCCCTCCACTGTTTTGTGGCAGTTTTTAAAGCAGACATTTTGACCCTGGCACCTATCATCAATATTCCTTTTTGTTTGCATCAGCCACCCTCTCTTCAGGAACATACATGATGCCCCCCTCTCTCTAAACCCCCAAATATATCTGTTGCTTTGCAGGCTCCTAGCACTTCCCTCTAATGTCCAGGACTCGAAAGTCCCCCAGTCAGTAACCAAACATATTTCACGCATCTAACGTCAATTAATACTATTGGTTTGCAGTGTAACCATGTGATCCTGGGCAAACAATGTTTATTCTGATCTCTTTTTTTCTATGTTCTACATGGAATACTGGATGTATGTCTATTGCTCACGAAAAACTGCTGACTTTTTATTTGCTATTTATTATATCTGAAATACTTAAGCATACGATATGATAATGATATGATAACGCACCTGTATACACGTGTTTCTAGGCGCGACAAGACAGGGTAGGGAACACAGAGGGAGGACAAACCAAACGATTTTACTAGGCATTGTGTCATTCATGTCGTGCAAGTGCGGTGGGGGAGGAGAAGTGCCAGGGGAGGTATGGGGGGAAGTGCAATAGGGCAACACTGCTCTTAGTAAGTGCAACCGGAGTGGCCAGCTCAGGGTAAGTGCAAGGAGGCAGGGGACTGTAGGATTACATATACAGCCACTAAGTGGGCGGTAGGCCTGGCGGCAGTGCATGGGCTACTGGTCATGGAGACGCCTGATGCCCATTGAGGTTCAGAAGGTGGCCAGGAACAGTCAGCTCAGCAGACAAGTACATCAGCAGGGGAGAGAGAGAGAGACAGCAGAAGCAAAAAGGAAGGCCTTGAGCTGCTTCCGGAAACTTGGGTGGTTCTGCACAAGTTTCAGAGGGTTAGGGAGGCTGTTCCAGAGAGAAGCACCAGCAACAGAGAGAGATCTACGTCCCACTCTCTGCCTAGAGAAGCGTGTGACCCTCAGAGGGTTGGAGGTGGCTGAGCGAAGGGCTCGAGAAGATAAGTGTTTAGGAATAGAGAGAGTTGGATGTAGTGCTGGCCCCGGCCCCAGAAAGCCTTGTGGGCGATAGAGAGGGTCTTGAACTTGATCCTTGTTGCCACCGGGAGCCAGTGGAGAGATATCAGGGCTGGAGAGATACGATCCCTGGGCTTGAGGCCAAGGACAAGTCTTGTAGTTCTGTTCTGGATTAGTTACAGAGGGTGAAGAGTAGAGGAAGTCAGATTTAGAATCGAGGTGAGAGAGCTGATCTTCACGGGTGTTCAGGAGAGCAGTTTCCATGCCACTGGCAGCTCCGAAGCCAGACTGGTGGTCATGGAGACAACCAACAGATTCAGTGTGGAGAGTAAGCTGGGAGATGGGCAGCTTTTCCAAGAGTTAGCCCAGGAAAGGAATGACGGAGATCGGGTGATAGTTAGCCGGAGAGGAAGGATCGGACGAGGGCTTCTTAAGGAGGGGGTGCACAAGGGAGTGCTTTCGGGGGGAGGTGAAAGGTCCAGTAACAAAAGAGTGATTGCAGTACTCAGCCAAGGCTGGAGCAAGTGTGTCAATGTGGTCCTTGATGGTTCTGGAGGAGCCAGGGATCACCTGCTTGGATGACCCTTTCATAGATCGGACTTGTCTAGAAACATCGTCAGGAGTGATCACAGGGAAAGAGGAGAAAGGAAGAGAGGGAGAGGCGGCCGAAGGGGGGCCAAGAGAGGAAGTCAGAGACTAAGAGAAGAGAGAGGACAATATGTCCTGAGTTTTAGTGGTGAAGTGAGAGACCAGAGCCATGCAGAGGGCCTGGGAGGGAACAGGAGATGTGGCAACTGCAGTTGGATTGTACAGCTCCTTTCAGATTTTGAAGAGTTTGGCCCTGTTGTTAGAGTCCGCATATATGCAGGCCTGGATGTGAGCTCTCTTCTTGGACAGGACAGAGAGTCTGTATTGTCTTTGGAGCAGGCAGCTGGCCAGTTTGTCAGAGGATCCATCTGATACTCTCCACTTCCTCTCAGCCACCCTACACTTGCATTTTAGTGTGGCGAGGTCGGAGTCATACCAAGCGTTGCACTTGGTGGTAGGCTTCAAGCGGATTCTCATGACCAGGGCAAGGACATCCAGAGTGTTAGAGATAGAGAGATGAAGGTTAGAGAGGGCTGTGAGTCAGCTGCAGGCGCGGCAGGAGGAGTGAAAGTATCAGAAAAGGCCCCCACTGACACACGCTTCATGGCCCGGATGATCAGGAAAGAAGGTGGCAGTGCTGGGGTCAGCTTCACCTGGGGGACAAAGAGCTTCAGGTGGTGGTGAGAGGGTTAGAGAGGGGGATATGTCTGAAGAGATGAGAACATCCAAGGTGTGCCCAGCAGAGTGTGTCGGGCCAAAGGTTAGAATATAAAGAGAGCGTGCCGCAGAGATTGCCGAAAAGCCCAGAGGAGGGGTTGGAAGCATGCAGATGGATGTTGAGGTCTCTGAGGAGGAGAAGTTGAGAAGTAGAGGCAAGGAGAGGTCAACCCACTCAGAGAAGAAGAGGGCGACCTGGCCAGGTGGCCTGTCAATGGTGGTCACAGTCAGAGAGAGGCCTGTGAGATAGAGAGCCTGCAGACCAGCCATTCAAAGGAGGAGTAGGCCTGCGTAGGTATGACAGAAGCAGGGATCCACTCCTGAAAGATCAGGGCTACTCCACCTCCGGGACAGTTGGTCCTGGGTTTGAAGAGGATCGTGTAGCCATCAAGGAGGAGAGTGTCAAAACCTGTGATAGAGCAGGCCGTAAACCATGTCTTGGTGAGAATGAGGACATCCAGGTCAAGTTGTTCAAGGAGGCGGCAGATGTCAGGGTAGTGTTTGACAGCAGAGCGAGAGTTCAGAGTAGCGATGTAGAGCAGGTTTCCACATTTAAAAGACTTCTGCGGAGGGGTACAGGCTTGAGGTACGCCGTGCGGAGGTGGTAGAGGGGCCTGACTGGACGAGGAGGGTGGCAGATAGGTGGAGGTAATAGGAGGTGGAGCAGGCGCCAAAGAGGTGCCGGTAAGAGTAGCAGGAGAGAGAAGGCGGTTGTTAAGATGCGGGAGACACCAATCAAAAAGGAGGAGATTGGGCTGAGGGCCCTGGACCAAGTCAGTGCTATTCAGTTAGACATTAATGATGGTCTTGGGGGAGTGCAAGGAGGCCAAGAAGACCTCCCACCAAGTGCCACCATTAATGGGAGAGGAGGAAAAAGGAGAGAGAACAAAGACCATATGAGGGGTCCATAGGTCTGGAGAGGGAACGACAAAGAGGAT
Organism: Ambystoma mexicanum; assembly: GCF_040938575.1. Taxonomy (NCBI): domain Eukaryota; kingdom Metazoa; phylum Chordata; class Amphibia; order Caudata; family Ambystomatidae; genus Ambystoma; species Ambystoma mexicanum. The sequence continues at coordinate 1,685,604,986 of NC_090929.1, forward strand.
GTTGGTAAGAGTCTGTCTGGAGGAAGCACTGATGTGGGTATCAGTGATAGGGAGGCCTGGGTTGGAGACCAGGATATCCCTCTTGAACTTCCTCCTTCCTGAGTTAGTGAGAGGGATAGGATAGGAGATAGAGTAGCAGTTAGAGGAGATAGGGGGGATGGAAAGCACCATAAAGGGTGTGAGGAGGAAGTAGGAGGAGGAGGGAGCACAAGTGAGAGGAAGCGGGGGGGTCACACAGCAGGGACACACAAAGGGGAGACAGGTACACTCAACAGTAAACAGGTACCCCAGACAGGTAGGAGGTCCTAGGGAGAAGGAGAGAGTACACAGAATACTGTAGCAACAGAAACCACAATTGGTGGGGGATTTAACGAGTGGGAGAGAGACTAAGGGTACAGAAAACAGTAGTAAACAGTACCCACAATTGGTGGGGGGTACCTAAGAAGTGGGAGAGAGCCTAAGGGCACAGACTACAGTAGAACACAGTAACCACAGTTGGGGGTGGAGTGACCTAGAGAGGGGCAGAGGGCCTAAGGGACACAGTGCAACAGTACAATAGTAACCACTTTGAGGGGACCTAAAGAAAAGACAGAGAAGACGTGAACACAAACACTGGAAGGGGAGAGCCTAAAGATTGCAAAGGGAATAGCATACGTGAAGTCAGAAGGTTAAGTGGCAGTACGTGCAAGGATAGGATAGGAAGTTTAGTAGAGCACAGTAGTGGCTGCACTCCCTCCCTCCCTACCCCTTCGGACGTAGATGATCGATGATGACGTCACGCAATCGCACTCTGCTCCGCTACCCCTTCGTTGCCTAACACCTGCGTTGCACAACACCGCGGCTGTGTCCTGTGAGGGCATTGCCACAGAGGGTCGGATCTTCGATTCTTAAAGGTTTGGATGCATGGACATAGGCGCAACGTATTACGTATTGACAGGCAGCGTCTCCTGCGTAGCACAACACTGTGGCCTTGTACTGAGAGGGCTTTGCCAAAGAGGGTCCGATCTTCCACAGAGGGGGGGTGAGGAGGGAAGCAGAGACTGCAGGATGGGAATGTGAGAGGGTAGGACAGGCTGCATGGTTGGCAGTGATGAGGGCAGCAGAGGTTGCAGGGCTGGAATGTGAGAGGGTGGGACAGGCTGCAGGGTTGGGAGTGATGAGGGCAGCAGAGGCTTCAGGGCTGGAATGTGAGAGGGTAGGACAGGTTGCAGGGTTCGGAGTGATGAGGGCAGCAGAGGCTGCTGGGCTGGAATGTGAAAGGGTAGGACAGGCTGCAGGGTTGGGAGTGATGAGGGCAGCAGAGGCTGCAGGGTGGGAATGTGAGAGGGTAGGGCAGGCTGCAGGGTTGGGAGTGATGAGGGCAGCAGAGGCTTCAGGGCTGGAATGAGAGAGGGTAGGTCAGGCTGCAGGGTTGGGAGTGATGAGGGCAGCAGAGGCTGCTGGGCTGGAATGTGAGAGGGTACGACAGGCTGCAGGGTTGGCAGTGATGAGGGCAGCAGAGGCTGCTGGGCTGGAATCTGAGAGGGTAGGGCAGGCTGCAGGGTTGGCAGTGATGAGGGCAGCAGAGGCTGCAGGGTGGGAATGTGAGAGTGTGGCACTGGCTGCAGGGCTGGGATTGATGAGGCAGCAGAGGCTGCTGGACTGGAATGTGAGAGGGTAGGACAGGCTGCAGGGTTGGCAGAGATGAGGGCAGCAGAGGCTGCAGGTCTGGAATGTGAGAGGGTAGGACAAGCTGCAGGGTTGGGCGTGAGGAGGGCAGAAGAGGCTGCTGGGCTGGAATGTGAGAGGGTAGGGCTGGCTGCAGTGTTGGGAGTGATGAGGGCAGCAGAAGCTGCAGGGCTGGAATGTGAGAGGGTGGGACAGGCTGCAGGGTTAGGAGTGATGAGGTCAGCAGAAGCTGCTGGGCTGGAATGTGAAAGGGTAGGACAGGTTGCAGGGTTGGCAGTGAAGAGGGCAGCAGAGGTTGCAGGGCTGGAATGTGAGAGGGTAGGGTAGGCTGCAGGGTTGGGAGTGATGAGGGCAGCCGAGGCTGCTGGGCTGGAATGTGAGAGGGTAGGACAGGCTGCAGGGTTGTCAGTGCTGGGTAGACAGCTGAGGCTGCTGGGCTGGAATGTGAGGGGGTGGGACAGGCTGCAGGGGGTGGCAGTGATGAGGGCAGCAGAGGCTGCGGGGCTGGAATGTGAGAGGGTAGGACTGGCTGCAGGGTTGGCAGTGATGAGGGCAGCAGAGGCTGCAGGGCTGGAATGTGAGAGGGTAGGGAAGGCAGGGCTGGAATGTGAGAGGGTAGGGCAGGCTGCAGGGCTGGGGGTGATGAGGGCAGCAGAGGCTGCAGGGCTGGAATGTGTGAGGGCAGGACAGGCTGCAGGGTTGTGGGTGATGAGCGCAGCAGAGGCTGCAGGGCTGGAATGTGAGAGGGTGGGGCTGGCTGCAGGGTTGGGAGTGATGAGGGCAGCAAAGGCTGCTGGGCTGGAATGTGAGAGGGTGGGACAGGCTGCAGGGTTGGCAGTGATGAAGGCAGCAGAGGGTGCTGGGCTGGAATGTGAGAGGGTGGGGCTGGCTGCAGGGTTGGGAGTGATGAGGGCAGCAAAGGCTGCTGGGCTGGAATGTGAGAGGGTGGGACAGGCTGCAGGGTTGGCAGTGATGAAGGCAAGCCTGTTTTGCTGAAACACGTAACGTCACTTGAGTCTATTGAGCAAATGTTTTGTGTTTTTTTTTCTCAGCCACTACAACACAGCCTGCCCGGGGAACATCTGCGACTGGTACTGTAATACTTCCTGTATTCATCTTATCTCTTGTACTGTAGCTACATAAACATATGACTCTTGCAATGTGTGAGTACTACAGAGTATAGCTCACCCATTGCTCTGTGAGTACTCACTGTTAAACGCATCTCTCTCTATTCAATGTGGTATGAATGCATACATCTGAATTCTGTCACATCTCACTCGTTGCAATATGAATACATACAACACATGTGGATACTGGAGAACACATCTCACCCTTTCCAATGTGAATACATGCATGCACGTGAAAACAGTAGACCATTTCACCCTTGCAAATAAATACATATATATATATATATTTTTTTTAATTAAAAATGTTTCAGTTTAAATTTAAACTTTTCATTTTATCTTATTACAGTTGTTATGTTTTAAAACTTCATTTTACTCAATTCATGTTTACAATTCTATCAATGATCTTCTTCCAAAAATGAAAGATTATGTAAGTCATTCGTTTCTCCGTCCCTGCCAGTATCCAGGCCCATCTTTGCTCAGCACTCAACGTCTTTTGTATTGACTCAAAATAAGATCTGCATATAGTTCTTTCCTTACTGAGGGCGGGGCATGTCATCATAAGGTGATACAGACTTTCAGTCTCGTCCTGATTTTTGCATATCCGACAAAAAATGTCTTTATTCACTAGCTGTTTAGTTCTTACAAGTCTTTCTCTAGTGGGTAGTAGATTAAGCCGGAATTTCAAAAAAAACATTCTTATTTCTTTGTCCGGAAATATCACCAGGTACGGTGGGAGGACGTTGATCGGTCTAATTTCAGCTTTACTTGCTATATTTTCTTTGTATCGAGTTATACATTCATTGGTTTGTATCCAATCTTGGTACATTAGTCGTTTCTTTGCATGTTGGGGCCTCATTTGTAGCATTTCTTCTGTTATCTCTTCATTTCCTAAAGCTCTTAGTATTTGTTGTTTCCATTTAAACAGGGCCCTAGCGTTTATTGCATTGTGCTTTGCTTTGAAAATTTCTAACGCCGGGATAGATTGTTCCCCAGTTATTTTCCGATACAGATCAAATTTTTTCCAAATTGCCACCAATGCCAGTGATTGCACTGCGATTTCTGCTTGGATACGGGTTATCGGGAACGATTTGGGCAGCCTCATTATTTTCCGCCAAAACGTTGCTTCCAAAATTGGCCATATCTTGTCCGACAGATTAATCAGTGTTTCACTTCCATATGTCAGAATAGGGATAACTTTACTCCCATAAAAAGCAATGATTGGTTGGTACGAAAATTTGCCATATTTTTCGTGGAGTATATATCCCTGTCTCGCCAGGGCCATTGCTTTTTTTTAATCTGTATCTCCCATTCTTTTTCTTCCATTGTTTGACTAATCAATATTCCCAGATATTTATATGATGTTACCCTGTCAATAATGGAGGCGTTAATGGATATCGTTAGTTTTTTTCGTTTGGTTTCGCTTTCATTATAGTCATGATTTTGGTTTTTGCTATATTTATTTTCAATTCATTTCTTTCCATATAGTCTACCAACATTCGGAGACTCTCTTGTAAACCTTTCGGTGTTTTATCCAATAATATGATGTCATCCGCGTACATCATTATTGGTATCTTTATTGAGTTAATTTTCGGTGGAAATATTCTGTCCGAAATCATTTCACATGGGAGGTCTGATGTGAATAGATTTAAGAGTGTGGCTGCCAATGGACACCCTTGTTTCAAACCATTCCAGGTTTTAATGTACGCGGTCATATGCCCCTCCTCAGTCAGCCTTACTCGTATTTTTGTTGAAGAATAGAGCAACTTTATTGGTTGTATTATATGGGGGGGGCAATTCCACTTAACCAGTTTGTTCCATAGCAGTTGGCGATTCACACAGTCAAACGCAAGATGTAAGTCTACTAATGCTATCCACACCTGTTGATTAGACCACATTGCTTCATGTTTTAAGAGATTCAGCAAAAATAGGTTGATGTTCGTACCAACTGCGCCAACAAAGCCCGTTTGTCGAGTAGCAATACGTTTGTTTTCTGATGCCCAAGCCGATAGTGACCTTAGTAGAATAGTAGCGAAAAATTTGCCCAATGGGTCTAATAGTGCAATGGGCCTATAATTTGTTGGTTTCTCTTTATCTCCTTGCTTAAAGATAGGGATTAGAACCGCTAGTTTCCAGGTTGCAGGAATTTGGTGTAATTGGTTAATCAGTTTAATGATTTGTACTAACATGTCCGCCCATATCGCTGGATCAGCTTTGATTGTGGCGTTTGTCAGGCCATCCGGGCCGGGAGCTCTTGATTTATTCAATTTCGAGATTATCTGTAGGATTTGTTCTCTGGTAGTGGTAATTGCCCATAAAATACATATATACATATCAATACTGTAGAACATATGTCACCCTTTGTAATAATGGTACATACAGCATACACGTGGATACTGTTGAACAAATCTCGCCCTCTGAAATGTGAATACGTACATGCATGTGGCTAAAGTAGCCCATCTCACCCTTTACATATATACATGTCACTAGTGTAGAACATGTCTCTTTTTACAATAAGTAGATACATGTGGAGACTGTAGAAGAAAGCTCACCCTTTCCAAAGTGAATCTGCAATTACATATTAATACTGTGGAACACATCTCACCCATTGCAAGGTGAATACATGAACACAGAAATGGGGATACTGCAAAACATGTCTAATCATGTTCACTGTGAGTACAAACGGGCACACATGTGAATACTGTAGAACATGTATAACCCACAGCATAATGTGTACTTTGGGACACATTTCTCCCTTTGGTCTGTGTGAGCAAAATAGAGCAGTTCCTTTCCTTTGCAGCGTATGAGTAAGGGCGGGCATATGTTAAACCTTGCAGTGTGCGAGCAGAGTAAAACATATCCTAACTTTTGCAGCGTATGAGTAAGGATGGGCATATGTTACACCTTTCAGTGTGCGAGCACAGTAGAACAGATCCTAGCCTTTGCAGCGTATGAGTAAGGGTGGGCATATGTTACACCTTTCAGTGTGCGAGCACAGTAAAACAGATCCTATCCTTGCAGCTTTTGAGTAAGGGTGGGCATATGTTACACCTTGTACTGTGCGAGCACAGTAGAACAGATCCTAGCCTTTGCAGCGTATGAGAAAGGGTGGGCATATTTTACACCTTGCAGTGTGTGAGCACAGTAGAACAGATCCTAGCCTTTGCAGCGTATGAGTAAGGGTGGGCATATCTTACACCTTGCAGTGTGTGAGTACAGTAGAACAGATCCTAGCCTTTGCAGCGTATGAGTATGGGTGGGCATATGTTACACCTTTCAGTGTGTGAGCACAGTAGAACAGATCCTACCCTTTGCAGCGTATGAGTAAAGGCGGGCATATTTTACACCTTGCAGTGTGTGAGCACAGTAGAACATATCCTGCCCTTTGCAGCGTATGAGTAAGGGTGGGCATATCTTACACCTTGCAGTGTGTGAGTACAGTAGAACAGATCCTAGCCTTTGTAGCGTATGAGTAAGGGTGGGCATATTTTACACCTTGCAGTGTGCGAGCACAGTAGAACAGATCCTACCCTTTGCAGCGTATGAGTAAGGGTGGGCATATGTTACACCCTGAAGTGTGTGAGCACAGTAGAGCAGATCCTACCCCTTGCAGCGTATGAGTAAGGGTGGGCATATGTTACACCTTGATGCATGTGAGCACAGTAGAGCAGATCCTACCCTTTGCAACGTATGAGTAAACGTTGGCATATGTTACACCTTTCAGTGTGCGAGCACAGTAGAACAGATTCTACCCTTTGCAGCATTTGAGTATGTCAGGCCCTCAATCTTGCGCAGAGGTAGCACGTCCACCTGCCACCCCGCCTGGGAAAGAGGGTTAGGGTCTGTTGGAGTGGATAGGTAGGGGGAATTAGGGTAACCAGGAAAAGGGTAAGGAAGTGTTAATGGGTTGGGAAGGGGGTTTAAGGAAAGGTCCGCCTTGCTGTCCCCTACTGGGGCTCCTGAGATCGATGGTACTCTGCCCTTGCACACACTCTTACACTCATGCAGACTATGACCCCAGAGACCTGCCTAGACACAGTTATTACACAGTTATTAGTGTAAACACATAGCACATTATAGTATGCAGAAGTGTTCCTGTCACGCTTTGGTTTCAAACACCTACTTGGTTGTTCCCCTGTCACAACCGACTTTCTGTTCACACTAGCCCCTTTGCACAATTATTACCAAGCACAATAAATGGAATAACCAAATAGCACTTAGCTTCGTGTGATGCTGCTGAGACGAGTGCAAGGCTGCGGCCCCAGTTCTTGCCGTAGCACTACGGCGCCAACACAAGTTCTTGCTGTAAACTACAGTGGAGCACCGCTACAAGAGAACCAAAAACAGATATGAGTTTATTTTAACCACCGTGTTAGCTCACACGGTACAATCAGACATGCTATCTGCTCAGCGTAGTTGTAGACAAGCCGTGTTGCTTCACACATAATAATTAGCACCGGTTAAATAATCAGGCAACTTTGCCTTTACTGCTCTACAGAGCAGTGCCGGAACTTCCCCCCACTTCCGACGCGTGTACAAAGCATTGAATCCTAAGCGGTGTGTTCCTCCTAGATATGAACACACACTGAGTCAATCGGTAGTTATACTGCAAGCGTTCCTTTGCCGGTCGCTTGTTCGTATTAGTTTACACAGAAAAAGAAATGCACTTATCTGCCAGGGTGTGCGTGGCCTGCAGTATTCACAGGTGGGGTGTGGCCCCGTGGGTCGCTGCCTGCAGGAGCCCTCTGCTCACATGTCTTCTCCAGTCCATGTCCTCTAGCACAAGCGGGGATCCTTGCATGCACCGCACGCAGACCGTCGGGCGTTGTCCAAATGTAGTTCTTTGGCTCGCGAGCACGCGAGCTTGCTGGGAGTTGAAGTCTTTACCAGCCCAGATGCTGGAAAATGCTTTCTGCTGCCCCCAAGCCTGCTTCCTGCAATAAGGGCACAACAATGTCCTGAAATACGAATGTTTGGACCACAGCAAGCCTTTCCTAGGTCCAGGCTGCTGTCTTTTGTGCACAATTTCTACTTGATGCCCCAGACCTACACCTGTCACTGCTGAAGCCCTGACAGAGTAAGGGTGGGCATATGTTGCACCTTGCACTGTGCGAGCACAGTAGAACAGATCCTACCCTTTGCAGTGTATGAGTAAGAGTGGGCATAGGTTACACCTTGCAGTGTGTGAGCACAGTAGAACAGATCCTTCCCTTTGCAGTGTATGAGTAAAAGTGGGCCTATGTTGCACCTTGCAGTTTTTGAGCACAATAGAGCAGATCCTACCCTTTGCAGCGCATGAGTAAAGGTTGGCATAGGTTACACCTTGCAGTGTGTGAGCACAGTAGAACAGATCCTTCCCTTTGCAGTGTATGAGTAAAAGTGGGCCTATGTTGCACCTTGCAGTTTGTGAACACAGTAGAGCAGATCCTACCCTTTGCAGCATATGAGTAAGGGTGGGCATATGTTACACCTTGAGGAATGTGAGCACAGTAGAGCAGATCCTACCTTTTGCAGTGTATGAGTAAGGATACGCATATGTTACACCTTACAGTGTTCGAGCACAGTAGAGCAGATCCTACCCTTTGTAGCGTATGAATAGGGGTGGGCATATGTTACACCCTGCAGTGTTTGAGCACTGTAGAGCAGATTGGTACCCTTTGCAGCGTATGAGTAAGGACAGGCATTTGTTACACCTTGCAGTGTGTGAGCATAGTAGGGCAGATCATACCCATTGCAATGTATAAGTAAGGACGGGCAAATGTTAGACTCTGCAGTGTGTGAGCACAGTAGTGCAGATCCTACCCTTTGCAGCGTATGAGTAAGGCAGGGCATATGTTACACCTTACAGTGTGCGAGCACAGTAGAACAGATCCTACCTTTTGCAGCGTATGAGTAAAGTGCGGGCATATGCTACACTTTGCAGTGTATGCGCACTGTAGAGCAGATCCTACCCTTTGCAGCGTATGAGTAAGGGCGGGCATATGTTACACCTTGCAGTGTGTGAGCACAGTAGAGAAGATCCTACCCTTTGAAGCGTAAGAGTAAGGGCGGGCATATGTCACACATTGCAGAGTATGAGCACTGTAGAGCAGATCCTACCCTTTGCAGCATATGAGTAAGGACGAGCATATGTTACACCTTACAGTGTGCGAGCACAGTAGAACAGATCCTACCTTTTGCAGTGTATGAGTAAGGGCGGGCATGTGTTACACCTTGCAGTGTGTGAGCACAGTAGAGAAGATCCTACCCTTTGAAGCGTAAGAGTAAGGGCGGGCATATGTCACACATTGCAGTGTATGAGCACTGTAGAGCAGATCCTACCCTTTGCAGCGTATGAGTAAGGGCGGGCATGTGTTACACCTTGCAGTATGTGAGCACAGTAGAGAAGATCCTACCCTTTGAAGCGTAAGAGTAAGGGCGGGCATATGTCACACATTGCAGTGTATGAGCACTGTAGAGCAGATCCTACCCTTTGCAGCATATGAGTAAGGACGGGATTATGTTACACCTTACAGTGTGTGAGCACAGTAGAGCAGATCCTACCCTTTGAAGTGTATGAGTAAGGGTGGGCATATGTTACACTTTGCAGTGTGTGAGCACAGTAGAGCAGATCCTACCCTCTGCAGGGTAGGAGTAAGGATGGGCATATGTTACACCTTACAGTGTGCGAGCACAGTAGAACAGATCCTACCTTTTGCAGCATATGAGTAAAGGCGGGAATATGCTACACCTTGCAGTGTATGAGCACTGTAGAGCAGATCCTACCCTTTGCAGCATATGAGTAAGGGTGGGCATATGTTACACCTTGAGGCATGTGAGCACAGTAGAGCAGATCCTACCCTTTGCAGTGTATGAATAAGGATACGCATATGTTACACCTTACAGTGTTCGAGCACAGTAGAGCAGATCCTACCCTTTGTAGCGTATGAATAGGGGTGGGCATATGTTACACCCTGCAGTGTTTGAGCACTGGAGAGCAGATCGGTACCCTTTGCAGCGTATGAGTAAGGACAGGCATTTGTTACACCTTGCAGTGTGTGAGCATAGTAGAGCAGATCATACCCATTGCAATGTATTAGTAAGGACGGGCAAATGTTACACTCTGCAGTGTGCGAGCACAGTAGAACAGATCCTACCTTTTGCAGCGTATGAGTAAAGGTGGGCATATGCTACACTTTGCAGTGTATGAGCACTGTAGAGCAGATCCTACCCTTTGCAGCGTATGAGTAAGGGCGGGCATGTGTTACACCTTGCAGTGTGTGAGCACAGTAGAGCAGATCCTATCCTTTGCAGCGTATGAGTAAGGGTGGGCATATGTTACACCTTGCAGTGTGTGAGCACAGTAGAGCAGATCCTACCCTCTGCAGTGTATGAGTAAGGATGGGCATATGTTACACCTTGCAGTGTGTGAGCACAGTAGAGCAGATCCTACCCTTTGAAGTGTATGAGTAAGGGTGGGCATATGTTACACTTTGCAGTGTGTGAGCACAGTAGAGCAGATCCTACCCTCCTCAGTGTATGAGTAAGGATGGGCATATATTACACCTTACAGTGTGCGAGCACAGTAGAACAGATCCTACCTTTTGCAGCATATGAGTAAAGGCGGGAATATGCTACACCTTGCAGTGTATGAGCACTGTAGAGCAGATCCTATCCTTTGCAGCATATGAGTAAGGGTGGGCATATGTTACACCTTGAGGCATGTGAGCACAGTAGAGCAGATCCTACCCTTTGCAGTGTATGAATAAGGATACGCATATGTTACACCTTACAGAGTCGAAGACTGTAGAGCAGATCCTACCCTTTGTAACGTATGAATAGGGGTGGGCATATGTTACACCCTGCAGTGTTTGAGCACTGTAGAGCAGATTGGTACCCTTTGCAGCGTATGAGTAAGGACAGGCATTTGTTACACCTTGCAGTGTGTGAGCATAGTAGAGCAGATCATACCCATTGCAATGTATTAGTAAGGACGGGCAAATGTTACACTCTGCAGTGTGCGAGCACAGTAGAACAGATCCTACCTTTTGCAGCGTATGAGTAAAGGCAGGCATATGCTACACTTTGCAGTGTATGAGCACTGTAGAGCAGGTCCTACCCTTTGCAGTGTATGAATAAGGATACGCATATGTTACACCTTACAGAGTCGAAGACTGTAGAGCAGATCCTACCCTTTGTAGCGTATGAATAGGGGTGGGCATATGTTACACCCTGCAGTGTTTGAGCACTGTAGAGCAGATCGGTACCCTTTGCAGCATATGAGTAAGGACAGGCATTTGTTACACCTTGCAGTGTGTGAGCATAGTAGAGCAGATCATACCCATTGCAATGTATTAGTAAGGACGGGCAAATGTTACACTCTGCAGTGTGCGAGCACAGTAGAACAGATCCTACCTTTTGCAGCGTATGAGTAAAGGCGGGCATATGCTACACTTTGCAGTGTATGAGCACTGTAGAGCAGATCCTACCCTTTGCAGCGTATGAGTAAGGGCGGGCATATGTTACACCTTGCAGTGTGTGAGCACAGTAGAGAAGATCCTACCCTTTGAAGCGTAAGAGTAAGGGCGGGCATATGTCACACATTGCAGTGTATGAGCACTGTAGAGCAGATCCTACCCTTTGCAGCATATGAGTAAGGACGGGCATATGTTACACCTTACAGTGTGCGAGCACAGTAGAACAGATCCTACCTTTTGCAGTGTATGAGTAAAGGCGGGCATATGCTACACCTTGCAGTGTATGAGCACTGTAGAGCAGATCAAACCCTTTGCAGCGTATAAGTAAGGGCGGGCATGTGTTACACCTGGCAGTGTGTGAGCACAGTAGAGCAGATCCTACTCTTTGAAGCGTATGAGTAAGGGTGGGCATATGTTACACCTTGCAGTGTGTGAGCACAGTAGAGCAGATCCTACCCTCTGCAGTGTATGAGTAAGGATGGGCATATGTTACACCTTACAATGTGCGAGCACAGTAGAACAGATCCTGCCTTTTGCAGCATATGAGTAAAGGCGGGAATATGCTACACCTTGCAGTGTATGAGCACTGTAGAGCAGATCCTACCCTTTGCAGCGTATGAGTGAGGGCGGGCATATGTTACACCTTGCAGTGTGTGAGCACAGTAGAGCAGATCCTACCCTTTGCAGCGTATGAATAAAGGTTGGCATGTGATACACCTTGCAGTGTGTGAGCACAGTAGAGCAGATCCTACCCTTTGAAGTGTAAGAGTAAGGGTGGGCATATGTTACACTTTGCAGTGTGTGAGCACAGTAGAGCAGATCCTACCCTCTGCAGTGTATGAGTAAGGATGGGCATATGTTACACCTTACAGTGTGCAAGCACAGTAGAACAGATCCTACCTTTTGCAGCATATGAGTAAAGGCGGGAATATGCTACACCTTGCAGTGTATGAGCACTGTAGAGCAGATCCTACCCTTTGCAGCATATGAGTAAGGGTGGGCATATGTTACACCTTGAGGCATGTGAGCACAGTAGAGCAGATCCTACCCTTTGCAGTGTATGAGTAAGGATACGCATATGTTACACCTTACAGTGTTCGAGCACAGTAGAGCAGATCCTACCCTTTGTAGCGTATGAATAGGGGTGGGCATATGTTACAACCTGCAGTGTTTGAGCACTGTAGAGCAGATCGGTACCCTTTGCAGCGTATGAGTAAGGACAGGCATTTGTTAAACCTTGCAGTGTGTGAGCATAGTAGAGCAGATCATACCCTTTGCAGTGTATGAGTAAGGATACGCATATGTTACACCTTACAGTGTTCGAGCACAGTAGAGCAGATCCTACCCTTTGTAGCGTATGAATAGGGGTGGGCATATGTTACACCCTGCAGTGTTTGAGCACTGTAGAGCAGATGGGTACCCTTTGCAGCGTATGAGTAAGGACAGGCATTTGTTACACCTTGCAGTGTGTGAGCATAGTAGAGCAGACCATACCCATTGCAACGTATAAGTAAGGACGGGCAAATGTTACACTCTGCAGTGTGTGAGCAGAGTAGTGCAGATCCTACCCTTTGCAGCTTATGAGTAAGGCCGGGCATATGTTACACCTTACAGTGTGCGAGCACAGTAGAACAGATCCTACCTTTTGCAGCGTATGAGTAAAGGCGGGCATAGGCTACACCTTGCAGTGTATGAGCACTGTGGAGCAGATCCTACCCTTTGCAGCGTATGAGTAAGGGTGGGCATGTGTTACACCTTGCAGTGTGTGAGCACAGTAGAGCAGATCCTATCCTTTGCAGCCTATGAGTAAGGGCGGGCATATGTTACACCTTGCAGTGTGTGAGCACAGTAGAGAAGATCCTACCCTTTGAAGCGTAAGAGTAAGGGCGGGCATATGTCACACATTGCAGTGTATGAGCACTGTAGAGCAGATCCTACCCTTTGCAGCATATGAGTAAGGACGGGCATATGTTACACCTTACAGTGTGCGAGCACAGTAGAACAGATCCTACCTTTTGCAGCGTATGAGTAAAGGCGGGCATATGCTACACCTTGCAGTGTATGAGCACTGTAGAGCAGATCCTACCCTTTGCAGCGTATGAGTAAGTGCGGACATGTGTTACACCTTGCAGTGTGTGAGCACAGTAGAGCAGATCCTACCCTTTGAAGCGTATGAATAAAGGTTGGCATATGATACACCTTGCAGTGTGTGAGCACAGTAGAGCAGATCCTACCCTTTGCAGCGTATGAGTAAAGGTTGGCATATGATACACCTTGCAGTGTGTGAGCACAGTAGAGAAGATCCTACCCTTTGAAGCGTATGAGTAAGGGGGGGCATGTGTTACACATTGCAATGTGTGAGCACAGTAGAGCAGATCCTACCCTTTGAAGCGTATGAGTAAAGGCGGGCATATGCTACACCTTGCAGTGTATGAGCACTGTAGAGCAGATCCTACCCTTTGCAGCGTATGAGTAAGGGCGGGTATATGTTACTCCTTGCAATGTGTGAGCACAGTAGAGAAGATCCTACCCTTTGAAGCGTGTGAGTAAGGGCGGGTATATGTTACTCCTTGCAATGTGTGAGCACAGTAGAGAAGATCCTACCCTTTGAAGCGTGTGAGTAAGAGTGGGCATAGGTTACACCTTGCAGTGTGTGAGCACAGTAGAACAGATCCTACCTTTTGCAGCATATGCGTAAAGGTGGGCATATGCTACACCTTGCAGTGTATGAGCACAGTAGAGCAGATCCTACCCTTTGCAGCATATGAGTAAAGGTTGGCATATGATACACCTTGCAGTGTGTGAGCACAGTGGAGAAGATCCTACCCTTTGCAGCGTATGAGTAAGGGCAGGCATATGTTACACCTTGCAGTGTATGAGCACTGTAGAGCAGATCCTACCCTTTGCAGCATATGAGTAAGGGCGGGCATATGTTACACCTTGCAGTGTGTGAGCACAGTAGAGCAGATCCTACCCTTTGCAGCGTATGAGTAAGGGCGGGCATATGTTACACCTTGAGGTGTGTGAGCACAGTAGAGCAGATCCTACCCTTTGCAGTATATGAGTAGGGATACGCATATGTTACCTTACAGTGTTCGAGCACAGTAGAGCAGATCCTACCCTTTGTAGCGTATGAATAGGGGTGGGCATATGTTACACCCTGCAGTGTTTGAGCACTGTAGAGCAGATCGGTACCCTTTGCAGCGTATGAGTAAGGACAGGCATTTGTTACACCTTGCAGTGTGTGAGCACAGTAGAGCAGATCATACCCTTTACAAGGTATAAGTAAGGACGGGCAAATGTTACACTCTGCAGTGTGTGAGCACAGAAGTGCAGATTCTACCCTTTGCAGCGTATGAGTAAGGACGGGCATATGTTACACCTTACAGTGTGCGAGCACAGTAGAACAGATCCTACTTTTTGCAGCGTATGAGTAAAGGCGGGCATATGTTACACCTTGCAGTGTAGAGCAGATCCTACCCTTTAGAGCGTATGAGTAAGGACGGGCATATGTTACACCTTACAGTGTGCGAGCACAGTAGAGCAGATCCTACCCTTTGCAGCGTACGAGTAAGGGCGTGCATGTGTTACACCTTGCAGTGTGTGAGCACCGTATGACATATTGTGTCCCTTCCAGTGCTTGAGTAGTATAGGACTATAACTGCTATCTTTTATAATTTGCAAATACTGTAGAACAAGTGACAGCCCGTGCAGTGTGTGTGTGGTGCTAGCTGCATCTCACCGCGTGCTGTGTGAGCACCGTAGCACAAATCTTAACCCTTGCAGTGCAGGAGCTCTTTAGGACATGTATTTCTGGTTCTGGTATTGCACATGTATTTTTCTGTTTAAAGAAACATAATGTTTGTCCCGGTCCGAGAGCACAGAGGTGGTACACATTGATGTTTATTGCAATAAACATAGTATTGGGGACATGCCATTGAGACCATATTGTGACTTAGAATAATATCCAACAGGTCCAGTCACATCTTCTAGACACCATGTGGACCCACACATGCAGCACATCCATCAGGTTGAAGACACGTGATGCAACATGGCAGTGGCCCAAAGTTAGAGTAGTCCATGAAAGAGGGCCATGTCTCCAGATACTTTGGGAAGCAATTCTTCCAACACTATGCCCACGCCAGCCTCACTGCCATGAGTGAGTGGGAGATGAGGAAAGCAGAGGGACTTGGCATAGGATGAATGCCGCCATCAGTGTTGCCCGGTGCTTTGACCAGTGGGATTAGGGGTATCTTAATGCCACATATCTCTTTAGTATTTGCTAGGAGTTCTTTCCAGACCACCACATGTGTGTCTTTCAGCCCACCTCCCGGCAATCTCCCCATAGTCCTTAATTGGGAAGTATTGAGGGATGTGGTGCATTGTAGCCCAGATGTGACTCCATCGTCAATTTCCATCTGCAGATCTGTCTCCCATCTGACATGGGTCAGTCCGGTCTTCAACACCTGTTTTGTGTCGCTTCTGCGACAGTGACTTCCAGAGGAGCGGACCGGTGGGTTCTGTGCAGCTTGAGCCATGGGAGTGTGGCTCCTTTGGCTTATTTATGCATAATCGAACTGTTCTTGTTTTCCAGTTCCAGAAATGTCCCTGCATTCTAGGAAACGGAGGCCGTACCCAATTCATGCAGCCTTGGGCAAGGCTCTGAGGCTTTCACGAGTCCTTGCCCGAAGGAACCTCAAACATCTCCGGTGAGAAAGCCGGCCTGCTTATAATCAGAGATAAAACACCCAACCATACCCACATGGCAGACATCTTACAAGCTCTAGTCCAACAGTAAAGAGGGGCATAGGCTGGAGGTAGGGTTGATGCTCTATAACATCCGCCAGTACTCAAGTAAGGCGAGGGGCATTGTTAATCTCCTCGATTACAAGCAAGACTGCAGCAAGGCGCCCCAGCCAAGAGGAACTGGGCAGAGGAAACCCAGTGCTCTCAAAAAATGGAAAAGTCCAAAAATGTGACAAACTTTACTGAAATCGAGTTATTTACAATGCAGCATTCTCTAATACTTTCTCGTCAGTTACAGGCTTGTCATCACGTTTTGAGGCGGTGTGATGTCACAAAATAAAGATACATTGCCAAAAACCTATGGAGGAATGGGATTGGTTAGACAGGTAGGCTACATATAGAACATATATGGGTTTAGTACACTTATTGGTTAAAACATATCTGGTGAATCCTCCTGTGACCACCTCCTAAATGTTGCAACTACAGGTACAGCAAAGTATGAGCTAGTGTGGAGGGTGAGCAGGGATTGGTCAGAGAGGGTGGATAGACCTGGGAGGATAGCTCAGCGGCAACGTGTGCGCCTTGGAAGCAAGACAGCATGAAGCAACACAGGTTTGATCCCTGGGTCCGCGCTTAGAAACCTCTGTGTGTTTAAGCGCGTTATAAATACGCAACGCAGACAAAAAAAACAAAAACAATTATGCAACAAAAAAAACCAAACAATTCCTATAACAGCACCTTGATGCCTGCAGGTTGTGTGAGCTCTTTAAAAATGTTAATTAAATTAAAAGGGTCTTCTCAGTCTTGGCGGTTTGGGCAGTTACCAGCCCAAGTGCAATTATTCAAGGTGGTGGGAACGGTCCCAAAGATGCTGCTTGTATCCAAAAAGTTACCATCTCTGATTCTCTAGGCCTTGAGACAGAACATTAGGCTTTGAACCTGGTAATACTTTTGTATCATCCTGCCTCCGGCTGGATGGGAACAGCTACTTAAGCCTGGCTCGAATGAATAAGCTTCGTCTCCCAGCTTCAGATCAAGTGTGTAAGTACCACAAACTTGATTTTCCCTGCTTTCATTTATGAGGATGTTCAGGTTTTACACATGCAGGAGTCCTATCTCGTCTGCTAATATGAAACTTTCTCTCCTTCAACGTCCTTGGCAGGAATATGCACACTGGCTGTACTGACAGCCTGGTCTGCGCGTCTCTGCAAAGTCAGCATGTCTGGACTCTCTGGATTCTCAAGTCCTTTCAGCACCTTCCATTCATTTTGATGCAGCTGTGGCTTCCATCTTGATTTACATGGCTGCACATGTTAATTGCATTTAGCGTCAGCAAGCAGTTTATATGTATTCTTGTGCAACCTGCGGTTACTGCACAGCAAAAGTGTGTCTGTCCTCTAAGTGGGTCATAAGCATGTTCTTTGTGTCTGCGAGCTAAGTGTGGGTGTAGCTTTGTACAGCAATGCATATGTGCTTCATGCCTAACACATCTAAGGCATTGTCTCAGTCGTGAAGGCATCGGCTTCTGCATGGTTACAGTCAGTCTACTTTCTCCATTGATTACAGACTTATCTCCTCGGTGATGTCATCAGGATTTGGTCTAAATGGCTATCTGATTGAATGGCGTTTCTCACATCCGCGGAACATTGATGATGGAGATGCGAAGGCCGGAAACGATGTACACCTTTCATTTCTCTGCCGAGGCAAGGGTGGGATAGGTGCAACGAGGGCCACATTCAGGTTTCCCTCTTCTGTACAATCCAAATATAAGACCTGGGAGAGTGAGATCAACCACTTTAATGACAATGGGCAAACAAAACTAGAAGGTGGGAGAGCTGAGCTGTGAGCCAGTAGTGCTTAGCACCCAGGCTTCCCAAGTGAACCCCTTTCACGAGAGCCCTTTTGGGGTTCCACTGTTGATTTTTGGCCTAGATAAAGGAGAACATTTGTTGTGGAAAACTTTGAATATCATCATCAGGGTTCTTCATAGGAAGATAAATAAATGAGTAATTGACTTTAGCACCCGGCACGGGGAACCAGCCAATGAGGTGGCTAGAAACGTGGGCTGAAATCTGCAATCTCAGCCCGGGTTCCAAGACACCTGACGGCTGGTTCCCCTCCTCCCCAAACCCACTTATCTGTTTCTTGCAGCACCACTACAGCTTCCCAGATTTTCCAGCTGCTTTGGAAAGGGAAGAGGGGCTTCCTTCCCTTCCCATGGTGGCCATCTTAGCACAGCATTTTCAGTCATTTAACGGAGCGCTTTGTTAACCCGGGCTATTAATAGCATTAAGCCCCTGTTCCAAGGGTTGGAACAGGGGAGGGGTAGTGGAGTTAATGGCCCGGAGTCCTCATTAATGCCCCTCGATTTGCTCAGGCTATTAACCTGGGATGCGGGCTGGGCTGAGCTTCCAAGGACTGGAACAGGGAGCTTAAGGCCACAGTAGGGATCACTTTCATCTTGACCACAACAAGGCGTCCCAGCCAGGAGGTTTGATGCATTGCTTTGGCGTAGAGGAGGGGAATTTCAGAACAATTCTCTGCTAGTGGAGGAGAGTTTTATTCCCCAATATTCTAAGGCATTCCCTGCCGCAGAAAAGGGAAATGCTGCTGCAAGCGGGAAATTGGGAAGAGGAGGATTCTGACATGTTAAGTCCCATCATTAATGTAAAAGCCGGACGCCGGTTCGAATGATGTACATTCCTCCAGCACCACTGGGAGGGAGTTTGTGCAGTTCTTTCAGCAAATCATTACACTGTAGTGCACGGCAGTGATCATGCCTAGCCCCTGAGATCCCCCGATTGTTGCCCCTTGACCGAATCCTGCATGCACATGGCACTGTGATAAAGCGGAGATCAGGGGTACAGCGGGCTACCCTGGTGGGACCCCCTAGAAATGACCATAGGATCTGTTTCACAACCGTTCACACGAGGGGCTCTGCAAATTGGCCTGGATTAGGCTGAACAAAGACAGGCCACAGCCGAAGGCCATGAGGGTCTGAAAAGTAACATTTCACTAGACTCTGTCAAAGGCTTCATTGACATCTTGAGCCAAAATCCCCATGGGTGAATCTACAACTTTCCTGGTTCAAATCATGTCAATGACCTGTCTGCTGTTGTCAAGTGCATTTCGACTGCAGATAAATCCAGTCTGATCAGACTTCATAAGGAATGAGAGGGCATTCCTTCATCTATTAGGAAGCCCTTCGGATGGAGGTTTGCGTCACAAGGGAGCAATGACATAAGTAGCTGTGGATACCGCCATGGAGGAGTGACGTCACCCGATCCGATGAAAGAGTTATAGGGGTGTGTTACGGGGCCTGTACGTCCTGTATTAAAAAGGGGTGAACCAATCTAGGCCCCGTGCTTTATTAAGCTCCAAGGAGGCTATAGCTGCCTTGACCTCCTCCCCTGAGATTGGATCTTCCAAGTCTAGGCCTTTAGATACTCTCTGAGTACATACGACTGGGAGAATGTGCACTTCTCCCAACAGAAATAATACAGATTTTCTGCTGTATCAATGTATTATTTCTGTTGGGAGAAATACACATTCTCCCAGTCATAATATACTCAGAGTGTCCTGGCCTTCTGATCACCCCCATATTGCCGTTTACCCTCCCAGTCCGATAACCCACAGGTGACATTCCTGGTTTTGAGCAGTTCCATGTTATAAGTGCAAGGTTTTATTACCATTCAAATGGCAATGCTCTCTAGTCTTCCAGACTATGCACCACTAGAGACTGCCGCCTGGTTCTGGCCAAGCATAATGAACTCTTTTTCATGGTGCTCATTGTCCTAGCTTGATCCTTGAGGGTAGCCTCGTTTCTACATAGGCGGCCAATCTGCTAATGAATGCCCCCTAAAGACCACCATGACCCCTTCCCATGCAGAGCTAAGTTCCACATCGTGAGATAGGCTCTCCTGGAAACAATTAGACATTGCAATGGCTTGCCAATGCTCTGGGTGCCTGAGGACAGTGTGATGGAACCTCCAGGGCAGCCCCTACGGGGTGGGTAAACGCTTCACTCTTGAAGGTGTCGGAACTGGAGCATGGTCTGAAAAAAATAGTTAAGACCAATCTCAGGTTCAAATCTATTCTGTAGAAACCTCTGCAAATGAAAACAAGTTGCATATAATCCTTCTCCGGGGGTGCACAAACCAGCCTCACCATTATCACTCCTGAATCCCACAGGACATTGGCCAATGCAACTGACTTTCTAAAATCAGTGCTCCAAGGGCGTAAGGTTTAACCCTACCAGGATCCGAGACCAAATCAAAACCCCCATCAACTCTTACTACTCATGATATGAAAGTGCGAGGAAGTCGAAGAGAAACTCCTTGTGTTTCACACTGGGGTCATATAAACAAAGGAGGGCCACTAAGTGCCCAAACAACAGGCCCTTCGTCATCAGGTGTGTGCCGGCTGGTTCCTTCAGGATATCATATTGTATAAATGGGATATCTTTAGCAATCAGACCCCCTCTACTGTGCCTCCTGCTGACCTCCACAAGGCCTCCCGCCCATCTCCACCGAACCTCCTGTTCACCTCCGGTGAGCTTCCCGCTCACCTCCACCGAGACTCCCGCCCACCTTCACTGGGTCTCCCGCCAACCTCAGCCGAGCCTCCCGCTCACCTCCGCCGGGCCTCCCGCCCACCTCTGCCGTGCCTCCCGCCCACTTCCACCGAGCCTCCCACTCACCTTCTCCAGGCCTCCTGGTCACCTCCATCAGGCCTCCCGCCCTCCTCTGCTGGTTCTCCCAACCACCTCTACCGGTCCTCCCGGCGACCTCTGCTGGGCCTACCCCTCTCATCCTCCAGGGCTCCCACCCACCTCCACTGAGCCTCCCACTCACCTCCACAGGCCACCCGCCTTCCTCCGCCGGACCTTCTTCTCACCTCCACCAGGCCTCCCGCCGCCTCCACCAGGACTCCTGCTCACCTCCACTGAGCCTCCGACTTACCTCAACTGGTCCTCCCGTCTACCTCCGCGGGGCCTCCTACTGACCTCGACCGTGCCTGCCGCCCACCTCTGCCGGGCCACCCGCCCACCTCCGCCAGGTTTCCTGCTCACTTGCAAGTAAGTAAGGAAGCCAACCTTAGAAACAGAGAAGTCTGGGGGAACCAAAAAAGGAAACAGCCATGTTTGGATTGCGATGCAGACCCTTCAATGTTTAAAACAGCAGAGGCATGGATGGTGCAACCTACAGAAACATTGTGAGAAATTGCGGTACCCCCAGCGTGAAAAGAACCTAGATTAATCAGGCAACACCAGCACGACCTTAGACGATGAGCCTGCTCTCCCAGCCTTATCTTCCCTCGAAGTGTCCCCACCCTGGCAGTCTTTAAGGGCCTTGTGCACTACTCCCCACAGCGGAAACAGTGGGTGATGTTTTTTGGTTCTCGGGGAAGCAAAGGTTCAGCTTCCTGCAAAGTCTAAAGCGACCATTGTTTGCTAAAGTAAGAGAAGAGTAAAGCACAGGGGAGGCCCCAACAATATTTCACACCCTTATTTCAGTCAACCAACTTGCGATGTCTCAAAGGGCTGTGTGGTAAGGCACACGTACTGAAAAGGACTCTAGTGAGAAGATCCCAGAGTAATATGGAGCATAGTAAACTCGATGTGTCCTGCCCAGTTCAATGCCAGCCTAATCAGATAGCTGTACAATATGGTCTTGAATTAACCCTTTCAGGTCTGCATCTTGTGTGCTTGTTGGTATGCACAGACACATATGTTATTGCTTCCAGCACTGCTGTAAGCATCTACTTGATGCAGTTGAAGAGTAGTGCATTGATCCTCCAGGACCTCCACCCTATTAAAGAACTCAGACAATTAGTATTGCTGGCCGAATAGCTAATGGTCCACCCCATCTGCTGAGACAGAATCATCAAAGGAGTTCTGCTACTCAGGAGAATGGTACACCTCATCTGCTGGTGCAGGATCATCCAAGGAGTTCTGCTACTCAAGAGAATGGTCCACCTCATCTGCTGGTGCAGGATCATCCAAGGAGTTCTGCTACTCAAGAGAATGGTCCACCTCATCTGCTGGTGCAGGATCATCCAAGGAGTTCTGCTACTCAAGAGAATGGTCCACCTCATCTACTGGTGCAGGATCATCCAAGAAGTTCTGCTACTCAAGAGAATGGTCCACCTCATCTGCTGGTGCAGGGTCATCCAAGGAGTTCTGCTACTAAGGAGAATGACCCACCTCATGTGCTGGTGCAGGATCATCCAAGGAGTTCTGCTACTCAGGATTTCTCATTTGGGTTTGTTCATTAAAACAACCAAGATGCTTCTAGGTGCCAGAGCTCCTATCTCTCAACTAGGAGGAGGGCCCACATGGACCTGCCCCGCTGTCATGGAATCTCCTGGCTGTTTGACCTTTTCCTGGCAAATTCAATGGCAGTAAAATTCCCCCTCTATTATAGGTTCTTTGTGATTAAGCTTGCATGGTTATTCACCTGGCAAGTTCTGGCATCTTCACAGTGAGGTATGAGGTGAGAGTGTGGTACCAAGGTTCCAGAGGAGAGACAGTCACATGCTATTCAGCATGACTTCCACACCACCCAACGCTCCCAGATAATTCTGAACCATGGCAGAGCCACGGAGAGTGCAGGCGGGTCAGTCGCCCTTCCTGGTGCCCAGGGTACCTCACATGCCTCCCACAACTTTGGCACAGACTGAGCGCCCAGCCATGATATTTTTTGTAAAATGCAAATGCGCTGATGTTTGCGGCAAAGCACGCTGCTTACATGGTGTTGCTTGGCAACCATGTTGCTGAACGGTGTGACACCAGCATGTCTTAGGCGTTCAAGTACTTCAGCATGTGCCGGCGCTGCATTCCTGGATTCATCTGTCTGGCAACCCCACTCCAGTGCTGTCACTGTGCCTGGCCATGCCCCTGTCCCCACCCCCAACTTGCCCCTGCCGTGTACGTCTCTGTTCTCTGATTGTGTAATGTGTATGTATGCTTGCGTGTGTGTTTGAGTTTAATGCACCCTGTGTGTGTGTGTGTGTGCATGTTCAATTTGTATGATGGTTCCTATAAATCCCTTGCATAGACTGATGGCATAGATAGATTGTGTCAGCAGCTTCACGCATGTGATTTACAGAGACCATTACTGGCAACGCCCACCAGTCCACGCCCACGTTGGAGGCCACGCTCACCAGCCTCGCTGTCATCCCACTCGTCGCGGCTTGTAAAATCTGCCTCCAAGAGAAGCCGCTGCAAATGAAGGCAAAGTGTGACATAGTTGTCTGCTGCTGTCCGCGGCACCCCTTCGCCAAAAGGGCTCTCAGGCATGCAGCGTCCCATCCACCTGCTCCTTCCGTTTTCCTCCACAATAACCCGTCTCGCTGCCTGGCCTTCCCTCAAGGTACTGTGGTTAATCACCATGACCGTGTCCACACTCAACAGTCCTACAACCCCCTACCCGCAGACAGTCCACGGCCCCACCGTTCCAACTTGTCACTACAACCTCATCTATCCCCAACTTGTTGACACTTCCAACATCATTGACCTTGCCTTATGGAACGCAAGGTCTCTATGCAACAAGACCACTGCTGTTTTGGACCTATTCCTATGTCTAAATCGTCACTTCCTCGGCATTACTGAAACATGGATCCCGCCCCACAATACTACAGTTCCTGCATCACCTACAGCATTGGACTACTTTATCACCCAAAGTACCTATCTGTTCCATGTCCAGTACCTCTACCAGACTTTCCCTCCTTCGAAAACATGTACAAAATCTTCACCTCACCACACGCTATATCCTTACACATTATCTACTGGCCACCTGGCCCGCTAGGGTCTTTCTATGAAGACATTGACCACCTCCTAGGTCACATCTCACCTAGTCCCACACCACTGATCATGCTTGGTGACTTTAACCTCCATCTCTCCACCACTCACCTAACTTCCTCCTTCCTCTCAATACTCGACTCCTACCTACTTACCCCTCTTCCTACTCCATCCACTCACACTTCCAGCTCCACCCTTTATCTAATCTTTGTTTCTTGTTTCAATGCTTCCTCTGTATCTGACCTCCCTAGCTATTTGTCGGACCATTCTTTACTCTCTGTCTCTCTTACCCCCCCTAACCCGTTCCTATTCCCCCCTTCCTCCACATACTTCTCCCGACGTGACCTGCACAACTTTAATTCTTCACTTTTCTACGACATCTGCACCAACTCCCTCACCCCTCCCACTCATTTTTCCACTCTCTCCGCGAATGAGGCTGCATCCACTCTTTCCTCATCCCTCACCTCCAGTCTTGACCAACTCTACCATCTCTCCTCCTTCCGCCCCACCCGCAAACCCACCCAACCCTGGCTCTCTCCTCATCTCTCATCTATGCGCCGCCTCCTCAGCCGCCTTGAAAGACACTGGTACAAGCATCGCTCTCCAGCCAACCAGGCTACTTACTTCACCTACCACACGCTCTGTGACAACTGCATTAAATCTTCCAAACAAACATACCTTTCAGACCTTCTCCACACTCAATCTATTCACCCTCGTCGTATCTTTAAACCCTGACTCGCCTCCACTCTCCTCCCACTCCTGACCCTCTATTGCTTCACCTCTATCAGCCACTGATCTTGCTAACTTCTTCTCCTCTAAGGTACAAACTCTACGCACGATATTCTACAAACCCCCTCATATATTCCCCCCTCTTCATCTTCCCCAACCCCCTCCACCACCGTTTCTAACTTCACTCCTGTCTCAGACTATGAAGTCTCCCTTCTCCTGTCCAAAACACATCCTACCGCCGCCCCTGGCAAACCTCTTCCCACCTCTCTCATTCCTAAAGTCTACCCGCTCCTGGTACCTTTCCTTACCTCCTTTTTCAACACCTGTCTTGCTACCTCTACCTTTTCATCTGCCTTCAAGCATGCAATCATCATTCCTATCCTGAAAAAACCCACAGCAAACCCCCTCCTGGTATCAAACTTTCACCTCATTTCCCTCTTAACCTTCCTATCCAAGCTCCTTGAACGCCTTGTTTACTCCCAACTCTCAGCACACATCTCTAATCTCTCTTTTCTCCCTCCAACTCAATCAAGGTTCAAGCCTGCCACTCCACTGAAACTGCTCTTACCTCCATCCTTACCTCCCTCCTCATAGCCTGCTACTCCAAACACTCTCTGTCCTTATTCTTCTAGACCAATCTGCCGCCTTTGACAGAGTAGATCACTCTTTACTTCTTGACTCTCTCTCCTCCTTTGGCTTCAGTGGTTCTGTCCTTGCCTTGATCACTTCCTATCTATCTAACCAAACATTTGCACCTTTGCCATTTCTTGGGGCGGCTGCACCTCCCCTTCCTTCCCTCTCGCCCATGGCGTCCCCCAAGGCTCCGTACTCCGCCATTTTCCCTTCTCCTTGTACACCTCCCTTCTTGCTCCTATCATCTCTTCCTTCGAAGTATCTCACCACTTCTATGCTGACGACACTAATTTTTCTCTCTTTCACATCCTTCACCCCCAACATTCATCACAAACTCTCATCCTGCCTCACTGCCATCAAATCCTGGATGACCTCCCACTTTCTTACCCTGAACGCTGGGAAAACTGAAGTTCTATTTTTCCCGCTAATGTCCTGCCCCCGCCTTCTCCTCCTACTTCCATTCTCTTTCCTCCCTCCCATCTCCCTATCTCCCCCTCTGCCCGCAATCTTGGTCTCCACTTTGACACTAATCTCTCCTTGGCTCACCACATCTCTCTTACTTCCCGGGCCTGTCGCTTCCATATATACAACATACGCAACATTCGTCCCTTCCTTACTTTCCATGTCACTAAACTTCTAATATCTTCCTTAATCTTCTCTCGACTTTTCTATTGCTCCGTTCTCTTCTTTGACCTCACCTCACTGGGATGGCTCTCCTTCCATTCTCAACTCAAGTAAATAACTTCCTCTGTCTTGTCTTCAAATCTCTCTACGGTCTCGCACCCCTTATCTTGCATCTCTCCTCTCCTACTTTTTTCCCTCTCGTTCTCTCTGCTCTGCTGATCACTTCTGATTTCTTGTACCGCACGCCCCTTGTGCACAATTCCGTTTCCGATCCTTCCAACTTCTTGCTCCTCTTCACTGGAACCTTCTCCCTCTCTCTCTCTCTCTCTCTGCTCCATTACTTCCTACTCCTCCTTCCGTTCTTCTCTGAAAAATGCACATACTTCAGTCACCTACCTAACTGTTAACGGCTGATTCTGAACAATGTCCCACTCTGTGCAAGTTTGTATTATTGACTGTTTCTTTATAAATTGTTCTGCATATTGTTCTTTGCTACGTGATTCTAAAAATGAACTCACACGCTTAGTTTATATATTTCATATTGTTTTCTGTAAAGTGCTTTGGTTAAAAGCGCTTTATAAAATTCAATAAATACAAATACAAACAGAGATTGTGGCAGCAGCCTCGTGCAGGACATTTACAGTGACCATTACTGGCCTTAATATGTTATGGCAGCCTCTGCAAGGGATTTGCCAGTACTGCCATAGACAGGTTGCATCAGCAGCTTCATGCATGTGATTTACAGTCACCATTACTGACAAAGATAGGTTGTGGGCGCAGCTTAATGCAATGCATTTACACTCACCATTACTGACATAGATAGGTTATGGGAAACGCCTCATGCACAGGATTCACAGTGACCATTACTTGCATAGATAGGTTGTGGCCACAGGCATATGCATGCGATTCACAGTGACCATTACTGAAATAGATAGATCTTGACCATAGGTTCATGCAAGGGTTTTACCATGACCATTACTGGCATAGATAGGTTGTGGCTGCAGCCACATGCAAGGGTTTTACAGTGACCATCACTGGCATAGATAGGTAATGGCTGAAGGCTAATGCATGAGATTAACAGTGATCATTACTGGCATAGATATCTTGAGGCCATAGCCTCATGTAGGGCACTTACACTAACAGGTCCTGACATCGATATGTTGTGGCCACAGCCTCATGCACAGTGTTTACAGTGACCATTACTGGCATAGACATATTGTGGCTGCAGCCTCATGAAAATGATATAAGGTGCTCCTCTTCAGTGTGCTGTTGGAGAAATGGCATTTTGTGTATTTTTTATTTTTTCCTAGAGAACCGACACACATTATTCTTAGTATGGATCCCTCCTCTATTAATTATTTTGGGTTCGCTCACTACCCTCAATAGCTGGTGCTAATTTGAGGAAATGTTTAGGCCCAGCCTGCCACTGAAAACCTTGACCACCCATGACAGCTAACCCATGAATCATTTAGAACCCTGGTGCCCCTCCAGGAGCCATCTCCACCATCCCCCTCCCCCCAGGCATCAAAAGCTTCCTCTGCCACTGACTCCTAATTGGTATTGATGCTTTCAGTATCCGTAAGTAACCCTGCCATGATTATCACAAAGCAGGGAGCATGAAACCAAACTGAGAGGGTGATTTCATGTACCTGCTACTTTGGCAAAGCCTATCTGAGGGGCGGCAGGGCTGTCCTTCTCTGTGGTGCTGAGAGCAAACAAATGAATGAAAGGGTGTACACTGATCTACCATTCCCTCGCTCATTTAGGACCCAGTCAGCTCACACAGCACCAGGCAGATTTCAATGAGGCACCCTGCTCAAGCAACTGTGAGTCTTAGGCCGCCGACCCAGGGCCTCACCACGCATGGATCAGATTACATGCAGCAAGGCCCCTCGTCTGGCACCAGAGCGGGTGAGATGGTGCTCTTCCTGAGGCCTGGGTGGAAGCAT
The DNA here is from genome assembly GCF_040938575.1 of Ambystoma mexicanum. Taxonomy (NCBI): domain Eukaryota; kingdom Metazoa; phylum Chordata; class Amphibia; order Caudata; family Ambystomatidae; genus Ambystoma; species Ambystoma mexicanum. The sequence continues at coordinate 1,685,632,716 of NC_090929.1, forward strand.
TGTGTCAGGCTGCAACCTGAGTCTGGGCCAATCCCTTAATGTTGCAAGGAGCGGGAGAACAGGGAAGGAGGAGAGCAAGGGGCACGATGTGGCAGCATCAGTGTTCCTTCAGCTCCATCTTAACGCCGCCACGTGCCACATCCCCCTCACTGTAGCACTCTGCTGCCAGGTGTTCACTGCATCAGGCTCTTCTTGCCGGCCTTGGGAGCCATGTTGACATGCGCCTGCGGCAGCCGGGCTCCGCTTCTGCCACTGTTATGGCTGCTTGCAGAATCCCAGGGACAGCATCAATGCAACATTCTGTGCCCCAGGAGACCCCACCAGCCTCTGCTGCTGATGTTCAGTGGGATTGGGTGGCAAGCCTTAGGGAAAGTGTTACTGTATGGCGTCCCACTAGCCCACTCCCCCAATATAGGGCGTGTCTTAGCCCTTGCACTGTGTGCATTGCCCAAGGCAGAGCTTTTTAGTTTCACTGTGTGAATACTCGAGGATAGAGTTTACCCTTTAACTAGTATAAGAGCTATAGGACACATTCTACCTACTGCGCTGAGTATTATGGGACTTTTCACTTGTACTGTGGGGGGTGGATCAAACCGGGTGGGCAAATGGGCAAATACAGAAATCTGCACTGTGTGACAGTGGCCTGCAGACAAACCTGGAGTTACAAACTTTGCATAGTGAGATCAGAGCAAATCAGGGTGCTGGGACGGTGGGATGCCAGGGTACTCTTTCTGGCATACCACACCGGTGCTGTCTCTTGGTCAGGAGATTATCACATCAATGCTGTGTCTGTACTTTGGTGGGTCAGAAGGGCTAAATGGGTTACTTTGGTCGTTCTGAGTAGGATAGACATATTGGGAGGCTAAAACTCTGTTCTGGAAGGGTCGAAGGTTGGCTTTTCCGGGAGAATTATTTAAGAGTAACAGTAAAGATGTTATTGAGAGCTTGGTGATTTTTTTTCTACATCCTTCCCTTGTACAACCCCCAAGCCCCCATTTCTGTTCCCTCCCGGTGCTGTGGGAATGGGACGGAGTGCGTAACATGGGACTCTTGACACAGAGTGATTTCATATTGATAAGCTGAGTAAAACATTTGGGGAAGGGTGGAAGGTGCTTGGGGATTGTTGTCTCTATTCAGTGAATGCATTTTTTAATCCTCAATGGCATATATTGCTAATAAAATGATTGTAAAGATAATCGCTTGATCACTTGCAATTTGGGAGCATCGATGTGCACGGTCGATGAGATGGGAGTTCAATGGCTAGCTGGATCAAGCTGTTGTTGTAACCCCTGGTCAAAGTTGGAGCGTGACTCTCCAGGGAGTCAAGGAAACCGGCGGCGCCTGAGGATTTCTTTGCTGCTTGTCTTTCTGCTTCTTGGCCCAGCACACCCCTGAAACACCGGCGACTATAAGAACTGCCATACTCCCTGTGAGGGTGAAGCCCGTGGGGAGTCAAGGAAGTAGGTGTTGACCCCGCCCCCCCCCCCGCTTGGGTGTTAGCATTCCGCTTCCCCAGCTGTTCATACTCAGGTTATGCTTTCTAATTGTCTACTGGCGGTCGATTATCTCTATTCCAGTCTAATGATCTGATGAGCCGTTGAGCTGAACAGAGAAGGTGAGAAAGCGAGACAGTGCCTTACTGTGGAGCTCTGTGCTGGTACCGCTGCCCTACCTTGTTCTATTTTACACACTGCCCATTATTATGGGGAAAAGGAAACCAGAGCGGGGCTCATCCATGGGTGGGAGACACAACACGATCATCATGATGTTTAAGCCTATCAAGGAAGAGAAATCTCTGATCATGGAAATAAAATACTTATTAGTGGACATTGATGGGCTAGAAAGTGCTCATCTGACGGCCCATAGGATTTCCCCTTTGAAGGTAACTACTGCCCCTGCATCAGCCCCTAATTTGCAATCTAATTGTGTCTCCCAGTTAGCGGATGCCGGTCTTATCTCCTTCTGCGACATGGATGCAGAGCAAGACACAGGAAAGAAAGGCCTTTCCATCCAGCCGCAGAAGGAGTTAGATCGCCTGGCCCCCTTTGAAAGTGCCCCCCTCAAAGGCTAATAGGCAAGGTGTAATTTTATTATCCCAGTAAACCTTAAGGGGCCCTCCATGGTGGGTAATGGGCCCATCATCATTGAAACTCATCAGACAGAAAAGTTCTTGCTATCACAGATAGTTCAAATGATTTCGAACTATCCCCAAAAATTAAAGAAATGTTTACGGACCTGAAAGAGTTGGTCCTTCCGAAGGCGGATATATGGCTGAGCGGAGTGTGGGCTTTTTTAAATAGAAAACTGCCAAGGTCCTGTCACTGGAGAAAACCCCTGTTTATTCGCCTGTTGACGCTTCTGGGCCACTTTTGCGTATCAATCCTCCAACAGTTAAGGCCCCCCATTGTTTTGCTCATAGCCTGTCAACCTTTCTGAATGACCGGCCCACTTCTACAGCTGGTGTGGCACGCCCTCTTGTGCACCCTTTTGAGCCCTAGCCAAAAGCATGATCTCAGCGATAATGTCATCAAGGGTCCAAGTTTGTCCGGTGCTACCCTAACAATAATGGGGAAGGTAAGTGGGTTTGGGCCAGTCAGTATTCCGCAAAGGGTGTGAAAGTTGTCTAGGAGCAGGATTGTTCTGTCTATATGGTGAATGTATGATTTAGGAATGGGGCCATTAAATCTTCAGAATCATTTAAAAAATAAATGTTCTTACTGGATTCTACATACAAAAGGCTGTTTTTGCATTATAAGGGACGATATTGTGAGATGCCGATGTGCTGTGATCCCAAATTCAAGCCTTGATTTCATTCAAATTGTTTTCACATCAGAGACCCTTGCTATTGGCCTTTTAAGTATTGATTTTAGATGCCTTCCAAGTGACAAAGTTAAAACCATAAATAGAGCTCCCTCTCATTTTCATTCCAAGTACATGTCCCCCGCTAAGCCCGATGCTCCACAATTACACAGAGTTACATCCGAGGGGGTGAGTGTTCCAAATCTTGGGAGTAAGATCTCCCAGCAGGGGTCTGGAAGAAGTTGACTGACAAGTTGTGCGCTCGACTGCCCTTTCTATGGTTCCTAAATGTTACAATTTCATTTCCTGGAACATTGCTGGAATTTGCACACTGTTGGATGCCCAAGATTTGTGCCCATTTCTCTGCAGGTTTCATATCATAGTATTTCATGAGACCTGGCCGGTCAATCCCGTTGTGTTCCAGGGATACCAGTCTTTCTGTAAATGAAGGGTCCTAAAGTCAGGCCGCCCGGAGGTCTATTAAATATGGAATGATGTGTCATTGGATGGGAAATTGGAGGCTGTACAAACTAACTCTTTAGACCTTCCAATGCTGCTTATCCGGGTTGGCCATGATGAACTGATTTGCTTAATTAACTTTTATAACAGGCCTTGGTTATCGCATGGCTTGGTGACCCTGGAATGTCTCCAGGCTCTAATTTATACCAAGTTTGTGCCGATATCAATTAAGGAAAAATATCTTATTATTGTTGGTGGGGGTTCTAACCTGCAGATGGAGCCTTTAATGGAACCTTCGGGGCTTTGGGATGATCAGGACTTAGCCTGGGACATCCCATCCCTGATAGGTAATCCTCTCCTCAGAAGACATTGACTTGCTGTTGAGTCTGCCTGTATAATGTTTAGTTTAAATATGAGGGCTTGTACTGGGCGGTTCTCCAATGACCAGCCTGTGCGCTATTCTTTTAATGGTCACAATGGCCGTCTCGTCAATGATTACGTTCTAATTTCAGCCAAAGAATGGGAAAGAATCAATGAATTGGAGATACTTCAGAAGGTGGAGAGTGACCACCTCCCTCTGGTGATCTCTTTTTCAATATCCATCCCAGTCTGTCCCAATGTCTGTCTGCCCCTTGCTCTCACAGCAGATAACGGTTGAAGGTAACGCTCGAAAATCTTTGAAATTGTCCAATCTAAGGGGCCGTAACATGGTGCCATATATTTATGATGTAATTCTTCCTAATTTGGAAACAATTCCTGAGGCAGACACCACTAATATGGCAATTTTGGCTGGATTTGAATTGACGATGGCAAAGATTCGCCCACTTGTAACTGTCCCCACCAAAGCCTTAAGAAAGGGCACAATTGGAAAGGCTGGCTGGTATGATGATGTGTGCCATTTAGCAAAGAAAGATATTGAAGAGTGTGTTGGTTTGAGCTCTTGGGTGGATAGGTCCAAACTCTATGTCTTTAGAGCAAACTACAAAAGCGTACTTGCATTTAAAAAGACTTTGTAGCAGAGAGATGGGGGGGCTTCGTATACCGCCCTAAAATTAGGGAAAACTGCCCTTTTTTTGGAAACTGGTCTCTAACAGAGATTAGATGGTGTGGGCAATGTGGCGTTGCCCCGTAAGGGCTGCGCACGCGGCGACGTGACGTTGCACGTCGCCGCGTGCGGCTTAAATAAACGGGGCGTTCCCGGAAGCGGGAGAGCGACCGGGGAGCCCGAACCTGACGGACGTGTGAGTGTGAGCTCTGTTGGGTTGGGGGCTCACGGGCACGCCTGGGGGGCCATGGACAGACCCCCAACAGTGGCGACGAGTGATGTCGGATGCCCGGGCCCGGTGGCGAAATGTGTCTGGAATTTTTCAAACGATCGGAACGTTCACGGACGTTTCGTTTCATGCCGTGGCTGCGGACCGCACACGCGGCTGGCGGCCATTTTGCATACGAGGCCGCAGAACTTCTCGGAGCTCCGGTTCGGACCGAGAAGGTGATCCGGATCTAATTTTTGGATTTTGTGGTTGCTGAGTGCATGACCTGCACGCCCATACCCAATTTGTGTGTTTTCATCAGATTTTGGGACTGTTACGTCGAGTGTAAGCCAGGATAAGGATTAATATGGTAGGGCCTGCTTAGTCCAGTCCATCCACGTGGCTCAATTTTTGGGACTTCTATACGGCAGTGCTTTGCTGCTAGGTGGCAACAAGGCACTTCCTCGCCCCCTTCATCATCAGGACACTCTTTTTGATCCTCTTCATCATCACGAGGTGGTGGCCGTTTTGGAAGTTCTTCGTGTGTTTGCACCAGGCTGTGTGTGGCACGGGGGTGCATCCTTCCGGGTGCCTGTGCGCTCAGTCCCATGTCCGACAGCGACCAGGACGGTGACACCGCGGATCCTGGGGAAGAATCTCAGGACGAAGGTCAGGCGGCCCAGCCTGCAGCTCTGCAACCGCTGCCACCGGGGAATCAGGGGCCTGCACCACAGGCACTACTAAGGGCACAGCCTGTCGCTCCACAAGGGCCCCCCATTATGGCTCAAGCTAGAGCCCAGGCAGCCCTGCAACCGATACCAGAATTCGATCCTCTGGGGCCCCGATGGAAGAGGTGGGTGGCTCGCCTGGACATGTACTTCAGGGCTGCTCGAGTGGATGACAATGACAGCATGGTAGCCACCATGCTGTACTCGGCGGGAGCCGCGGTTCAGGAGATCTTCGAGTCGCTGACTCCGGTGGACCAGACCTATGGTGAGGCGAAAGCGGCTCTCCTCGCACACTTCCTTCCACTTGCCAACGTGGACTTTGAGAGATTCGTGATGCTGTCGGCCAAGCAGAAGGATGATGAGACCCTGGACACGTTTTACGGCCGCCTACGCCGCCTTTCCCAAGGGTGCGCGTGGGGGGGACGCGGAGGACATGATACGGACAATGCTGATCCAAGCATGCTCCTCCGGCAAACTGAGGAGACAGGTCCTCAGAGAGCCGGGAATCACTCTGCCCCGTATACTAGAACTGGGTCGATGTCACGAAGTGGCTGAGGCACGGGCAAACAAGATGGAAGCGGGTTCACGCTCGATCAAGGCCGAAGAGGTGTGCGCTGTGTGGCGGGGCGGCAGAGGAACAAGAAGGCCTGGTGGAGCCCCCCGAGACAGGGCAGGAAGATCGGGGGAGTCATGTCAGAAATGTGGCTATGACCTCCCCCACCCCACAGAGTGCCCAGCGCAGGAAGAACATGTGGCTGATGTGGACTGCCGGATCACTTCTCGAGAGTGTGTAAGTCGGCTCTACCTGTCATGGTACCCAGAGGTCCGGCCCGAATCTGGACTCCGCGCCAAACCCGGCCATCCAACGTGGCCCAGGTGGATCAAGCGGAAGAGGAGGCTCGGGCAGAGGAGGCTGAAGTAGAGGAGGAGGAAAACATCTTCTTCGTCTCAAGCATGGGGATCCTGAAAGGCAAAAGCAGGAGACAGCCAAGGTGCGTGGTGGAGGTGAACCGCTCGCCTGTTCCCATGCTGGTGGACACAGGGGCATCGGTCAATGTTATGGCGAGGGGACATTATGACGCTCTTGACCCATTACCGAACCTGGCTGTGCCAAGAGCTCGCATCTTCGCCTTCGGTGGACTCGAGCCCATACCGCTGGACGGAGCGTTCGTGGCGAAGGTGGAGCATGAAGGCTCGAAGATCAGAGCCCGGTTCTATGTGACCCCCATAAGCAACAACACCCTGCTGAGCTGTGCGGCTGCGGAGGCACTCTGGATAGTGAGTTTTGCGTACTCAGTATACCCGGAAGATATCAACGATCTACTGGACAAGTACACAGCCCTGTTCAACGGCATTGGGAGAATGACCGGTGATCCAGTCCGGCTACACATTGACGACTCAGTACAACCAATTGCCCTGAAACACCGGAGAGTTCCTTTTCATCTGAGGGAGCAAGTCGACAAAGAACTGGACAACCTGGTGGCCTTGGACATCATCGAGAAAGTGGAAGGCCCAACACCATGGGTGTCCCCCATTGTCGTGGCCAGGAAACCAAAGCAGCCGGACTCCGTTCGCATCTGTGTGGATATGAGGCTACCCAACAAGGCCATAAAAAGGGAGCGACACCTGACCCCGACCATCGATGACATAATTGCTGAGGTACAGGGGGCCAGATTCTTCTCCAAACTCGACCTCAGAGCAGGGTACCATCAAGTTGTCCTCCATCCGGAGTCCCGGTACATTACTACGTTCACCACCCACCGGGGACTCTACAGGTACAAGAGGTTGAGCTTTGGGGTATCGTCGGCTGCCAAAGTGTTTCAGAACATTATCCGGGGTGCACTTGCTGATCTTGAAGGGGTACTCAACATCAGTGATGACATTTTGGTGTTTGCCAACACGGAGGTGATCCACCTGAAGCGCCTGGCCAAAACCTTCGAGAGACTACAGTCATTGGGCCTCACCCTCCATAGGGACAAGTGCGAATTCCTGCGCCCATCAATAGAATTCTTTGGGTTCGTGTTCAAGGAGGGAGGGGTGTCACCCGACCCGCGGAAGGTTCAGGACATAAAGAGTGCACAGCCCCCGGAATCTGTGTCGGAAGTGAGAAGTTTTCTGGGCATGGTGACCTACTGTGGTCGGTTCATCCAAAACCTGGCCTCGAGGTCTGAGCCGCTCAGAGCTCTTACCAAGAAAGAGACTGCCTGGCACTGGGGTCCACTGGAACAGTCGGAGTTCGAGGACATCAAGAGCGCCCTAACAACGGAAGACACCATGGCGTTCTTCGACCCGGCGCTACCCTCGGAGATCGTGGTCGACGCCAGTCCGTTTGGCCTGGGGGCGGTCCTGACCCAGGTGGACCGGGATGGAAACCTCCGGCCCATAGCATACGCCAGCAAGGCGCTCTCGGAAACGGAGCAGCGGTACTCCCAGATCGAGAGGGAAGCCCTGGCGGTCTTGTGGGGATGCCGACATTTTCGCCTCTATGTGCTGGGGCGCCCGGTGACTGTGGTGACTGATCATAAACCCCTGCTCCCGATTCTGGCGGGCTCGTCATCAAAGCCCCCGGCCAGAATTGAGAGATGGATGCTCGCATTGCTTGAGTACGGGGTCACGCTGGTATACCGGCCAGGTGCCAACAATGCAGCGGACTTTCTTTCCCGTCATCCCGGAGTGCGTGGGGGAGTGGCGGGAGACACCTGCGCAGAAGAAGCGGACGACCATGTCCGGATGGTGGTGGAGGGAGCAACACCAAATGCACTGCCCCTGTCGGAGCTGGAGGCTGCGGCGGCCGAGGATGGGTGCTTCCAGATACTGAAGCAGTCGATGCAGAGCGGTTCCTGGAAGCTCGTCTTGGAAGCTCTCGCAGGGCGGACCCATGAGGCGAAGACCGCCCTTGAACAGCTGTGGAAGGTGAAAGATGAGCTGTCTTTCTCGGAGTCGGGGCTCCTGCTCCGGGGGGATCACATAGTGGTCCCCCACTCCAAAGTGGGTGAGGTGATCGCTTTGGCCCATCACGGACATCAGGGTGCTGCCAAGACGAAGGCGAGGCTGCGGATGAAGGTCTGGTTCCCGGAGCTAGAGAAAAGGGTTGATGACTTTGTGGCAGCCTGTGTATGGTGCCAGGCAGCCTCCCCGGTGCAGAGGGAACCGGCTATCGAAGCAATGCCTCGAGGGACCAGGCCCTGGGAGGTCGTGCATGCGGACTTTGGGTCCACGTCCGTGGGCACCCATTTTCTGGCCATAGTCGATGAGTACTCCCGGTACCCCGACGTGGAGTTTGTAGAATCGGTGGCATTCGAGCATGTGGTAGTCGGCGTGGAAAAGATCTTTGCAACCCACGGATTTCCCCTGACGCTGTGCTCGGACAATGGGTCGCCATTTCAAAGCGAACGCTTCTCAGAGTTCCTGGTCAGCTGTGGAGTTCAACATCGAAAGATATCCCCGCTGTGGCCTCGGGCCAACGGCGATGCAGAAAGACTGATGCGAACACTAAACAAGACATTTCGGATTGCGCAAGGACAAGGCCAGCCCCTCCAACGGGCATTGTATCAATTCCTGAGAGTGTATCGCACCACCCCACATGCCTCCACTGGTGTCGCCCCGGCGGAAGTGCTGTTCCGGCGATGTCCCCGGGGTCTACTGCCGGAGGTACAGGAGAGAGAACCCGGGATTATTAACGACCAGCAGGTAGAGGCCGACCGACTGGCCAGGATCAGCCAAGAGAACGTGCACCGGGGCCTGCGGCCCCAGCGGCTGGAACCCGGGGATGAGGTGCTCATTCGGAACCGCCGTCCTCACGGGAAGTTGTCCCTACCTTATGAACCGGCGCCCCTAAATGTGGTCGCCGTGAAGGGGTCAATGGTGACGGCCTCCGATGGGCGAACGGCTGTCACCCGTAACGTCAGCTTCTTCAAGAAGCTGGGGGACTCGAGAACTGAACCCCCTCTGGACCCTGGTGTCGCCGAGATCCCTGAGGAAGATGGGCCCCCTCTCGGTGTCCCGGCCTCTCCGTGTCGGGAGGCTACTGTTGATGGACTGCCGGTGCCGGAGGTGAGCGGGAGGTACCCCCAGAGGACTGGGCGAGGGAAACCCGCTTACCTCAGTGAGTATGTGTTGGGACAGTTGGAGAGTCGTCCGGGGTGAGGGTGGCTGACATTAAAGGGGCCTGGGTCCAAGATGGGCAAGTTGTTTGTTGTGTGATATGTTGTGTTTAACTAATAACGTAATTGTGTGTCCTCCTGAAAAAGGAGGAGTGTTGCGTTGCCCCGTAAGGGCTGCGTACGCGGCGACGTGACGTTGCACGTCGCCGCGTGCGGCTTAAATAAACGGGGCGTTCCCGGAAGCGGGAGAGCGACCGGGGAGCCCGAACCTGACGGACGTGTGAGTGTGAGCTCTGTTGGGTTGGGGGCTCACGGGCACACCTGGGGGGCCAAGGACAGACCCCCAACAGGCAAGTTATTCGGTAAGATCATTTTAAACCATCTTCATGGTTGTGTGGATAGCAATAACATCATATCAGATTTACACGCGGGGTTTAGAAAAACCAGGGGCACGATTGACCAGTGTTTAATTCTATCTTTGATAATCTAAAAGTATACAGTTCTCTTGAAAATGAATTTATATGTGGTTTTCCTTCACCTAAGTACTGCTTTTGATTCTATTTCAAGGGGAATGATGTGGCAAATTCTGTCTAGATGAGGGGCGCCATCCAATCTGACCCATGTTGTAGCCCAGTTATTTTCAAATAAAACTGCTTGTGTTCGTTATGGACTGGGTGGAGAGACTACTGTTTAATTTGAAGTCTCCATGGGTGTCAGACAGGGCTGGCGACTGTGCGACAGGCATGGTATCAAGAGAGACACAGACACAAAAGTAACAGTTTGAAAATCTTTATTATCAAACTTTGTGGGGTTTGTATAATGCCTACCTGGCACTAACTCTAAGAGGTTGTTCCCTCAACTGATGTTTCTAATGGTCGTCAATGTCCGTAAATCCAATCCAAAGTTTGTCTCTGTCTAAGCCTATGCTTGCCATCACTCTTAAAACAAATGTGATGTGGAGTCTTCTTAAAGGGAACATGGTGATTCAAAAGGAAATGTAAACCACAGCTCGTTTCAGGTAGTCTTACAAATAGTTGTAGTTCTGCCAGTTCAAAATAGTTCAACTCAAACGGGTGGCCCCTGGAGCCTTCCTCGTAGGGCTCTTGCAGCAAGTCAAAGTTCCCAATGTCTCAGGGTCCTTTGGGGTTCCCTTCCCCAAACTTCAGTCATTCCAGTTCCAAACAAACAAAAAACACAGTTCCTGTTACACCTCTCAGGGTTCCTTTCCCCAAGTCCAGGCCTCTCTTCACGAAGTTCAACAATGTCTCTTGTGGGCCTCTTATGGTTCCCTTCCCCAAGCCTAGCTACCTCTGGTCTAAAACAAGCAAAAATGTTCCTCTTCTCGGGATGTACCTTTCACTGTACAGTTCTTTCAAATCAAATCAAATTCTTTAATGTGATACAGTATGAAATAAATTCAAACTTTACACATATAATTTACATATTACAATTACATATAATACAAACATTACATTATATTCAATTCGAACCGTATACACATATAAACTAATAAAATCATACTTGCAATACATGCAACCTTTATATAGTTCTATTTGCCCACTTAATTACTGTTGCCACAGGGATTCTCTATGCACTCCCTTAGGCTTCATCCATCCTGTGATAATTCCAGTTCACATTTTAGTTCCAATCCAACTTGTTGCCAGATGTTATATAATGCGACGAATAGGTGCATATTACTGGTATTGATACAGTACAGCCAAAAGGGCATTTCAGGTATGGTCGCATGATCATGCACAAAGTCCCCCAGATGACGTACAATCGTGGCTCTCAGTGCCAAGCATCCAGTGAGTACATGTCTAGCTGTCTCCAAACATTCTGTAATTTTACAGAGGCGACATATACGTTTGTCAACCGGAATTTTTTTCCCAAGCGCCTCGCTTATACAGGGTCGGTAGTTGCTCACATCTAAATAGGATGATAAAACGTCTGAGTCTACTGGAGGGAGACAGGGATAAGTAAGCTTGAGGCTTCATGTAACTAAACAGGCGATATTTAATAAATTGGTAGGACCTAAGAGTACTTAAATGAGCAAAGTTCTCAAGCCAATCCCATAGATCCACTTTTTTACCAAGTGCATGAAGGGTTTCCCTGGAGATCATATTCCCTCTTTGGGTCCATCCAATATCAGTGAGGAATGTAGACATGTCTTTATGTAAGGGTGACGTAGAATATTTTTTGGTCACCTCCTGGTGGATTACAAAAAGTAGGGGATTAGCAGGGCCATTTGTCATCTTGAGATGGAAGCCAGCTCTTTTCTTCAATACCATGGCTTTGAGGGACAATAGGCCCAATTCTAATCTAATCAGGGCCATCGGCACCCCTGGGGATAAACCCAGAATCCGCCTCCAGAACTTGCCCTCCAGTATTTGTAACCATCCAAGATCCATTCTTTCATGAGGGTAGTATCAGAGACTTTCGAGAACGCTGGGTTCTTTTTTCCTCTGACCTCTTATCCCTCTCCTTATTCTTTGGCACCTTTTCCTCTTCTGTGCCTCTTTTACTCTGTCCTTTTCCACTTTACTGTGCTTCCTGCACACCTTTTTTTCTGTCATGCACAATTGCACCTTCTTTCCACCTTTCTGTGCCTCTTGCACACTTCTTCTTACTTTTCACTGTGCTCTCTTGCACTTTCAGTTTCTCGCTGTGCTCTCTTGTACCTTCATTTGCCCTTTAATGTGCCTCTTGCACTCTGTGTATTTCTTTTGGGTTGCTTGCACCATCTCTTGTCTGTCAGTTTTCCTTCGCACTGTCTCTCTCGGTTTCGGGTCGCTTGCACCCCTCTCCTTACTTTCGGGTCTCTCTCGCACCCACTCTTGGCTGTTTCTGCTCCACCAGCGCACTTTGCTGTCTTCATTACTTTTGCACCTCTAGCGCACCTTTACTGTTATTCCACTTTGCTTTCTTTCACCACTTTCCAGCTTTCAGTTGTTTTTGTCCAGATTTCGCTCACTGGGCCCCTTTTTAACAACACTCCTGCTCCCGCTCCAGCCACCTGCATGTTACTGAGTTTATCTCTGTCTCATGAAACTCACCAATAGTAATGCAGCACCGGCGAGCAGGTCCAAATGGGTTTGGGTCGAGGTCAGGATCTCAACACTTGCCCCTCAGATACCCTTGCGACCGGCACACAACCCAAGGGAACGAGCATTTCCCTGAACACCGCTGGCAGGAGACAGGCTGTCTCGCTCTGGCTCTCTGGAGCTCCCTAGCCACGCTACAGCCCTTCACAAACACTGGGACAGCGTCTCAGCACACCATTCTCCTCCGGATCCTACAGGCTTCTCTTCCTGCATCTCCCTGGTCCTTGGCTCATCTGGTCCAGTCATCATCCCCAGCTCGCTCAATGCTTCTGGCAGAACCACACTTTTTATAATGCAGCTGAGAGTCAATTGGAGTCAGGTGTGCACAGATGGAGTAAAGTGCCTGACCTTGCCTGACTCCATTAGTGGTACAATTCAAAGTTGTCACATGGTAGGCCTCACTGTGTATTCCTATGTTGTTTCTATGGGTAATCCACATTGCTCCCGATTGCCTCTTCTTCATCCCAGTACCTATGGGCAATGGGGAGGGGGAGATGGGGTGGGATTGGAAATGTCCCATTAAGGCTGAGGGAGAGTGGGTTGGTGTATAATTTGGAAAGGAGAAATACCATGTCTCGCGTTTTGGTATTCTACCAATCCTCCATGACCCTCCAATCAAGTGATCCTCCGTTGCTTGTCCACCCCCAGGGTCGGGATCCAAAAGCGATACCCTTCCCTGGTCACCTGGATGTTAGATCTCATGGGAGTAGGGGGAGAACACCGTCCGGTTTCTCACACCCCTCTCCTTTTTAACATGTATATACAGGAGATGATTGATGATTTATTGAGTGGGGCCCAGGACTGCCCGAAACTAGCCTCTTGTAATTATCCGGCCCTCTTTTACACGGATGATGCGGTTTTAATATCGTCCACCCCTCAGGCCCTAGAAATATCACTATCCATCTTTCTGGCTGAATCTTCTGGGCTCTGTCTAATAATGAATGTTGGCAAAACCAAATCGATGGTCTTTTACCCTTATCCCTATAAACACAAATTCGTCCGTCTAAAAGCGGAAGGTGTGTTAATCGAACAAGTGGCCCACTTCGGGTACCTTGGGGTAAGGTTGCAGGAGTACCCAGGCTGGGGGGCTCAGGTGAAGGCAGCAATCAACTTGGAAAACTATGTGGTGTTTCAAGGTCTTTTTATCAGAGCTATGGTAGTTGAGCCATCCTCCAGCGTTTGATCTCTACAACAAACAAGTCTTATCAGCTGTATTATATAGGTCAGAGGTATGACGTTATGTAAAGATGGGTCAATTAAACATCGAAGAAAATACATTTTTAAAACAACTTGTATTGCTCCCTAAGAGTGCCCTCTCTGCATCCACTCACCTGGAACTTGATATCATCCCCATTGTCACTCGGCCTATGTTTAACCCAGTTTTCTTTTGGTTAAGGGTTTGGTTCCAACCAGGATTGTAAAAATCCTGGGAGGCTTTGCTGCACTTCATGTCCTCAAAAAGAGGCAAAAGCCTCAAATGGATGGCCCACATTAAGTTATTGCTCCAGGATTTATGGTTAAGACCTTGTTGCAGTATTTGGGGTTAAGTGAGCTGTGGTTCAACCCAAGGGGCAGTGTCACTGCCTCCTTATTAAAGCTAAAATCTCTGCAAAGCATAGAGCAATGGAATTACTTTTTGTCGATACCGCCAAAAATAACCTTGGCCGTTAATATGCCGTAAACAACACAGAGTTTGGGTTAAAGCAAAATTTAGATGAAATGAGTCTGCCTTTCGAGAGATCCTTGTATCTTCGCTTGAGACTGGGCATCTTCCCAGTTGCTGCGCTGACACATGTGTGGGGCATATTAGCATCTGATATTTGTCCTATGTCTGGAAATGCTAGAGAAACACTTCTACAAGGTGATGTGTATTCTGGTCAGCTGGATGGTCACCCCTACAATTGAGATATGAAACGTCCATCTTAGATGTCACACTACTCCTCCCAACTCATGAGAACCCACTGATACAAGCATAGATACCGCAGAAGACACACTCAAAAATTGGATCATCAAAGCCCTTGACCAATGAGCACCAGCTATAACATTCAAAGCAGCACCAATAAAACTGGCAGCAAAATGGTTCACAGAAGAACTGAAAACACAAAAAAACAACAACCACAGAATGGAAAAGAAATGGAGAGAACAATAAACCCAACAAGACAAAATAAAGTACCAAAGACAACTCAAACTATACAAAGCAACAGAGCTCAGCAAAAAAATCTACTACACAACAAGAATAGAATTGGCAGACAATCCACAGAAAGAAATCTTCAAAATCATCAAAGAAATAAAAAAAAACCTCTTGATGCAAAGATTCCATGCCACAAACACTTTGTGACAAGATCACCAACCACCTAAGAGCAACAATAGACACAGTCCATGAGACCATCAACGTAGCCCGGGCAAATACATCTACGACTGCCGGACCATAGACACTGGACGAAACATGGATTACAGCAAAACTCATCTGCCTAGAACCAATCAAAGAGGAAACCTTCACCACAATGATCAAGGACATTAACCCTGCAGGAACTCCAAGGGACCCCTTCAAAGGAATCCTCAACGACAGAACCCCAGCAACACGCTTCCGGAAACTAATGAATCCATCACTGAAAAGAGGAATGGTACCGTCATCCTTCAAATCAGCATACATTAAACCAAGGAATAAAGGAATCGAAAAGCGCAGAAGACCCGAGCAACTGCAGACCGATCTCCAACCTGCCCTACCCAGCAAAGATCCTGGAGAACCACGTGTACAAAATCCTTCTCAAACACAACCAAACAAACTGAATACTTGACCGATCAAGAGTTGGCTTCAGACCTATGAGAGGAGCAGAATCAGCACTTCTATCGATATGGGACGACCTGAAAATAAAAGCAGACGCTGATGCCCAATCGGCCCTCATACTATTGGACATATCAGCAGCTTTTGACACAATCAGCCACGCAACACTAATAAAAAGATTGATGGAATGTGGCATACAGGAAACTGCACTGAAGTGGCTTACCTCATTCTTAACAAACCAAACCGAAAGAGCCTACCTACCACCGCTCACTGTAAACACCAAAAATATATCCTGTGGATTTCCACATGTCATCCTCTCCCCTCCACTTTTCAACATCTATATGTGCCCACTGATGAAAATCATTCCGATCCCACTGACATATCGCCTACAACTACGCAGGTGACACACAACTGAATGCGAAAACAAACAGAACACAGGAACAAACTAATAACTTTAACAACTGCCTCACAGAAATGTACAACAGAATGACACTGAACTACCGCAAACTGAACCCGGCAAAAACGGAAATAATGCTCTCACCTGCAGGATTTGACAAAGGGAACCCACAACTGGACTTGCCAATCAGCACGGGGACTCAACCAGAGACTACCGATGTAGTAAACAACCTAGGACTACTCATGGACAATGGACTATCACTGGAACTGTAAGTCAACGCAATTGCCAAAAAATGCTTCTTCCTCCTATGGCTACTCAGAGGATTACTCCCCTACCTCACCTTCCCCTACAGAACCCTCACAATCATATCCCTGATACTCACAAGAATTGACTTCACAAAAATCCTCTACTTAGGAATGCCAGAAAGACTCACCAAGAAACTCCAAAGGGTGCAACATACAGCATCCAGGATCCTACTAAGACTGCACAGAAGGGACCACACCACTCCAGCATTCAAAAGCCTATACTGGTTACCAGTAAAAGAGCACATCATATTCAAAGCCCTCTGCATAGCCCTCAAAGCCTTGCGCAGACAAGGAGCAGAATTCTTCCAAGACAAGATCAGCTGATATCGCCCAGGAAGGGAACTAAGGTCCAGCAGCAACCTATAAATAGAGGCAAAACACTACGAAAAAAGGAAATTCGGCTGAAGGAAAACGGCAACACAATGAAGTAAAACGGAGAAAAGCACAAACTAGTGACTTTCAAATGTTTTGTGTATGGTAGGGAAATGTAGGGCCCAAGGTAAAGGCCAGGGTGATAGCCTACCCTCCTTGCCTGGCAAAGGGTGCAAACACTTTACGCTCATTACCTTAGCCAGTGCTAGACGGTTGATAGCCTATAGCATGTCTCGATGGCACTTCTTACGGGCTGGAGCCTTGGATGGAAGGTGGCAAGCTGGCTTGATGGGATTTAAGCACTGGGACATGAACCCACAAATGGCGACAGCTCAATGGCTCAGCAGCATTGCAGTACTGCAGGGGTACTTGAACTCGGCATGGGGCAGAGGTCTGAATGTCATCTTGGAGGGTCAGTCCTAACATCTCAATGTGGGGGCGGGGGCGGGGGCGCTCGAAGCGGCTTGGTTGCAGTAAGGACACATTTGAACAGGACGACTCGACTGGCATTTTGGGTGAGTTCAACAAGTGTAGCGTAGCTCAAAGCACAGAAGGATGTCATGGCGTAACTCAATCCCTGAGGCTGAGTGCCGCGGTCTGCTCATGAGTTACACTCAGAGCTGGCACTCAGTCCTGCAGGTCCCGAACAGGATATGGTTTGCCGAGTGATCTCCATGTCCACTGTTTGTGATCTGGGTACCTAAGTGTCCTGACTCTGGTTCTCAGTGTTGGCATGCTTCAACGTTCTTCAAGCGATATCACTTCTGTTTCCAGAAATGGCAAGTGAAGAGCACCCCCTCCCTCCTGTTTAAAAGAGGCTTTGAGCTCTCAACTGCCCCAATGGGTAATCCACAATCAGAGATTGCCACTCCATTGAAGGTCAAAACTAGCAGGGGATTTGGGACTTCTGGGCTTCCTGCAAGTGTCCCATAGCGACACCTTCCTATAAAATGGTCTACACTCTTTGCAGTGATTCCGAGGGGGCTCCGCTCCCAGTAGAGGTCCTGCTGGCAGATTCAAGCAAGTGGGGAAGACACGAATAGTGAAAAGGGATCTTCCCTGAGCCATCATTCCTTAGATCCACCCAAGTCTCTGCCATTAAGAAGTTAAACGTACAAATGTCCTACAATTAAAACATAATACTATTAATAATAAAATGAACAGTTGTACAATATATAATTTTATATATAAACCAAGGAAAAAAGACAGGGATTTTGAGGACAAGTAGGGCAGCCGGTATCCCACCAAAATAATGAGGATGAATACTGCGAATCCCAATACTGCGAGTCCCGTGGGGCACAAACTGTGTTAAAGTTCAAGAAAGGAATGTGTGTTTATGGTCTCGGAGTAAAATGTTCATTGTTTTCATGTAGATCCGGGCAGCCATGGGAGCTAGGTCCAAACCTATGCACCACTGGTGCTCTATTTCTTTCTCTTAGATTCTTGAATGCAAATGGACCATCTGCCAAGTGGAGTCAAGGGGCTGCAAATAAGCAAAGCACCAGTGACCTTTCCCAGCACCCAATGGCGCTCCCCTTTGATGCTTTGGTTACTGGTGGAGACCACTCCTCCACCACAAGAAACCATTATGACCGAAGAAAGGATTACCACTGCCACTCTTGGCCCCCACCTACTATGTGAGCAAAGGATGTTCAACGCTCCCCATGAAGCGTGTGAAAGAAGAATCATGTCTTGGGCAATAGCACACCACTTAGTAGACTGTGCTTACTTGAGTGAGAGGTGACAGTCCAGAGAGTGCTGAGAGAAATGGAGATACCGGCATTTAGGTTCAGGGACTGCAGTCCCAGGACAGTCATTCCCATAGATTGAGCAGAAGAGGTAGGTCGTCAGGCCTCTTCTGAAATGGCAGACCTTGGCCTTGGATTGTGGCATGAGACGAGACAGAGTTCCAGAGTATGAAGCCTGGAAATTGGAGGAGTCACACCCATTTTTGTTGCATCTGGTAAGGAAAATGTGAAAGGAGATTCCATCTATCTTTTTGGCCAAAGGGTGGAAACATCCTGGAGAGATAACTTGGTAATTGACCATAAAGAGATGTTTGAGTTAGGCTTAAACCATAGAACCTCCTTAACTGTAAGTCAGATTATGGTCTTTTGTACTGTTTTTATGTGGTCCTGGCAAATTGAGTCGCCCGATCTGATAAACAAGAAGTGTTCTGCTTGTTTTGTGTTGTGAAGTGCTTGGATGATTGAACAATCATTAACCTCAGGTTTGCCTTCTCACCTTTTAGAGGATATTATTTGCTACTGGCTGAAGTTGTAGAATTGCGCTGCCAAGGCAATAGAGAAATATCTTTCTTCATTAATGGTGTTCTCTATGGGGCTATCAGTGTGTACTGTCATCAGTTTTTCATACGAAGTATGACACTATAGGATCAATAAATTGGCTCTGTCCTTCTGACGTTCATGCATGTTCTTGTGTGTCTTTAGGAGGTGAACTGCAGCTCCGCCTGGCTGATGGTGGCCTGTGTGCTGGGCGCGTTGAGGTTCAGTACTCTGGGACCTGTTGGCACAGTGTGTGACGATGGATGGGACCTCACTGATGCAGAAGTGGTGTGCAGGCAGACAGGCTGTGGTCTGCCTGTCTCTGCTCTCTCAAGGGCCTATTTCGGCCAGGGCTCAGGCAGCATCCTTCTGGATAATGTCCGCTGCACCGGTAATGAGTCTTATATGTGGCAGTGCCGGAATGAAGGCTGGTTGTCCAATAACTGTACACATGGGGAGGATGCTGGCGTGATCTGCTCAGGCACAGCCTCTCCTCTGCTCAGTGAAAATGATTTGCATTTGGGCTTTCTATCCACTAATGTGTTTATCTACCATGAAACATGGTCCTAGAGATGAACAGAGTCATGACCTCAGACCCTGCCCTCAGAGAGCAGGGTTGAGCGGTCATCAACTGCTTATAACTGAGGACTGTGGATCTGAGTGATCAGGTCTTTGAGAAGCAAGTCAGCGCAACTCAAACATAATCCTGAATTAGCACTGTGATCCATCTATTGCAAACAGTAAAAGCTTTACAGGCTGATTCATGGAATTAATATGCGCTGAAAGTTTCTGCGCAAGCGTGCGAATGCGTGCGAATCGCAGCGTAAGTGCGAAAATCGCAGCGAAACCCGTGCTAAAATCATGAGTGGCGCACGCAGGAGCACACGTCATCAAACAGCGTGTGCTACGCGCACAGCGAAAGCGCACATAGCGCAGCGCACACAACTAAAGTAGGCGGAACACAGGGCGTAACACGCGGAATGGGGAACATCGCGTGAAAATGTGGGCGTTACGGGGGAAGTACAGGAGGCAAATGCATGGAACGCCCACACGCGCGCCTACCACACGTATTCATGGAATCGAACGGGGCTAACGCGTGTGCCAAAAAAGACGCGCTAATCCGGAAACACATACGCCAGCAGGAAGCAGGCGTATGTGGACCCGCGCAGCATAAAAGTGCGCGCAAACAACAAACAAGCTCAGACGCTACGATGAATATACCGTTCCTCGCAGCAGTGGTCGTGGGATAATGCAGGAGGAGGAGGAGGATAGTCAGGCCCAGAATTTTTACACCCAGAACCAGCCTTTTTGGGATGCCTGATGACCAGGTGTATGGGAGGTACAGGTTTCCACCTCACATAATACTTGACCTGGTGAGTGAGTGGGAGGATGACCTCACATCACCCACACTGTGCTCCCAAGCACTGAGCCCCCTGGAAAAGGTGCTTAATGTACTGCACTTCTTGGCCACTGGATCATTTCAGCAGACAAGTGCTATAGCGGGGGGGGGGGTGTCACAGGCCACGCAGTCACGCTGCCTACACCAGGTGTTGGCCATCATGACTGCACGCCCATCAGTGCGCAGGCACATATACCTGCCCAGAACACCTGCAGAAAGGCAGGCTGCCGTCCAGGATTTTTACGTGGTGGCACACTTCACCAAAGTGCTAGGTGCCATTGATTGCACCCTTGTGACTCTACATCCCCCCAGGGCATCTAAGCACATCTATAGAAACCGCAAGCACTGGCATTCCATCAACGTGCAGATAGTATGTGATGCCAAGGGAATCATCACCTCAGTATATGCCAACTATCCAAGGTCCACCCATGACAGTTTCATTTACAGAATGTCAACCCTAAACCGGGACCTAGAAACTGGGCGGCATGGCGATACATGGCTGCTTGGTGAGTATAAATGCCACTGCACATGCATGCATGTCAGATACTGAGTAATGTCACAACCCCACTAATGATACCCATCATCACCTCCCCAGGGGACAGTACCTACCCTCTGAACACCCACATGATGACGCCAATTCGGAACCCCGTCACACCACCCGAGGTAAGATACAACACAGCCCATATTGCAAACCGGGGCATAGTGGAGCGCACATTCGGAGTGCTCAAGTCACACTTTCGCTCCCTTGACCGTTCTGGTGGGCAGCTGCTATACGCTCCCCCAGTAGTGTGCAGGATCATAGTGGCAGCATGTGTTCTGCACAACGTTGCAACACGCCGGGGCCTGCCGGTGGACATGGTGGTGCCCCCACATCCCCAACCACATGCACGCCCGCTGTGCATGGGAGGGGAAAGGGCACATGGTGAGGCAGCCCGTACGCTGCTGGTGGCTAATTACTTCACCTAAAATCACACCCCTGTGGAGTGCACACAGCCCTGGCACATACCAGCTGACAATCAATGATGATGACATAAGGGACAGTCAACTGTCACAACTGTACCAGCCTGAGATTGGTCACCTGGAAGTGTTACATTGTGTGCATCCCTACCTACCGAAAGACAACCAATGTTGTGTCATTAAAAGACATACATCTATGCTGCAAGAATGATTACCCCCTTGCAAAACACAACATGAAAACAGCGGCATGTCACCCAACCCCTCCCCATCTCCGCCACCCAACATACCATGGCATGTCATGCAATGTGAAAACAAACAAAGCAATGCACAAGACCTGACACAAGTGTCACAAAGTGCACTGTCCCAAATGGAAACTGCCCACAGACAATCTGCTCCCAGTAATCAATAACAAACAGCACACATGACCAAATACTTACCACCAACACAATACAGCAACACACCATGAAACATTGCTAAAACATGACAGTACTAAGTCAAAGTAGTGGTAGTCTTACAACCTGAATAAGTCAGCACATCGACCCCTTCCAACTGTAGAGTGTCGCTGCCACGCAAATGTGTCAGTGTACTGCATACAACATTAACTCCATCTGCAAAGGAGACAGCCTTGTTAAGCCATGAGGAAGGAACCTGCGAATTAGGAGGAAGACATGGATGCACAAGCACATATCAATACACCATGCAGTGTTCAATACAACAACAATACCCACTAGGGATGTCCACACAGTATTGACTACAGACTGCCCACACAGCTCGTGGGAGCTCAATGTCAAGTCACTGTCACTTGGTCACACCCTTTGCAAGCCCATGGAAACGGGAAGCAGGAGGGGTGTGTGTGTCAGGAACCCAAGCATCTAACCCAAACTCAGGACAAGCCTGCATGTGCCCAGCCGGAATACACAGTGGATGCCCACGGGAGCCACACAAGGCAACACACTGTAAAAAAAAAAAGAAATAAAATAAAAAATCAAAAATGGCCATGTGGGGGCCAGGAGGGGGGGAGGCCACCCAGGAGGTTCGAGGACAGGGTGCACACCAACACCCACCTGCGTGGATGTTGCGAAAAAAAATACCTCCAGGGGCTCATGGCCTGCACGGTTATGCCATTGTGGGAGAACTGCGGTCGCTCTCTTCACCCTCTGCTGCTGCATCAGGAGGTGCTGGCACTATGGGAGGCAGCCCACACAAAGCCCTTGTATGGTCCTCTATGGCAGCAAGCATGCGGGTCTGGAAGGTCTGATTCTGGAGGATTATAGTGTGGAGATAGTGTGGAGATCCCCATGCAGCACCTCACGGGTTGCCTGCAATTCTGCACGCATGGCCTCGCGTGATGCCCGGATCTCCTCACGTGTTGCCTGCAGCTCAGCTGAGAGCGAACGTGTGAGCTGCTACAGCTGCTGTTCTGCTCTAACTTTTCGGGAAACCTCAAGTTCAAGCAGACTCTCCCTGAGCTTATGGAGTTCTACCCTCAGGGCTTCCCTGTGGCCCTGTGACTCTATTGATATGGATTCGTGCAGAGTCTCCAGTGCCGCCCATCGGTCCCTGTTGGACGCCAACATGTCTTCCCTGTGTGATTGGCAAATAGAGTCTGTTGCCTGCTGTTGTTGCTCCATCTGCCTTTCAGGGGGGATAATGGAAGTGGCCACCCTCTCCAATGCCTGAGCTATCCTTTCAACTGATGCTGCCTGTTGGGTTGCCATACCGTACATGGAGTTTTCCCATACAGTATTGCCTGGTGGCGCACGGCCACCGCGTCGGCGGGCACCACACCTGTTTGGGGCAAGGCGATCTGCACCTTGCTGTGCTGGCACTGCCTGAGGCTGCAGGACTGCATTCCCCCTCTAATCTGTTGGCCCAGGAACAGGATCAGATGTTGTGGAGTGTGACCCTGCATCCGTAACCGCCAAAGGTGGACCTACCAACACTGACATCCCCATAGAGGGTTCTACCCCTGGTGCAGGTGGGTTGGATAGAACAGAATCCCTGCCAGAAGCACACACCTGCGACAGCACATAAGTCTCATCATCCGACTCAGCACCTGAATAGAGGTCTCGGGAGGTGCACCCAGAGACACCCATGGACAGTATGGTCTGCAGGAGGATAGGATTTTCACCCACCACCACACCACGTCCTCCACTGGTGCCTGATCGTGGCTAAGATTCCTCCTGGGTCTGCACCATCTCCTCAACTTCACCAGCATCAAGTGTGTCTTCACCTGCAAAAACATGAAATACAACAAATGGAAACAGGCATGAGCATCATAGCACACACATAGGCCTGACAAGACAGAGATCATGTACATGCTTAACACATGTCCCACATGACTATAAGCCTGGCATGCATGCACTGTCAATGTGTTGGAAGGGGAGTCAAAAAGGCAGACACTGAGGACACCAAGATGGAAAAGCAATACATTTGCTGCATGGTGGGTAGCACTGGCATCACACATTAGCCTGTGAGTGGCCTGTCCAATACACATATATGACACATGCCAGCACACAGATGGCATGTAGCATAGCCATGGTAAATTAGACAACTACAGTGATATGTCAGTGAATGAGTACTGTCACCCATCCATGTGAGATGGACATGATGAGATGAAAAATGCTAAATAGTGTGACAAAATATGCATGTGCCACACACTGCAACACATCCAGTGTACAATGATACAGTTATTGCAGGCAGATGTACACATCAATGGTTGGTCACTTTAACATGACAGGAAACAACTATCATGTTCCACATGCAAACAGGCCCTAAAAATAAATTTCAGCAGGCCAATACTCTATCGCCCTGAATGGTCTAATCATTCACATAACCAGGTAACAAATGTGACCCAATTTGTGGTGTAATCAATGACAGAAGCATGTCACATATGTGGCATTAGGGCTGAAAAAAGTATAGCAAAAATGTGATAATTGAAACAATCAGCCTGAATGAACACAGAAAAAATCAGAACAATGTTGTTGCAAGATGACAGTTCAAGGGCAACTTCAGTAATGTGGGGCCAATTGGCTACTGTGGGCAGAAGGGATACTGTCATACCCAAATCCAAGGCATGTGAATGTATTGGAGGAAGCACATGGGTGACCCATAACAATCAGGAGTACACACCCTCACCAGGCACTCAATCAGAACCCGTCACCAAAACAACATACACATGGATTACACACACATGCATGGGCACTTACCGGACAATGCGTCGTAATCAGGTAGGTCTCCCACGCCTTGGATCTGTTCCTCTGTGACGAAGGTTCCAGCAACATACTCATGTTCAGTGAGTTGGTTGTCCTCTGGTGGAGACCCACCGCCAGTCATCAGAGTAGCGGCATGATTTGAGGCCAGCTTGTTCTTTGCTCTGTGTTTCAGGTCATTCCACCGCTTGTAGCAATTATCAGCAGGGCGCCTCACAAATCCAAGGGCACTTATGCAGTCCGCAATGGTCTGCCAGTGTGCCCTACGTATTCCAGGTGTGGTCTTTCACCCTGCAGTCACCACCATTTCGCAGCTATGTGCCGACACATAGGCCACAAATGCATCAAGTTCGGCGTCATTAAAGCTAGGCTTCCTGGACGTGCCAGAGTGTGTAGCCGTGTCTCGGGTCTCAGCCTGTAGTGCCAGAGCACCCTTATTCCTCTTTTTCAAAGGTGGAGTGGAGCCTGAGTAGCTTATGCCGCTCTGGTCAGTAGGGGCAGAAGCGCCGGTGGACTGGGTACTAGGAGTGTGCGAATGCACAATGACCATAGGTCTTGGTGCAGGCATTGGCTGAAGGGTGATGTTGGCAGGGGCAACGTCGGTTTGATGGACCTGGACCGACACTGTCCCGGCTGGGAGTCTCAGAGCTGGGGTAGATAGAGCTGCAGCTGCCCCTGCAGCCTCCCCACCCTGACTACTTGGGGCAGCAGATGACATTGTTGCCCCAGATCCACGTGGCTTGGTGACACCAACTTGCAACACCACACGTGGCTTAGACTTGCTGACCTGGAAGTCAGCATGGGAGTCATCCTGTGCCGGGTCAGGTGCCACAATGGGCTGGTCCAACAAGGGCTGAGCTGGGATGGTGTCAGCTACGTTTCCCACAACCATGGGGGGGGGGCATGGGTGTCCCTGATTGGTCCTCCACACATGGGTGTCTAGGGGCACCCTGCAAATCCTGGCCATGTCCCCTACCGCGTCCACCATGCCCACCTTTGAGAGGTCAGCCACCTTTGCCTCCCTTACCGCTTGGTCATCTCCCAACAATGGCACTGATGTTGTTGTGCGTATGGGAGTTGCAGTAAACGATTGTCTTGGGCAATTGGGGGTGTAAGGGGTAGGATACTAGATGGAATCCGTACTCTAGTGCTCTAGCAAGGCTGTTTGTGACCCCTGGGGGAGATGACGGGTCACGCAACGCACAGGCACTCCAAAATCAAAAAATAACATGCGTGGAAAAATGAACCCGCACTAGGCTGTGGCACCCAGAAACACAAAAATAAGCATACGCATAATGCACGTAGCCTACAATGACCTCTGAAGGGGTACGCGACACACAGGGCAAGCACAGTTGGTAAATACGTGCGCGACTCACCGTATGCCTGGAAAAAGAACGTGAAAAAGACGCGCGTGTGCGCGTGGGCAACACCCCCGCCAAAAGAAGATTTGTACGCTGTCTGAGGAAACAGGACAAAAGAAGAAGTGAACGCTGTTTGAAGAAACAGGCCCAACCAAAACATTGAAAGCTGTTGGAGGTAACAGGGAGTACGGACTTGAAACGCTGTGAAGTAATCACATGTGAACCGACAAGAAGTACAAAATTCACCCACTCGCTCTCCACGAAAAGCACGTACAAGAACATGGCGTCCTATACGTACCTTTTAAACCGGCCCACAGGTACAACGTCACTTATGCGTGTACGCGCTAAGGGCCTTTTCTCCAATTACACGAGCTGACACTCGGTCGTGCAGTTTTTGCACGTGTACAATGAACATGCGCCCGTGTTGAGGGAAACGCCCTTGCGCGTCACACGTCACAAACACAATAACGCGCTAAGGGGCTTTGGTCCAATGAATTCGCGCACGTGCTGTGTCTTCACATGCTGATTCACTATGCACCCGTCACGAGGGAAACACCCGCGCGCGTAACATCACAGACGCGCTTACACGCTAAGGGCCTTTCCTCGAATTTCACGCTGACGTGCAATTTTTTCACGTGCCAAATCACTCCGTATCAAGCTGGCCACGCGAAAACACACGGAAGACCACACTCCTGCCCAGAAGGCCGAATTACTGCCCCCTGAGCCCTGAGCACGCTCCCACCTGCCATCTGCTGCTGCCTGCCTGCCTGCTGCCCACATGCCCTGCTATTTGGTGCCTGCACGTCAGCCAGGGTTCCAGTTGCTGTGTCCACCCCTGCTGGAACAAAGACTCCCGACTGGGATACCATCGCTCCACAGCCCAGCCCCAGGACCCAGTTGCCCACCCACGCCTGCCTCGGGGGTCGCCATGTCGGGGAAAACACCATCTGAGACCACTGGCGACCCCCAGCCAGAGAGGCAGAGGGCCACCAGCTTCAGTGTGAAGGAAGTTGGTGTCCTGGTGGAGCATGTCCTGGGGCATTTTTATGCCCTCTTTGGAACAGCACGCGCCAACAAGGAAGGGCGGGAGAGGATCTGGGACGACGTAGTGGTTGCCATCAACACGGAGGGGATGGCAACCCGCGACATCAAGCACGTCAAGAAGCGCTGGGTGGACTTCAGGTACAGGACCCTCTACAAGTCCCGGTGCCTCGCGTAGGGGGGCCGGGTCAGCATGAGTGACATCCAGATGAGGGTCCTGGAACGCGTATGCCCAGCGCTCCACGCCCAGATCCTTCAGAGGAAGACCCCTCTGGAGTTGAGCGGTAAGTGGCCACGCATTGGTGTGTGAGACAGGGCATGTTGCAGTGTGCTGGTAGTCTCATACTTGCCTGTATGTGTGACATATGCCATGTATGGATGTGTGTGTGCAGAGACATCATGGTCATGCATGTGAGACCAGTAATGTGTGAACCACATGGTTGGTGCATGTGTTACAATGCAACATGGGGAGCTGTATGGCAAATGCACACATGAAAGCATGCCAGTCTCTGTTCTTGGACATGGAGGGGGTGTGAGGGATGGGTGCTGCTGTCATGTACATGTATGGTGCACATGTGTGTGTGTCTGAGAAGTGTGTGTGTGACTTCGAAATGCCATGGATGCATGACACATGTCCGTGATGATGTGTAGATTCACTCATGCAGTGCGGTCATCGTTGTATGCACTGTGTCTATCCACTGTGTCTGTGATGTTCAAGGTATGATGCATGATCCTCCTGTGATGTGTGTGCTTGGGATCAGTGTGAGCCATGATGCATGTGAGTTTGAAGGCAACATTATGGTTAATAGAGGCCCTTCTACATGGATGCTGATGTTGATTGCACGCGCCATGACTGTTTCTGCATGTGTGTTGCGTGCATTCACACATGTGTTGTGGAGGGACAGGATGGAAGTGACGTTTGACACTGCCACTCATGTGTTATTGCGTCCTGTCTAGGGGAATATTGTACTGTACCCTGATGCTTGTGTTCTATGTCTCCCTCTACGCAGCGTCAAGTGAAGAAGAGGGCGGAGATGGCGCTGTGGAGCCAAGCGGCGGGGATGCCTCCACCGGGCGGCGACGCAAGGCCCAGCCACCCTCCCAGGACTTGCCATCATCCGTGAGCGAGGGGGCTGGTGCCGCGTCTGCCACTACGGCTGTGGCGGAAGGGCCGGGTGAGCCCCCACAGGGGCTTGCAATGGCGGAAGATGCTACAGAGACATCCAGGTTGGTGGTCTCCACAGAGGAGGAGAAGCCGGGCTACTGAGCCGCACATGGGGACTGGTGGGGGTAGTACCACTGGTGCAAGTGGTGCAGTCCAGGGCCAGGGTCAGGAGGCAGCACAGGTCACCGCGGAGGGGCCTGTGCATGTCGCTGTCCTTGGCCCTGTGACTGCACCACCATGCAACAGCAGGAATGCCCCGTCCCAGGCCCGTCCGCAGGTAGGGGAGAGTGCCATGTCATCTGCTTCTCTACTACCTGCGGACGAGGGGTCCCATGAGCGTATGGGCTCCGTCCTGATTTGTGTCGCTTTGCGCACGCGTGCCATTCGTGATGACGTGCATTCTTCCTGGGCGAAGAATGCACGCCATCACGAACAGCAGCGTCGCGACGTGGCACTGTTGGGAGGGGGCCTGGTCGGTGGGTTCCTACATGTGTCGCACACTCTGGCGGACCTCTCCTCCTGGTGTGTCGCACACTCTGGCGGGCCCCCTGTGGACCTGGCCTGACCAACACAGCCAGCTTGGTGGAGATCCCATCCCTGCCACAGTCGGGAGTCGGCGGTCCAGCAGGGGTGGACACTGCAACTGGAGACCAGCTGATGGAGGATGTGCAGGCATCATCGGACAGGGCACATGGACAGCAGCAGCAGCAGCAGCAGCAGGAGCAGGCTCTAGGTGGGAGCAATGATGGCTCGGGGCCATCGACATCAGGGGGGCAGGCATCGGCCAGAGGGCAGGAGGACCCTGGAATGGGTCTGTCTTCCGTGTGGCTGCGGTTGGGCCAGCGTATAGGTGCGGAGCGGCGGAGCGGTGGAGCGGCGGCGGGCAGAAGAGGCGCGGCTCACCATGGTCAGGGCGGAGTTCTCCATGCGTCAGGCGTTGAGGCGGGCAGAGTGCCTCGAGGCGACTTGCAGGGAGTTGGAACAGGCCATGAGTGCCTCCCTGCAAGACCTCGGGGCCAGGACAGAGGCCCGCCTCCAGCAAATAGACATGGAGTTCGATGATGCCCTGGCCGACAACATCACTGAGTGAGCCGCAGGACTTGCTCGCTGCCATTGTAAATAGTTCATAGTGTTAGGTTTCCTTTATTTTTGTTTTATTTTGGGGCTTTTGGACTATGCCCCACACTTTTGTATATAGCTTTTTTTTGTTAGGTAGGTTATTAGATAGGTTTCATTTCTTTCGTTGGGCTCATGGACCCTTGAGAATTGGATTGTACATAGTTGGACGTTGGATTTATTTGGACATTTTTTTTTCTTTTCACCATGGATCAATGGCTGAACTTTTTTGAGTTTCATTTGGATTTGGTTTGGTGGACAGTGAGTTTTGGCCATTTTTCCTTTGGATTACTTTGGATTTATTGAGGAATTATTTTTGTTTTCATTGGACATGCATTTCATTTCATGTTTGCCATTATTTTATGCTTTATTTACTTTACATTGATTTTCACATTAATACATTTTGATGTTTTACTTCAATGTGTGGGATTCGGTCATTGGGTTCATGCATGTCGACATGTGGGTTTACTCAATCAATGGCAACCAGTGTGTGTGTGTGTGTGTGACGGACATGTGTTGATGTACATGGTTGACTTTTGGTTTGTGTCATGAGATGGCCATGTCACTGCTGGGTGGGTGAGTGGGTGGGGGACATGAGTGGGACATGAGAGGGGGCCTGCTGGCAGGTGCCCCTCACTGCTGGGGGGTGGGGGTTCTGGGGGACATGAGTGGGGGCCTGCTGGCAGGTGCCCCTCACTGCTGGGGGGGTGGGGGTGCTGGGTGACATGAGTGGGGGCCTGCTGGCAGGTGCCCCTCACTGCTGGGGGGTGGGGGTGCTAGGGACATAAGTGGGACATGAGTGGGGGCCTGCTGGCAGGTGCCCCTCACTGCTGGGGGGGGTGCTGGGGGACATGAGTGGGGGCCTGCTGGCAGGTGCCCCTCACTGCTGGGGGTGGGGGTGCTGGGAGACATGAGTGGGGGCCTGCTGGCAGGTGCCCCTCACTGCTGGGGTGTGGAGGTGCTGGGGGACATGAGTGGGGGCCTGCTGGCAGGTGCCCCTCACTGCTGGGGGGTGGGGGTTCTGGGGGACATGAGTGGGGGCATGCTGGCAGGTGCCCCTCACTGCTGGGGGGTGGGAGTGCTGGGGGACATGAGTGGGACATGAGTGGGGGCCTGCTGGCAGGTGCCCCTCACTGCTGTGGGGTGGGGGTGCTGGAGGACATGAGTGGGGGCATGCTGGCAGGTGCCCCTCACTGCTGGGGGGTGGGGGTGCTGGGGGACATGAGTGGGGGCATTCTGGCAGGTGCCCCTCACTGCTGGGGGTGGGGGTGCTGGGGGACATGAGTGGGGGCATGCTGGCAGGTGCCCCTCACTGCTGGGGGATGGGGGTGCTGGGGGACATGAGTGGGGGCATGCTGGCAGGTGCCCCTCACTGCTGGGGGGTGAGGGTGCTGGGGGACATGAGTGGGGTCCTGCTGGCCGGTGCCCCTCACTGCTGGGGGGTGGGGGAACTTGAGTGGAACATGAGTGGGGGCCTACTGGCAGGTGCCCCTCACTGCAGGAGGGTGGGGGTGCTCGGGGACATGAGTGGGGGCCTGCTGGCAGGTGCCCCTCACTGCTGGGGGGTGGGGGTGCTGGGGGACATGAGTGGGGGCCTGCTGGCAGGTGCCCCTCACTGCTGGGGGATGGGGGTGCTTGGGGACATGAGTGGGGGCATTCTGGCAGGTGCCCCTCACTACTGGGGGGTGGGGTGCTGGGGGACATGAGTGGAGGCCTGCTGGCAGGTACCCCTCACTGCTGGGGTGTGGGGGTGCTGGGGGACATGAGTGGGGGCCTGCTGGCAGGTGCCCCTCACTTCTGGGGGATGGGGGTGCATGAGGACATGATTGGGGGCATTCTGGCAGGTGCCCCTCACTGCTGGGGGGTGGGGGCACTGGGGGACATGAGTGGGACATGAGTGGGGGCCTGCTGGCAGGTGCCCTCACTGCTGGGGGGTGGGGGTGCTGGGGGACATGAGTGGGGGCATCCTGGCAGGTGCCCCTCACTGCTGGGGGGTGGGGGTGCTGGGGGACATGAGTGGGGGCCTTCTGGCAGTTGCCCCTCACTGCTGGGGGGTGAGGATGCTGGGGGACATGAGTGGGGGCATTCTGGCCGGTGCCCCTCACTACTGGGGGGTGGGGGTGCTGGGGGACATGAGTGGGGGCCTGCTGGCAGGTGCCCCTCACTGCTGGGGGGTGGGGGTGCTGGGGGACAAGAGTGGGACATGAGTGGGGGCCTGCTGGCAGGTGCCCCTAACTGCTGGGGGGGTGGGGGTGCTCGGGGACATGAGTGGGGGCCTGCTGGCAGGTACCCCTCACTGCTGGGGTGTGGGGGTGCTGGGGGACATGAGTGGGGGCCTGCTGGCAGGTGTCCCTCACTGCTGGGGGGTGGGGGTGCTGGGGGACATGAGTGGGGGCATGCTGGCAGGTGCCCCTCACTGCTGGGGGGTGGGGGTGCTGGGAGACATGAGTGGGATATGAGTGGGGGCCTGCTGGCAGGTGCCCCTCACTGCTGGGGGGTGGGGGTGCTGGGGGACATGAGTGGGGGCATGCTAGCAGGTGCCCCTCACTGCTGGGGGGTGGGGGTGATGGGGACATGAGTGGGGGCATGCTGGCAGGTGCCCCTCACTGCTGGGGGGTGGGGGTGCTTGCGGACATGAGTGGGGGCATGCTGGTCGGTGCCCCTCACTGCTGGGGGGTGGGGGTTGCTGGGGGACATGAGTGGGACATGAGTGGGGGCCTGCTGGCAGGTGACCCTCACTGCTGCGGGGTGGGGGTGCTGGGGGACATGAGTGGGGGCATGCTGGCAGGTGCCCCTCACTGCTGGGGGGTGGGGGTGCTGGGGGACATGCGTGGGAGCATGCTGGCAGGTGCCACTCACTGCTGGGGGTGGGGGTGCTGGGGGACATGAGTGGAGGCATGCTGGCAGGTGCCCCTCACTGCTGGGGGTGGGGGTGCTGGGGGACATGAGTGGGACATGAGTGGGACATGAGTGGGAGCCTACTGGCAGGTGCCCCTCACTGCTGGGGGGTGGGGGTGCTGGGGGACATGAGTGGGACATGAGTGGGGGCCACTGGCAGGTGCCCCTCACTGCTGGGGGTGGGGGTGCTGGGGGACATGAGTTGTTGATCACTAGTGCAAGGTGACATGTGGCCTGGCTGGGGGCATGCCCATGGTGGAGGCACTGCCTGCGGGACATGACCAGGGGTGCTGGGTAGTCCCCTGTGGTGTAGGTTGCCTGCAGGGTTCGTGGAGGGGGTAGAGGGCACACCTGTGAGAACCCACACTGCCAATTGACGTGTGGGACTCCCCGCGCACCCCCCAAATCCACGTACCCCACTCGCACAGGCCCAATCGCGCATGAAACTTCCCACGCACCCCAGTAATACACGTACCCCGCTCGCACTGGGCCAATCGCGTGTGAAACTTCCTGCGCACCCCAGTAATACCCGTACCCCACTCGCACTGGGCCAATCGTGTGTGAAACTTCCCGTGCACCCCAGTAATCCATGTAGCCCGCACGCACAGGGCCTGCCACGTGTGAAACTTCCGCACACCCCCCAAATCCACGTACCCCGTTCGCACAGGCCCAATCGTGTGTGATACTTCCCGCGCACCCCAGTAATACACATACCCTGCTCGCACTGGGCCAATCGCGTGTGAAACTTCCCGCACACCCCAGTAATCCACGTAGCCCGCACGCACAGGGCCTGCCGCGTGTGAAACTTCCCGCGCACCCCCCAAATCCACGTACCCGCTCGCACAGGCCCAATTGCATATGAAACTTCCCACGCACCCCAGTAATACACGTACCCCGCTCGCACTGGGCCAATCGCGTGTGAAACTTCCCACGCACCCCAGTAATACACGTACCCCGCTCGCACTGGGCCAATCGCGTGTGAAACTTCCCACGCACCCCAGTAATCCACGTAGCCTGCACGCACAGGGCCTGCCGCGTGTGAAACTTCCCGCGCAGCCCCCAAATCCACATACCCCGCTCGCATAGGCCCAATCGCGTGTGATACTTTCCACGCACCCCAGTAATACACGTACCCCGCTTGCACTGGGCCAATCGCGTGTGAAACATCCCGCGCACCCCAGTAATACACATACCCCGCTCGCACTGGGCCAATCGCGTGTGAAACTTCCCGCGCACCCCAGTAATACACGTCCCCCGCTCGCACTGGGCCAATCGTGTGTGAAACTTCCCACGCACCCCAGTAATCCACGTAGCCCGCGCGCACAGGGTCTGCCACATGTGAAACTTCCCGCGCACCCCCCAAATCCATGTACCCCGCTCGCACAGGCCCAATCGCGTGTGAAACTTCCTGTGCACCCCAGTAGTACACGTATCCCGCTCGCACTGGGCCAATCGCGTGTGAAACTTCCCGCGCACCCCAGTAATACACGTACCCCACTCGCACAGGGCCTGCCGCGTGTGAAACTTCCCGTGCACCCCCCAAATCAACGTACCCCGCTCGCACAGGCCCAATCGCGTGTGATACTTCCCGCGCACCCCACTAATACACGTACCCCGCTTGCACTGGGCCAATCGCGTGTGAAACTTCCCGCGCACCCCAGTAATACACATACCCCGCTCGCACTGGGCCAATCGCGTGTGAAAGTTCCTGCGCATCCCAGTAATACACGTACCCCGCTCGCACTGGGCCAATCACATCTGAAACTTCCCATGAACCCCAGTAATACACGTACCCCGCTCGCACTGGGCCAATCGCGTGTGAAACTTCCCGCACACCCCAGTAATCCACGTAGCCCGCACGCACAGGGCCAGCCACATGTGAAACTTCCCGCGCACTCCCCAAATCCACATACCCCGCTCGCACAGGCCCTATCGCGTGTGAAACTTCCCGTGCACCCCAGTAATACACGTACCCCGCTCGCACTGGGCCAATCGCTTGTGAAACTTCCTGCGCACCCCAGTAATACACACACCCCGCTCGCACTGGGCTAATCGCGTGTGAAACTTCCCGTCCACCCCAGTAATCCACGTAGCCCGCACGCACAGGGCCTGCCATGTGTGAAACTTCCCGCGCACCCCCCAAATCCACGTACCCCGCTCGCACAGGCCCAATCGCGTGTGATACTTCCCGCGCACCCCAGTAATACACGTACCCCGCTCGCACTGGGCCAATCGCGTGTGAAACTTCCCGCGCACCCCAGTAATCCACATAGCCCGCACGCACAGGGCCTGCCGCGTGTGAAACTTCCCGCGCACCCCTCAAATCCACGTACCCCGCTCGCACAGGCCCAATCGCGTATGACACTTCCCACGGACCCCAGTAATACACGTACCCCGCTCGCACTGGGCCAATCGCGTGTGAAACTTCCCGCGCACCCCAGTAATACACGTACCCCGCTCGCACTGGGCCAATCGCGTGTGAAACTTCCCGCGCACCCCAGTTATCCATGTAGCCCGCACGCACAGGGCCTGCCGGGTGTGAAACTTCACGCGCAGCCCCCAAATCCACGTACCCCGCTCGCACAGGCCCAATCGCGTGTGATACTTCCCGCGCACCCCAGTAATACACGTACCCCACTCGCACTGGGCCAATCGCGTGTGAAACTTCCCGCGCACCCCAGTAATCCACGTAGCCCACATGCACAGGGTCTGCCATGTGTGAAACTTCCCGCGCACCCCCCAAATCCACGTACCCCGCTCGCACAGGCCCAATCGCGTGTGAAACTTCCCACGCACCCCAGTAGTAGACCTATCCCGCTCGCACTGGGCCAATCGCATGTGAAACTTCCAGTGCACCCCCCAAATCCACGTACCCCTCTCGCACAGGCCCAATCGCGTGTGAAACTTCCCGCACACCCCAGTAATACACGTACCTCGCTCGCACTGGGCCAATCGCATGTGAAACTTCTAATGGCCAGAAGGCACCATTGATACCTGACTGCCCTGCCACCAGGCCATACTGTGGCACAGGTCACTACGGATACTCTTCTCTAGTCCCCAGGTCCTCGCTGATCCTCTGCTACTGGCCAGAAGGCACCATTGATACTGACTGACCTGTCACCAGGTCATACTGCGGCACAGGCCTCTACTGATACGCTTCTCTAGTCCCCAGGTCCACACTGATCCTCTTCTACTGGCCTGAAGGCACCAGTCATATTGACTGGCCTGCCACCAGGTCATATTCCTGCACAGGTCACTACTGATACTCTTCTCTAGTCCCCAGGTCCGCACTGATCCTCTTCTACTGGCCAGAAGGCACCAGTCATATTGACTGGCCGCCACCAGGTCATATTGTGGCACAGGCACTACTGATACCCTTCTGTAGTCCCTAGATCCTCGCTGGTCCTTTTCTACTAGCCAGAAGGCACCATTGATACTTACTGGCCTGCCACCAGGTCATATTGTGGCACAGGTCACCACTGATACTCTTCTCTAGTCCCCAGGTCCTCAGTGATCCTCTTCTACTGCCCAGAAGGCACCATTGATACTGACTGGACTGCCACCAGGTCATATTGTGGCACCGGCCACTACTGATACTCTTCTCCAGTACCCTGGTCCTCGCTGATCCTCTTCTACCAGCCAGAAGGCACCATTGATACTGACTGGCCTGCCACCAGATCATATTGCGGCACAGGTCACTACTGGTACTCTTCTTTAGTCCGCAGGTCCTTGCTGATCCTCTTCTACTGGCTAGAAGGCACCATTGA
This sequence comes from Ambystoma mexicanum, assembly GCF_040938575.1. Lineage (NCBI taxonomy): Eukaryota > Metazoa > Chordata > Amphibia > Caudata > Ambystomatidae > Ambystoma > Ambystoma mexicanum. The sequence goes on from NC_090929.1 coordinate 1,685,668,219, forward strand.
GACTGACTGGCCTGCCACCAGGTCATATTGCGGCAGAGGTCACTACTGGTACTCTTCTCTAGTCCCCAGGTCCTCATTGATCCTCTTCTATTTGCCAGATGGCACCATTGATACTGACTGGCCTGCCAACAGGTCATATTGCGGCACAGGCCACTACTGACCCTTTCCTCTAGTACCCAGGTCCTCGGTGATCCTCTACTACTGGTTTGAAGGCTCCATTCATACTGTCCCAAAGGCATGAAAACAGCAATCCATTTGTCTAACAGACTACATGTCATGACTGGCACACTGCTACATGCATCATGCCACTGCTCATACAGTGCTACACGCCACACACTGCCATGAATACTGTCCCGTAGACCACACTCAACCTCTGATACTGCTGCGTGGGTCAAAATGACAGGAGCTATCCTTAACTCTGATTTCACTCAGATAAAACTTTGATTACTACCCTAGCCTACCTGGTTCATTCTGTTGCGCACAAGAAGTTCTTACACTTGCATCTGCCTCCAATGCACCACGTGCATGTTATCCTGCCACTCCCACGACACCTGGTGTGATTCCCAAAGCAGGGCATCACGTAAATTCCTTATTTTGGTTTCCAAACCCACACAGGCCTGCCACACCGCCCATCTCTTTCACTCTGTCTTGTGTGCCCCCAGTTCTCCACTCTGCTCACGAGATGAGCACTGCCTCACCACCTCCTAACACGCGTGCGCTGTCTCGAGATTCAAATCCTCTGGTATCCCAGTATCCCAATATAGGAACATCTCATTCCTTCATCCCTGCCATTAACATGTATGTTAATGTTAAGAGGCACGGTTAGAGCAATGAGGTCCCAACCAAGACCTTTAGAAGCAAAAGCCACAAAGACTGTGGTGTAATCACCCACTGAAGTGTCTGAACATCAGAGCACCACAGATAATAGGATCCATTTCTTGAAAATGTGCTGCCCTGCATCCTCCCATCATCACCCAGTGTATGTGCACAGTTCCCAGTACACCGTGCACTTATACACTGCCTTCCATTCACGTGTTGCTCCTTTCTTCTCGGGGTGAGCAATAAGATACAAACATGCAAAGCCATATCTCAAGGGGGACAAAGCACCACTGATATTAGAAGGTCATTGCTGTCTGCAGACTCAAGACACACACTGCTAACTTTGAATACTATGTAGCCTTTCTCTTTACATGTCATCTAATGTCCCGTGGTTGGAGTGAGCAGAAACTTATGGGAACAGAGTTCCTGTTATTTTCTTTTATACTGTTAATGGTTCCACTACTTATGTTTATTATTATTTATGTTCATTTATTCAGATACAAAATATAAAAAAAGAACTTTCAAACATTATAAACACATCATCAAAGATACAACAGCAGATATATCAATAATAGAACTATATAGATTAAAAGCTAATTCTGTACATTTCCCCCAACCCCTCGCCCACCCCCTCAATTTATTCCATAATCCAACAGAGATTAGTACAAAAGCATAAACTTCCCCCAAATCTTTTCAAAAAGAGTAAATTTCCTTTCTCTCCTATAGAAAGTTTTCTCCATGTCAGCCAGCTTGTGCATTTCATCAATCCACACATACATTTTCGGTGAAACAGCTGATTTCCAGGCAGTAAGACTCAATTTCTTTCCCATCTTTGCACCACGGAATATCCATTTTTTTTTTACAAGTAGTCATTTCTTCAAGTAATTCATCATCTCCCAATAGTAATGTCTTAAAATCAAAATCTATTTTCTCCTCCAGTACCTTCTAGCAAATCACGCCAAACTCCCGCCAAAAACCACACACCCCTACAAATCCCACATCATATGCTCCAATATCCCCACTCGATGCACACAATCCCGGCAATCGTTGGTATCAGAGAGTCCTCTCTTACACAGTCTCTCCGGGGTCCAATATACCCGGTTCAAGATTTTAATTTGCCAGGATCTTTCACCCAGACGTAAAGAGCAAAGTTTGACATTTTGGCACATTCTCGCCCATAGCGCTGACGAAACATAAAAAACAATTCTCTGGCTTCATTCGTCACACAGTCGAACATTTTCCCTGTATTCTGTAACAATCTGTTTATAAATCCTACTAGCCAAACCTCCTTCACTTGTTTTCAATCTAGTAATGAAAAGTTCCAGATTCAAACTATTGTCCACCTCCACTTTTACCAATGGCTCTCCTGAACTTCCGATAATCCATGTTCATAAATCCCATAATGTTCAACTTTTCATTAACTTTCCTGGCCGTCAACCACTTCCCATCTTTGAACAGGTCGGCAATCCACTTGACGCCTCCCAAAAACCATTCAGGCCAGAATATAGTCTTCCCATCCATCTTGATCCAAGCATTCAACCAGATCGAAGCCCCTGGATCTTTGAGTGCATTAACCTTCAGAAGTTTACATCGTTTTTTCCAGGCACTTTGCAAAAATTCAGTGGTGGGGATTCGTCACACATCCAGGTCTCGTTATAGTTGAAAGTATGGCCTTTGGTGAAGAGGCCCAGTAATACCTGCCTCAGCAATCGCCCAATGGTCCGGCTAGTCGTCAAGAAAAGGGATCCAAAATTGTGCCATGAATGCCAGGTGATAAGCCCGGAAATTAGGGACCCCAAGTCCAACTTTTTCTAGAGGCCGCTGTAATTTCAAAAGCTTCTATCTGGGCGGTTTAAGATCCCATATAAATTCATGCACAAGCCTATCCAGTTCCTTCCAATAGTTGGAGTTGATATTTAAAGGTATCATCCCAAGTACGAACTGATCTTTGGAGTCAAGGTCATCAGAAGGGCATTAACTTTCCCCCAAAGAGAAAGGTTTAACATCCTCCAACGTTCTAGTTTGAAATCTTGCCACCATTGTTTAGGATTTTCATGTACAATGTCTTCAACCTTAGATGTCAACCATATTCCCAAGTTACGCAGTCTGTCAGCAGACCATTTGAAACCCATTGAAGATATGAAATGTTTATTGCATGTTACCGTCGATGGCATCACTTTGGATTTTGTCCAGTTAACTTTGTAGCCAGATGCTCGATGGAAATTTGATATGATATCCATAAGCACAGGCAATGAGTTCTCCAAATCCCTCAAGATCAAAAGCAGGTCATCTGCGTAAAACCACATTTGCTGTTCTAGTCCCCAGCAGCTCCCTCCACACAACCTACATTCTTCTCTAAGTGCAATAGCCAGGGGTTCGATAGCAATGATGAATAAAAGAGGTGAGAAAGGACATCCTTGCCTCATACCCCTCTTCAGTTCAAATGCGTCAGATCTTAATCCGTTAGTATTTATATCCGCCATAGGAAAGGAATCTAGTAATTGAATCCACAAGATAAATTTCACACCAAACCCCATCTCATGCATCACTGAATACAAGTAATTCCAGTTAACACGGTCAAATGCCTGCAATATCCTCCCTTGAGTCCACAGCACACAACATTGTCTGGATCAATTTTCGAATATTACTGGAGGTTCGTCTACCTTGAATGAAACCCGACTGGTTATCATGAACCAACCCTGGAAGTAAGTTCTCCAGCCTGGAAGCCAATACCTTTGATAGGACTTTGTTATCAGTATTTATCAAACTAATCGGGCGGTAACTCGAAGGCGAATTCTCATCTTTCCCTTTCTTAAAAAAAAACGAAATCATAGCATGACTGGTGGAACATGGTAAAAGGCCTGTCTTCAGAGACGTATCAAACATTTCTTTCATCAGTGCAAGAGCCGAATGCAGCAACATTTTATAAAACTCTACAGAAAGTCCATCAGGCCCTGAAGATTTGCCTGTATTCAACCTACCAATTGCCCGTCTTATCTCTTCAATTGATGTTTCTTCTTCCAATGATTTAAATTCAATTTCCGAAATTTTGGGAATCTCTAATCCCCTAAGAAATTGTTCTCCATCCCCAGTGACTTCTGATTAATTTTTGATATAAAGCCATACAGAAGTTCTTGAAGGTGTTATTGATCTTTTTTCAGATTAAACATAATTAAACCATCTTTGTCCTTTATCGATGTGATAGCTCTTCAGATTTCATTTTCCTCAATCTTTATGCCAACCAATGGTCACACTTTTCCCCTCTTTCATAATATGAACACTTCAGATGCTAAAGACTCTGTTCAGCTCTTTCTGTTATCAGGGCATTCAATTTTGTCTTCAAGCTCCGTAATTCCTTAATTTTCTCATATTGTCCCGGTGTATCCATATCTTCCCATGCTAGAGCCCATATCTTTAAATCCAGATATTGTCTATCTTTCTCAAGTCTCTTTCTTGTCTGCTAGACAGACCAAGAAGTATCCCTCTCAAAGTACACTTAAAGGCCTCCCATACTATCTGTGGTTGCAGTTCTCCAGTGTGATTTTCTTCCATTTTCTCATCATTCAATATTGATGTATTCATTTTCCACGTAAACGATCTAGGGAGTGCAAAATCCAATTTCAAGTACATGTAACAATCGCATGGCCTGTCAAAAGTATATTCCCACTTTTATCAGTACTGTAGTTTTCTGCCATCTTTCCCGAAGTTAACAACATGTCCAATCTCGATTAATTTGAGTGAGCATCTGAATAAAAGCTGTATTCCCTAGCGGAAGGATGTTCCAGTCGCCAGTTGTCCTTTAGATAGTTTTTTTATCAAACCTTTCAGAAACAGGTAGTGATTATCTGTTTTCCTGTGCAGTCTACACTGGCTTTTATCTTTTTCTGGATCCATGACTACATTAAAATCACCTCCCAAAATTATATCTGATGAGCCCAAATCCTGAATTATTTGAGCCCCTTGTCTAAAAGAAGATCCATCGTCAACTGACGGTGCATATATGTTACAAAGGATCACATTTGCCCGCTGAATGTCCAACAACCATGAAATTATCCGTCCCTCACGATCCGAGATTTCTTTCAGAACTGTTAGTGGGGCATTTTTGCATATTAGAATTACAACACCCCTGGATTTTGAGTTGTTTGAAGAACAAAAAGCCTTTCCAACCCATCCTTTACAAGCATCTCTTTTCATATCATTCAAATAACTGAAAATGTTCTAATGGGACATTGCGTAGAGTATCTGACCTGCCCTCACAAGGTTCTCCACTGCTTGTGATGGTGCCTGTGGACCTCTGTCATCGGTCTCTAGCAACATGTGAGAATCATTCAGTTGGGTTTGCTTGCTTCGTATCCACAAACGTGACACCTGCCTTAGTTTTATTTATCCTTTATTGAATGTTAAATATTCCCAAATAAGGACGATTACAAATGACGATTATGACATCTCCCCTTTCTCCAGCGGTTCCAAATTGCAAATGAGGTTTTGACTTTGCATCCATTTCACCTGTCTTGTATTTTACATTTATCATCCTTTTAATTGTTTGTGCTCTAAAAAGCCTCTCTTTTGTAGAAGCTGTAATCCATTTTTTATGATAATGCTTGATTAGCTTTTCCTCTCCAATGGACCACCGTATGTTGTTCTTGTGTACTAAGAGCCTACAGAGGAATACATGTAGGTTGCTATTATTGCTTCATGCATCCATGCGTGCACACAGTTGTGTCATCAAACATGGCCAGCACACCTTAAGGAGATAACCCCCTTAAGGGAAGGAGAAGGAAGCCAAGAACAAGGGGAGGAGGGAGGATGAGGAGGGGCTAGTAGAGCCCGGGAACAAAAACCCAGAGGAGGAAATAAAAGATGGTCAGAGATCTCCCTGTCTCCGTGTGTTTATATGAATGATGTCCACAGCCCAGAGCATTGGAACTCCAGTGAAGAGAGGCCCAACCAAACGCAACAACTGGCGACGAAGGGAAAGGTCCACGCACGCAAAGGAGTCGAATACCTATGACCAAGGTATCATAAACACTGACATCTGCAGAAAGAGCGAAACGGACGTCGTGCATGCTGTGAGCGGGGAAGAGGACCAGAGCACAGCACAGCACACTCAGCAACTGGATTGCCGCATGAAGCGGGGGCTCAGCGAAGGACCCAGGACACCCCCAGCATGAACGGAGTGGCCCAGGGTTCCACCGGCGCTCCACCGGTGCTTGCAAGGGGCGTGGACACGCACACACAGCACCCAGAGAATGGCAAGAGGGACACACCTATCGGGAAGCCAACTGCACGCCAGTGCACAGTCACAGAAGCGGGAGACAGGCTCGCAGCCACTCCCCATTGTTGTGACTGAATAAAGGGAAGCGGCTCCTTTAAGTAGGGAAAGCACGCTAGGGCGGGAAGAGGGCAGAAGGGGAGGGACAGGGGGGAAGTTCAGTTAGTTAAAAGGGAGACGAAATAAAGAGAAGTTGGAACGTAGAACGGCTCCTGTCTTTATTGGGCCATAGCATGGAAGAGTGATCTGTGTGAGAACCAGGCCAACAACTGGCGACAAAGCCACCGTTCCCAAGGCGTGCCGCAAGGAGGGCGTGTATGCCCAGCAGGATACCGGAGTAGCGGCCGTACCCACGACGTGCAGCCGGTCGGGAGAGTGAACCCGGCAGTGAAGCGGACATCCAGCCGCAGCAGAGGAGGGCCACCGCAGCAGTGCTGAGCCCAGCAGTGAAGCGGACATCCAGCCGCAGCAGAGGAGGGCCCGCGCAGCAGTGCAGAGCCCAGCAGTGAAGCGGACATCCAGCCGCAGCAGAGGAGGGCCGCCGCAGCAGTGCCATGCCCAGCAGTGAAGCGGACATCCAGCCGCAGCAGAGGAGGTCCGTCGCAGCAGTGCCCAAAGACTCTTCCACACTATCAATCAAACAACCATGACCGACCAGCCTCATGAGACGACCGAGACGACCAAACCCACTTACCATTTACCCTCAATCCGCACCATGATCAGGGTCAACGGTGGGAAGAATGGGTTGAGGAATTTGAAGACTTTGTAGGCGCCATTGGCACACAGGATCCTCCTAATAAGATTAGCATCTTCACTAATGTTGCAGGTAGAGATACGAACAATTCCACCGCAAGAACGAACCACGTACCAACGCCTTCTAGAAGCCATCAATGAGAAGCTGGTAGTAACACCCAAAAGAGACTATGAACGCTATACCTTCAACCAATGTGTCCAACTAGCCCATTAATCCATACGTGAATTCATCATCCGCCTCCAGAGGAAAATCATAAAGTGTGACTTTGCCAACTTCAACGACGATGAAGCCATCAGTCTACGAATAATTGAAGGGTGCATATCGTCAATGTTTAGAAAACACCTCCTGAAAAAAAACCTATCCCTCAAGGAAATCCTCGACTTGGCCAAAGTATATGAAAGGATAGACGTCCAAGACTCGGCCATCGAAAATCCAAAGAAGGAGACATCATCACAGCCATGACACCATACACCAGGTACCAAGGCCCACAGAGACGACAACCCTTCAGAAACACCACACAGCGCCCCCAGAGTGACAGGCAATGCTACCGATGCAGATTTGAATACCCCCACAGGGGACAATGCTCTGCAATTGGCCAAAGATGCATGCCCTGTGGCCAAGAAAACCACTTCCAAGCCATGTGCAAAGAACAACTTCCCGAAACAGGATCAGGCTGTCAACAAATTTCCCAAAACCATGGCCGCTTTCTGGAAACTCAAAGAGAACAACACGACCGACGTCCAGTCGAGAGTGGGATGACGTACCCCACAGTGGCCCATCAATACCTGAACACCATGAGGGCCCTAGATGGACTACAAATTGAGCCTGACAGGAAACCTCACGAACTGTATGACTACCAACACTACGACCAAACCCCAGTGACCACCCTGGATGGGCCCTACATGAGGGAACACTCCACATCCCAGGAACAAGGAAGTTGCATAAACCCTACGACATCAGACTATGACCCGTACAACAACTCCCCACCAAGGTCTCTCCAGGCGGAAGTACAACAACCGTTATACCTGCAAGATGGCTATGATAGGGAATACGTCCGACTCCTCAGTATAAACACCAAAGACACACCTGCTCCCAAAGTTACAGTACAAATGGGGAACACCCGGAAACAATTTGTTGTCCACATTGGAGCGACTGTCAACGTGATGAACGAGGAACTATACCACGTTATAGCAGATCTCTATCCGCTTCGCCAATCAAAAACACACATCTTCCAGTGGGGAGCAGCGCTACCCGTGTCATCCAAAGGCCAATTCCTATGCAACCTAACCCACAGAGACCTCACGGCAACTGCAACTATACATGTCATCTAAAGTCCCCCAGTGGGGCGATGCCTCCTCAGCTAGAGGACAGCCAGAGCCCTGGCACTCATAGACCTAAAATATGAACCAACGGAGGTAATAAAGGGTTACCCATCGGACAGGCGTGAAGTCATGGCAATAACCTACCAGCCCCTCGACAAAGATGCCCTTAAAGCCCAGTTCCCCAAACTATTTGAAGGGGTAGGGATGCTCAAGGACTCCGTCATTAAATTACACATTGACCCCACGATAACACCAGTGCCGCAACACCCCCGCAAAGTGGGTTTCCACCTTCAAGCGTCCAAAGAATTGCATTTCCTACTACAAAATTACATCATTGAGAAGGCCGAAGGACCAACACCATGGGTATCCCCCATTATAAATGTCCCCAAAGACAATGGACGACTGCGCATATTCGTCGAAATGCGCATCCCCAATACCGCCAGAGGTCCACGCCTTAAATTATAGCGACGATATCCTTATCTTCGGGAAAATCCAGGAGCAACAAGACATGGCACTCTTAGCGGTATGCAAGCTTCTACAAGCTGGCCTAACACTCAATGGCTCCAAATGCGACATCAACAAAACCAGCCTTAGATTTTTTGGGCACATATTTTCTGACAAAGGCATCACGGCCGACCCAGACAAAATAAACACCATCACCGACCTTCATGCCCCCACAACAACGGCAGAATTGTGATCATTCCTAGGAATGGCAGGATATTGCTCAAGATACCTCAAAGATTACGCTACCATCACTGACCCACTTCCAGCCCTGCTAAAGAAGGACACTCCCTTCGACTGGGACTCACAGTGCCAGACAGCCTTCCAGGCCATCAAAGAAAACCTCGCCAACCATAGGCAACTAGCGTATTTCCACACGGAATGGAACACCGTCATCACAGTTGACGCTAGCCCGGTCGGCCTCGGTGCCATTCTGGCCCAAACCAGCCCTAAGGACAATGCCCAACATGCGGTAGTGGCTTACGCTAGCAGAGCCCTAGCCCAGACCGAAAAGGCCTACTCACAGGCAGAACGAGAGAGCCTAGCAGCTGTGTGGGCCTGTAAAAAATTCCAGCACTTCGTAATTGGCCGAAGATTGACACTGGTCACAGACCATCAGGCGCTACTATCCCAATTTGGAAACCCCAAAACGAAAATGCCCCCCGAATAGAACGATGGGGGATAAGTCTCCAAGAATACAATTACAACATAATACACAAACCTGGAGGAGATGCCAACCTGGCTGACTACCTGTCAAGACACCCGACCGCAGTAAACGACAACTCACTGGTCTACGAGGCGGAAGAGTACATTGCATACCTGTCCTCCAATGCCATGCCTCCTACCATCTCAACAGCAGTCTTCGCAGCCAGAAGCAAGGTCGACACACCATCAAAACTACCTTATACCACACTCGCACGAACAAATGGAAGAACATGCACGAAAGAGGCAACGGAGGGGAGGGGGTGGACAAGAAAGACCTATGCCGCCTAGCCAAGATACATGCAGGGCTAGTAGCCACTGACCAAGGCATACTTCTACAAGGCAACCAACTAGTAGCCCCGAAGGACTTCCGGAAAACACTGGTAGCAATAGCTCATGAGGGACATAGGGGGATCGAGAATATCAAGAAAATCTTAAGAAATCATATATGGTTCCCTTAGATGGACATCATAGTAGAAGACACCCTAGCACATTGTAGACCCTGCCAGCAAGCAGCAAAAGAGACAAACACAAACCCAGATGCAACCGATACCACTCCCAGAAAGACCCTGGCAAAGGGTTGCAATGGACTTTTACGGACCTCTGGAGGAAGGAGGATATCTGCTCGTAGCAATTGACGAGTATTCGCGATTTCCATTCATCAAACAGACACCATCGACATCGTTCTACGAGATGGCACCAATCATAAATGAACTCTTCAGCGAATTTGGCATTCCAACCATTGTAAAAACGGACAACGGTCCCCCATTTCAGGGACGAGAATTTGCCAAACTTGCAGACCACCTTGGCTTCCATCACCAAAATATCACGCCACTCTGGCCCCAATCCAATGGAATGGTGGGACGCTTCATGGCAACCATAAAGCTAACCCGACAGAAGGCCCTTGCGGATCAAATGCCACATCCGCAGGCAATCTGCTGCATGCTCAGGAGCTATCGGAACACACCGCATGATGCGACAGGGCAAACACCGGCAGAACTAATAGTAAAATACAAACCCTGAACCCGCATCCCTCAATGGGAGGACTATACAATGGAAGAAGAACCAGCCATAAGAGAACGAGATGCTGAGAAGAAAGCAAAGGCCAAAGAATGGGCCGACAAGAAAAGAGACGCGAAAGAATCACAGCTTGAAGTAGGACAGACAGTCCTAGTCTGACAAGACCAATTGAGGAAAACAGACGCGCTACAGCCCCGAACCCTTGGTTATCACAGCTATAAAAGGACCCATGATAACAGCAATGGGAGAACCAGGCGAGATAATACGGAACACGTCATTTTTCAAAAGGATGTACCTCGAGGACCCAGAGGGATCAGAGATTACGACAGAGGACCCCGAACCCGAAGAGAATGTAGGTCCCCCAGCTGAGACAACTGGTGAAACCAGAGGGTCCCCAGGCAGACCCCACAGAACTGTGCAGAGCCCCACGAGACTCATTGAACAGATAAACCGCAGCTTTCATGTTAAGCACGGGGAGATGTTGTGACTGAATAAATGAAAGCGGCTCCTTTAAGAAGGGAAAGCACGCCAGAGCGGGAAGAGGGCGGAAGGGAAGGGACAGTGGGGGAAGTTCAGTTAGTTAAGAGGAAGGGAAGGGACAGTGGGGGAAGTTCAGTTAGTTAAGAGGGAGACGAAATAAAGAGAAGTTAGAACGTAGAACGGCTCCTGTCTTTATTGGGCCGTAGCATGGTAGAGTGATCTGTGTGAGGCCAACACCCATCAGGCCAACTGTGCAATACGGGAGAGGGCCATTACCTCGCACACACCCACACGGGAAAAGACATTAAGACATTTTCACATCAATAAAAAATAAAGCAACAGACGCTGCTCTCTGAGGAACTTGTGCGGCCCCTCTGCCTCACATTAGGGCCTGTGAGTAGGCAGGCTCTGCCGATAGGCCGACGCCCAGCTCCAAGATGCAGCAGTCACTGCGAGGCTATGGTCCATGAATACGCATGCCATCCCGGCTCTTGCTGCACCTGCTGTAGGGGGAGGTATGAGGCCACCACGCTCGCGGGGGACTGGGAGGGAGAGTGCATGCCACGTGGATAACCCAGATCCGCCTCTACACCTTCAGGCACCGTGCGATCACAGCGAGCGTATAGACGCGACAGGAGGGCTCCTTGACCCTTTCGCCCCCTGGTAGCATTCTGCAGCCAGTCTGAAAGCAGAAGAAAAAAACGAATACACTGCCATGGGAGCACACGGATAGTCAAAAGGAAGCACAAATAAAACAAAAACAGAAAGTAAACGTACGGTAGAAGGAGATGACCTGCATAGGACACCAAGATCTTGACGCCTGTGGAGCACACAAGAATAGATGAAGTTAAAGTACACCATAGAGAGAATATGCTGAGAAACGTCCTTCCTACCAGAGAAAGACACTAAGCGTGCACCCACACACTGCAACAGCATGTCCGGAAGAAAAAGAGATTGGTAGTAAGACCAAAAGGCAAAAGAGAGGCAGCAACGTGATCTGCCTGTGAGGGGGGAGATCCTGATGACCTGAGGTAACAAGAACACTGGCGAAGGCGAACGGAATGACCACGAGAGAGACTCCCCAACGAAGGGGCCACAAGAGGGACTGCCCAAGGAGGGGGCCACAGGAGAGACTGCCCAAGGAGGGGGCCATGGATGAGAATGCCCAAGGGGGGTGCCAGAAGGAGTACCAATCATAGGAGGAGGCAGTAGTCCCTGCCACAGGCAACAAAGAGACGTGTGTTGGGAGGCGGACCAGACACGCTGGAGGCAAGAGTAACTAAGGGTGGGGAGGACCCCACAGGAAGCCATAGAAGAGTAGGACGAGAGACCCTCACGAGAGATCCAGTGAAAGAGGAGACCGATCCGGGCAGAAAAAGTAGACCGAGGCCGCAGGGAAGACGCGGCCACCAAGGGGAACCGACGATGCACGTGGCATCCCCACTACGCCACCAGGCTACATTATAATACAACAATGGGCCTAACAAACAAACAGAGTCACCCCAAAGGAACAAGAGCACAGGCCAGGAACTCTATATAGAATGACGCACCCAGGCCTACACAAACAAGTCCAACAGAGACTGGGCACGAAGCAGTCACCCACGGAAGTTCTCACGATCAACACCAACAAGACAAGGGACCTTTAGGAAACCCATCCACACTAACAAAGCAGTACGAGCAACAGCACTCACAAACGCAACGTGTCAGCAGACAACGGCGCTACACGGAAGAGTGAGACAGGGAACCCCTAGAAGGAAGACCATGGAAGAAAAGAGAGTGGGGGCAGGACTCCACACGGGTGCTCCCGATACACTGAATAACCAGCTACCAATCAAACATGCCCAGTCGAATGAGTGGACACATGGAGCCCCACACCAAACCCCAGATTCTCCACTGCCCAGTGAAGTACCATCAGTACCGAGTGATGCGACAGGGTTCAAGAAAAGAATGGAAGCCCATCAGAATAAACTTGTGAGTCAAGAGAAGCCCATTTACATGCACCACAGCGAGCCCAAACCAAAGCGGAAAGGGGCCGGACAACAGGTGCCCCCATACACCTCTGGGAGAAGGCTAGACTGTAGAGGTGGTGCTCCTAAATCTGACTGTGACCAAGACCACTCCTCTGGAGTGCAAAAAACGATGCTGTCGATGGGAAGTCACAATGAGACTATCACAAAGTGGAACATCGCATCCCACACAGAAGTAGAACACATCACGACCGCAGCTTCTCTACATGCACCCCATGCCAGGGGTAACACTACTTACCAAGGATAAGCAACCACTACTGAACGAAGGTCCGGCATGGAGACAGCATGCCTCAATGCTAGAGGTCAGCAACCATTACTGAACGAAGGTCCGGCATGGAGACAGCATGCCTCAATGCTAGAGGTCCCTCAAACACCACGGGGGGGGGAGGAGGAGACGCCCACTGCTCGAAATAACAGGCAACATACATACAGTTGACTGTGGGGAAAGCACGTGCAAACACCTGGTCCTCCCAGTGGGAAACTGGGCCACAGCATCCACCGTAGGCAGCACAGCTGCTGACCCGCAGTCCCCCGGACAGGAGCAAGAGGCAAGAGCAGACTCCAGTTACCAAGAAGGCCACATGCAGCACTGGATGGTCTATCAACAGCATCATCGGTCTAAAGGGGGTCCCAGCAAGTCTACCAGGCTGGAGTCATCAACAGCCACTAAAGCCAGAGAGGGCTTTCAGACACTGCCCCCCAAGGACGAAGAGAGAAGGAGATCGACAACAACAAAGGCCAGCATTGTCTAGGTTGAAGGAAAGGGCGCTCAGGCTGAAAGGCAGCTAACGAGGTCAGTGAGGACAATGCTAATGGGGAAGAAGGATGTGGAAAAGGAGCGGGTGACCGAGGGCCAGGAAGATGTCAATGCTGCCGAGGTAACCAAAAACTGTACCGAGGTGACTCAATGGAATGGATTACGCGTACGAACGCAGTGGGAGTAAGATCTCACCCTGGGCAGCTTTGCCAGGAGGGCACACATGTATCCGTGTGATCGCAGTGAGAGCAAGATCTCACCCTGGGCAGCTTTGCCAGGACGGCACACATGTATCCGTGTGAGCAGTGGGAGGATGATCTCACCCTGGGCAGCTTTGCCAGGAGGGCACACATGTATCCGTGTGATCGCAGTGGGAGGAAGATCTCACCCTGGGCAGCTTTGCCAGGACGGCACACATGTATCCTCCCTGGGCAGCATTGCCAGGACGGCACACATGTATCCTCCCTGGGCAGCATTGCCAGGACGGCACACATGTATCCTCCCTGGGCAGCTTTGCCAGGACGGCACACATGTATCCGTGTGAGCAGCGGGAGGAAGATCTCACCCTGGGCAGCTTTGCCAGGACGGCACACATGTATCCTCCCTGGGCAGCATTGCCAGGACGGCACACATGTATCCTCCCTGGGCAGCATTGCCAGGACGGCACACATGTATCCTCCCTGGGCAGCTTTGCCAGGACGGCACACATGTATCCGTGTGAGCAGTGGGAGGAAGATCTCACCCTGGGCAGCTTTGCCAGGACGGCACACATGTATCAGTGTGAGCAGTGGGAGCAAGATCTCACCCTGGGCAGCTTTGCCAGGGCGGCACACATGTATCCGTGTGATCGCAGTGGGAGGAAGATCTCACCCTGGGCAGCTTTGCCAGGACGGCACACATGTATCCGTGTGAGCAGTGGGAGGAAGATCTCACCCTGGGCAGCTTTGCCAGGACGGCACACATGTATCCTCCCTGGGCAGCTTTGCCAGGACGGCACACATGTATCCGTGTGAGCAGTGGGAGCAAGATCTCACCCTGGGCAGCTTTGCCAGGACGGCACACATGTATCCGTGTGTGCAGTGGGAGGTAGATCTCACCATGGGCAGCTTTGCCAGGACGGCACACATGTATCCGTGTGATCGCAGTGGGAGGAAGATCTCACCCTGGGCAGCTTTGCCAGGACGGCACACATGTATCCTCCCTGGGCAGCATTGCCAGGACGGCACACATGTATCCTCCCTGGGCAGCTTTGCCAGGACGGCACACATGTATCCTCCCTGGGCAGCATTGCCAGGACGGCACACATGTATCCTCCCTGGGCAGCTTTGCCAGGACGGCACACATGTATCCGTGTGAGCAGTGGGAGGAAGATCTCACCCTGGGCAGCTTTGCCAGGACGGCACACATGTATCCGTGTGAGCAGTGGGAGCAAGATCTCACCCTGGGCAGCTTTGCCAGGACGGCACACATGTATCCGTGTGAGCAGTGGGAGCAAGATCTCACCCTGGGCAGCTTTGCCAGGACGGCACACATGTATCCGTGTGTGCAGTGGGAGGTAGATCTCACCATGGGCAGCTTTGCCAGGACGGCACACATGTATCCGTGTGATCGCAGTGGGAGGAAGATCTCACCCTGGGCAGCTTTGCCAGGAGGGCACACATGTATCCTTGTGATCGCAGTGGGAGTAAGATCTCACCCTGGGCAGCTTTGCCAGGACGGCACACATGTATCCGTGTGATCGCAGTGGGAGTAAGATCTCACCCTGGGCAGCTTTGCCAGGAGGGCACACATGTATCCGTGTGATCGCAGTGAGAGCAAGATCTCACCCTGGGCAGCTTTGCCAGGACGGCACACATGTATCCGTGTGAGCAGTGGGAGGATGATCTCACCCTGGGCAGCTTTGCCAGGACGGCACACATGTATCCGTGTGAGCAGTGGGAGGAAGATCTCACCCTGGGCATCCGTGTGGGAGGACGATCTCACCCTGGGCAGCTTTGCCAGGACGGCACACATGTATCCGTGTGTGAGCAGTGGGAGGAAGATCTCACCCTGGGCAGCTTTGCCAGGAGGGCACACATGTATCCGTGTGTGAGCAGTGGGAGGAAGATCTCACCCTGGGCAGCTTTGCCAGGAGGGCACACATGTATCCGTGTGAGCAGTGGGAGGAAGATCTCACCCTGGGCAGCTTTGCCAGGACGGCACACATGTATCAGTGTGAGCAGTGGGAGCAAGATCTCACCCTGGGCAGCTTTGCCAGGGCGGCACACATGTATCCGTGTGATCGCAGTGGGAGGAAGATCTCACCCTGGGCAGCTTTGCCAGGACGGCACACATGTATCCGTGTGTGCAGTGGGAGGTAGATCTCACCATGGGCAGCTTTGCCAGGACGGCACACATGTATCCGTGTGATCGCAGTGGGAGGAAGATCTCACCCTGGGCAGCTTTGCCAGGACGGCACACATGTATCCGTGTGAGCAGTGGGAGGAAGATCTCACCCTGGGCATCCGTGTGGGAGGACGATCTCACCCTGGGCAGCTTTGCCAGGACGGCACACATGTATCCGTGTGTGTGCAGTGGGAGGTAGATCTCACCCTGGGCAGCTTTGCCAGGAGGGCACACATGTATCCGTGTGTGAGCAGTGGGAGGAAGATCTCACCCTGGGCAGCTTTGCCAGGAGGGCACACATGTATCCGTGTGAGCAGTGGGAGGATGATCTCACCCTGGGCAGCTTTGCCAGGACGGCACACATGTATCCGTGTGATCGCAGTGGGAGGAAGATCTCACCCTGGGCAGCTTTGCCAGGACGGCACACATGTATCCTCCCTGGGCAGCATTGCCAGGACGGCACACATGTATCCTCCCTGGGCAGCATTGCCAGGACGGCACACATGTATCCTCCCTGGGCAGCTTTGCCAGGACGGCACACATGTATCCGTGTGAGCAGTGGGAGGAAGATCTCACCCTGGGCAGCTTTGCCAGGACGGCACACATGTATCCGTGTGTGCAGTGGGAGGAAGATCTCACCCTGGGCAGCTTTGCCAGGACGGCACACATGTATCCGTGTGAGCAGTGGGAGGAAGATCTCACCCTGGGCAGCTTTGCCAGGACGGCACACATGTATCCGTGTGTGCAGTGGGAGGTAGATCTCACCATGGGCAGCTTTGCCAGGACGGCACACATGTATCCGTGTGAGCAGTGGGAGGAAGATCTCACCCTGGGCAGCTTTGCCAGGAGGGCACACATGTATCCGTGTGAGCAGTGGGAGCAAGATCTCACCCTGGGCAGCTTTGCCAGGGCGGCACACATGTATCCGTGTGATCGCAGTGGGAGGAAGATCTCACCCTCGGCAGCTTTGCCAGGACGGCACACATGTATCCGTGTGTGCAGTGGGAGGTAGATCTCACCATGGGCAGCTTTGCCAGGACGGCACACATGTATCCGTGTGATCGCAGTGGGAGGAAGATCTCACCCTGGGCAGCTTTGCCAGGACGGCACACATGTATCCGTGTGTGAGCAGTGGGAGGAAGATCTCACCCTGGGCAGCTTTGCCAGGAGGGCACACATGTATCCGTGTGAGCAGTGGGAGGATGATCTCACCCTGGGCAGCTTTGCCAGGACGGCACACATGTATCCGTGTGTGCAGTGGGAGGTAGATCTCACCCTGGGCAGCTTTGCCAGGACGGCACACATGTATCCGTGTGTGCAGTGGGAGGTAGATCTCACCCTGGGCAGCTTTGCCAGGACGGCACACATGTATCCGTGTGAGCAGTGGGAGGAAGATCTCACCCTGGGCAGCTTTGCCAGGACGGCACACATGTATCCGTGTGATCGCAGTGGGAGGAAGATCTCACCCTGGGCAGCTTTGCCAGGACGGCACACATGTATCCTCCCTGGGCAGCATTGCCAGGACGGCACACATGTATCCTCCCTGGGCAGCATTGCCAGGACGGCACACATGTATCCTCCCTGGGCAGCTTTGCCAGGACGGCACACATGTATCCGTGTGAGCAGTGGGAGGAAGATCTCACCCTGGGCAGCTTTGCCAGGAGGGCACACATGTATCCGTGTGATCGCAGTGGGAGGAAGATCTCACCCTGGGCAGCTTTGCCAGGACGGCACACATGTATCCGTGTGATCGCAGTGGGAGGAAGATCTCACCCTGGGCAGCTTTGCCAGGACGGCACACATGTATCCTCCCTGGGCAGCATTGCCAGGACGGCACACATGTATCCTCCCTGGGCAGCATTGCCAGGACGGCACACATGTATCCTCCCTGGGCAGCTTTGCCAGGACGGCACACATGTATCCGTGTGAGCAGTGGGAGGAAGATCTCACCCTGGGCAGCTTTGCCAGGACGGCACACATGTATCCGTGTGAGCAGTGGGAGGAAGATCTCACCCTGGGCAGCTTTGCCAGGACGGCACACATGTATCCGTGTGAGCAGTGGGAGGAAGATCTCACCCTGGGCAGCTTTGCCAGGACGGCACACATGTATCCGTGTGAGCAGTGGGAGGAAGATCTCACCCTGGGCATCCGTGTGGGAGGACGATCTCACCCTGGGCAGCTTTGCCAGGACGGCACACATGTATCCGTGTGAGCAGTGGGAGGAAGATCTCACCCTGGGCAGCTTTGCCAGGACGGCACACATGTATCCGTGTGAGCAGTGGGAGCAAGATCTCACCCTGGGCAGCTTTGCCAGGACCGCTCACATGTATCCGTGTGATCGCAGAGAGGGAAAACAGCGAAAGGGAACAAGACCAAGGTGAATACCATGACGGCCTCCAGAACGTAGGAGAAGAAAGATCAGCCCCTACAAAGATAATAAGTAAGGGGGGGCGGTGTTGATGTGCGTGGCCAGCGCATTGGGACTCCAGTGAAGTGAGGCCCAACCAAACCAACACATACCATCTTCTGGCGAAGCCTGCAAGCCTTTAAACATAGATAAGCACAGCAGCAACAGGAAGACTTTCCAGATCAGGTGCCAATCTGGACCCAACCAGACATAAACTTCAGACCCATTAATCAGGTATCTGGGTTTGCTCTCTATGCCGTCGGGTTCCTTCAGTAGTACACTTGTACTCGTTCCACTGCATAATGGCGGATCAGGCCCTCATCAAGCCCACATGGACTCACTGCACTGCCCTAAGCTACTCCTTCATCATCTTTAAGGTCGTACAGAACAGTTCTGCCTGCCCGGGCACTGGGGGCTTTGGGAGACGCAAACACTTCATGATATTGACGACCCTTCATTGCCCGCCTGCCATAGTGGGTCCGAGAGCAAGCAACAGTCGCTGCTGTCATGAAACCGTTCTAATACCCAAGAAGTAATGTCAAAGGGAGGAGCCACTGCAACAATGCATGCAGAATTCTGAAAGGGGCAAGAGGCAGACGCAAGGCTGGGTATTAACCATCAAGTAAAGATCGTTTTATTGGGTTGTCATGTAACTCCTTCAGGAAAATCAAAGAAAAGGGAAAGATTCATATTTCAAGAATAATCAATCATCTCCCCATCAGGACCTTGAAAATCGTAAGAGTCATCTACAGAAAATGGTTCCTGGATAGCCTAATTTTGCTAATGTCAATTTCTTTTAGAGAGGGCGGGACGCAGGAGGTCATACACCCCCTTTCCATTCTCTTGGTTGTGTGGGACCCTCTGCCACACCATTGAGCTTTTGGAGGAGCTCCTGCTCCTCTGCCCCATTGTGCCCCTTTGCTGGGCATGCCATTCCTACCATCGGGCACATTTAGGCAGGAGAACATTAATTTTTCTTTTCCGGTGGCCAACTGCGTTACTTTCCCTTGAACATGTTAATGAATACCCATTGGTCGCTTGATGTCAAGGGCTGAACTGTGGATGGCACCGATGTCGTCATTTACTATTCACGAAACAGCAGCGTCCTCCCAAATGCAGAACGGGATCAGGTATCCCACAGATTAAAAAGGATAATAGAAGGAGCGCTCAAAGTTCCCCTGAAAAGGCACCTGAGAAGAACACACTCTATTCTCTTTTCCTGCCTTCGTGTGGGCCTTCCTAGCTGATGGTGAGTCTAGAATCCTAGCTGATGGTTAGCCTAGCATCCTAGCTGAAGCTGAGTCTAGAATCCTAGCTGATGGTTAGCCTAGCATCCTAGCTGATGGTGAGGTTAGAATCCTAACTGAAGGTGAGTCTAGAATCCTAGCTGAAGCTGAGTCTAGAATCCTAGCTGATGGTTAGCCCTGCATCCTAACTGAAGGTGAGTCTAGAATCCTAGCTGATGGTGCGTCTAGAATCCTAGCTGGTGGTGAGTCTAAAATCCTAACTGATGGTGAGCCTAGAATGCGAGCTGAAGGTGAGTCTAGAATCCTAGCTGATGGTTAGCCTAGCATCCTAGCTGAAGGTGAGTCTAGAATCCTAGCTGATGGTTAGCCTAGCATCCTATCTGAAGGTGAGTCTAGAATCCTAGCTGATGGTTAGCCTAGCATCCTAGCTGAAGGTGAGTCTAGAATCCTAGCTGATGGTTAGCCTAGCATCCTAGCTGATGGTGAGGTTAGAATCCTAACTGAAGGTGAGTCTAGAATCCTAGCTGATGGTGAGACTAGATTCGTAGCTGAAGGTGAGTCTAGAATCATAGCTGATGGTGAGTCTAGAATCCTAGCTAATGGTGAGTCTAGAATCCTATCTGATGGTTAGCCTAGCATCCTAGCTGATGGTGCGTCTAGAATCCTAGCTGGTGGTGAGTCTAAAATCCTAGCTGAAGGTGAGTCTAGAATCCTAGCTGATGGTTAGCCCAGCATCCTAGCTGAAGGTGAGTCTAGAATCCTATCTGATGGTTAGCCTAGCATCCTAGCTGATGGTGCGTCTAGAATCCTAGCTGGTGGTGAGTCTAAAATCCTAGCTGATGGTGAGTCTAGAATTCTAGCTGATGGTGAGTCTAGACTCCTAGCTGATGGTGTGTCTAGACTCCTAGCTGATGGTGTGTCTAGAATCCAACCTGAAGGGGAGTCTAGAATCCTAGCTGAAGGTGAATCTAGAATCCTAGCTGAAGGTGAGTCTAGAATCGTAGCTGATGGTGAGTCTAGAATTCTAGCTGATGGTGAGTCTAGAATCCTAGCTGATGGTGAGTCTAGAATCCTAGCTGATGGTGAGTCTAGAGTCCCAGCTGAAGGTGAGTCTAGAATCCCAGCTGAAGGTGAGTCTAGAATCCTAGCTGATGGTTAGCCTAGCATCCTAGCTGATGGTGAGGTTAGAATCCTAACTGAAGGTGAGTCTAGAATCCTAGCTGATGGTGCGTCTAGAATCCTAGCTGGTGGTGAGTCTAAAATTCTAGCTGATGGTGAGTCTAGAATTCTAGCTGATGGTGAGTCTAGACTCCTAGCTGATGGTGTGTCTAGACTCCTAGCTGATGGTGTGTCTAGAATCCAACCTGAAGGTGAGTCTAGAATCCTAGCTGAAGGTGAATCTAGAATCGTAGCTGAAGGTGAGTCTAGAATCGTAGCTGATGGTGAGTCTAGAATTCTAGCTGATGGTGAGTCTAGAATCCTAGCTGATGGTGAGTGTAGAATCCTAGCTGATGGTGAGTCTATAGTCCCAGCTGAAGGTGAGTCTAGAATCCCAGCTGAAGGTGAGTCTAGAATCCAAGCTGATGGTGAGTCTAGAATCCTAGCTGATGGTGAGTCTAGAATCCTAGCTGAAGGTGAGTCTAGAAACCTAGCTGAAGGTGAGTCTAGAATCCTAGCTGTGGTGAGTCTAGAAACCTAGCTGAAGGTGAGTCTAGAATCCTATCTGATGGTGAGCCTAGAATCCGAGCTGATGGTGAGTCTAGAATCCTAGCTGAAGGTGAGTTTAGAATCCTAGCTGATGGTGAGGTTAGAAACCTAGCTGAAGGTGAGTCTAGAATCTTAGCTGATGGTGATTCTAGAATCCTACCTGATGGTGAGTCTAGAATCCAAGCTGATTGTGAGGTTAGAATCCGATCTGATGGTGAGTCTAGAATCCTAGCTGATGGTGAGTCTAGAATACCAGCTGAAGGTGAGTCTAGAATCCTAGCTGATGGTGAGTCTAGAATCCGAGCTGATGGTGAGTCTAGAATCCTAGCTGAAGGTGAGTCCAGGGGCCATCGTCGTCTCCGTACGTCGACTCGCCATGCCACCTACACATCCCTTCTCCCTGTGGCAGTTCCTACGCCGGAAAGAGGTATTGCCAACTCTAGAACTGGAAGTCCACTATTCACCTCTGGAAAAGTAATAAGGGTAGAGATATCAATAGTGTGAATCTGATCTTGGCATTCTGTCCGGGCATTGCCTGCCATGCCTACATGCCTGTTTGGGGAATGAATTTACTCTCCAAGGACACCGGCTTTGTCGTGCTCCATCTCTACCAGGGTTTGGATGCCATATGCACAATAGCAAACATTTAGCAACACTGACGAGTGATGGCTACAAGGCATTCCTCCAAAACACAGTCTTTTAGCCTGCCATGCTATTACAGGAGGCCGAAGACCCTGTGCAAAGCAGGCAATGAAAGAGATTATGATTAATCCAAAACCTTCCCGTCTTCCCTTTTCTGTTTTGCTTAAGGCACCCAGAGTGGGACAGGTATGCCCAGATATGGCTCGTAAGCCTGCAGTGCCCAGAGACCTAAGCCACACCTCACTGATGACTCTAATTGAGGCTGAACAAGGGCCCAGTGAAGATGACTTGAGATGGACTACACTCAGGTGTTCAACATTAAGAGAAGTCTTACAGGAGAGATTGCATGACTGTGAGCAAAGACTGATTGTCAGAACCAAGAATAATTAAATAGGTCTCAACGAGGAGGCAGAATGGAGATTAGCCCTCCCACTGAGTGGCCTGAGCAGAGACGTTTTTATGGGAGGGCAAAAGGGCCACTTGCCCAGGGCCCCCACCTTGGAGGGAGCCCCCACAAGGCGAGCTGATCTAAAGAAGTAAGATTCCATTGTTCACCAATCTTAAATAGCACACCTCCGGATATTTTATGGGGTGCTGCTGAGGCTCTAAACCTATTGCCTGTCTGTTTTCGGAAGTGGATACTGCCTTGATCAATTCAGCATGTATTGCTTTCTGTGTTCACTGTGGTATTCATAGTAATTGTGTTCCTTATGCCTCAACTCTGTAGCATTCTTTCATTCCTGTGGGAATTAGGTTGATCATGTGCAATAGGCAACAGTGAAATGCATATTGATAAATTGAGTGCTACAATTGTTCAGAGGTTAGCTCAGTGTGTGAAGCACCCATTGCACAGATATGTGTTCATATGCAAAATTAGAATATCACATTCCAGCAAGGCTGGCTGAGCCTTTCTTATGTATGAAGTTTATAACCCTGCCTGCGTATGTACTTTCTTTTTTGTTTATTAAACTGTTAGGGTATTTTACAAAACTGCGTTGTGGCAAACTGTGTTTGTGCTACTTTTGAAGGTTGGAAATTGACCCAGGACTCACAACACCACTCTTGAGTTTCCTTGAAGGTCTCTTAGTGAGGTTGCAGGCAATGAGCCAATGTCACTGGCTTTTACCAGAGCTACTTCGAGAAATTTAGCTGCCGCTCTGGACCATCTAGTGGAGTCGCCTGCAAGTAAACGGAACCATATTGTCTCTTCGTCGAGTGTAAAAGGGCACGTGATGAGTGGTGTCAAATAAGCCCTTCTTTCCTGCGCCAGTCCAACACATGAAGTGAGTAGATGACGGACAGATTCTATTTGGTCAACTAGGCCGCAGACCCGGCAATAAGAAGAATTTGCCAGCGCTCTTTTGGCCAAAATTTCTCTCGTGTGCAGAAGATTCAGGCGGGCCCGCAGAAGAATTTTTCTCAACTTTTTTTCGGGAAATTTTTCACAATATTTCAACAGAACCTTTATGCGATTGTAAGTGGGTGGCAAGTCTTTTAGGGATGTGTACGTAAGGATTTTCTCGTTAGTACGTATCCAATCTTGTTCTAGAAGTTTTTGCTTCACACACCCAGGATTAGAGATGAGGAGGTCGTGCGTATGTACTTGGTTTTGCAGAACAACATGTGCCATTATCAGCAATATACCTGTACCAGATAGAGGTTGCAATAAAAAAAAACTACCGTATCATCCGTATGGTGAAGGTATAGAAATTGGTTTCTTCCAATGGGGTGTTGTAAAACCTAGGCAATCGCCTCCAACGATGGCATAAACTGTTAGTCCAAGAGGCGAATAAGTATCCAAATTCAATACTATGGAACGACAGCGTTCATGTTTGTATCCTGGATTTGCCAGCAGACGATACAGTGATCCTGGTCAAATCATGTAATATTTCTTACGTTACTGTGCTGTCTGTGAGGTTTGCCTTCTTGCATGGTGCTGGTATCATTTAGGCCATTATTTGATCTTTCGTCTTATGTTTGCCATTTGGGTGGAAAGGTTGGTAGACAGAAGAGAGCGGACCATATGTTTCAGGCCGCAGGCAAGTATATGTTATGGTCTGCTTGCTTGACACAAAAACGGTTTGCTTTTTGGTAAAAGTCAAAGGTTTTTATGCACGTTTATAAATGAAAATGTCACAAGCCAATGTTTTGGAAGTATTTAAAGCTTTAAAATACAAAAGACAAACCCAGATTACATTTGTTAAATCACATCGTTTGGTATGCTGGTTCTTATATACTTCCCTTGATGAGAGAGAGAATGAAGCTAGAATCATTCCCATTTTGCATAACAACCTTCTATAATATTTTGTTTACAAATGGTAATGTTTGGTAATGTGATATGTGTATTTTCGAAGTCTGCTTCTTTTTAAAAATGAGATTGTTTTAGTTCATGGTAAGAACTGGAAAAGAAAGTGTTCAAATGCAGAAATTGCAGAGTTGGTGCAAATCCCAGCTTCAACCCTTCACCCTTTAACCAATGTGTGATCCTGGGCATCTCATTTAATCTTGTATTGCCTAACCTCGCAATATTGCCAGTCCCTAAACCTTTCAAAATTGTCAGCCCTTCATAGTGATGTCCTTCTCATGGTATTATCTTCATAAATGCTTTATTCATGGTTTCACTGTGTTAATAGTGAGCATATTTAAATCGCAAACCACATGCATTTGTTCCTTTGATATCTATTGACAACATTATTTCAAAACCATATCCCACTACTGACCTCAGTCTTTCTGCATAAAGACACCGTCCTGGTAGCTTCTAATCTGCCTCCACTATCCATGCTACGGTATGTGTAGTGTTCTCCTTCCTTCCAATTGGGGGTCTCTATCCATGCATGAGTGCTTTTACATTCTGTGAGACAGCTAATGTGAGTTCTCTGTCTATTATGGGTTACATGTACCTTTTACATACAGTACTGCATTAATACTACATCTACCTTCCTGGATGTTAATGATAAAATGTATCCTGTATGTACTAGAACAGTAACCCCTTTGTAGACTGCTAATGTTGGCCTTCAAATGCTACTTGTTTATCATTGTGATTAGAGCAAGAATGACGAGTGCAGGGGGGCTTAAAGGGAGTAAACATGCTTATTATGCTGCGAGACAGCATATCATCCTGTAGGTTGTGAGCGCGACAGGTAGGGGGTGAGGGGCGCAACCAGTATTCTTGCTCCCTTAATTCTTTTGGTTTGGTGGAAGGGGGGCTTAAAAGATGTCTGTGCCCAGGGTCCCAAAAGAGCATAAGATGGCCCTGGGCCTGAGCCATCCCCTTGCTCATTTTAACCTTCCATCAAGGGGCAAAAATGAGCGCTCGTTTGGCCCCACAAAGCCTGCATTGGTGACAGTATGTCGTTAACAGAGCCACTCAGATCGCTATAATTCCCAGCATGGAGGCCCTTTCACAACCCATCAACCATTGGCAACAGAGCGGCCGGGGGCCTACGCCATTCATGTCACCTAGAACACAGGGCCTTAAACCTGAACCCCGGGATTCCTGCAGTTGCAATGTAGCGTGCCCTAAGCATCAGTCTGCCGCTCCCACCGTTTTCCTGGCTATTCCATTCCACACAAACAGTAGGAAGTGTGAGGAACCCTTACTGACTTTCCAGTTCCCAACTGGGCCAGGTGCCTTGGAGCAGAACACTAGCGTAAGCGCTGCCAATGAGTCTGGAAGTCTCTGATACACAAGGCCCGTTTCCATAAACGATAGACATTTAGGTTGGGCCTGGGTTTCTCTAGGCAAGCATGACGAGGAGAGCGCCAGCCTGCGCTACTCATGAAGATCGACCAAGCAATGAGGTAGTGCAAAGGAACTGGGCCAATCAGCTCTCACTGCAATCGGAAGGAACCTATCGAGCGACACGCCTCATACAACCCTCTCCTGGATTCGCTGCATTGAATTCCCACACCCAATGGGCGTCTCCAGAAGTAGCTCACTCTAAACACAGCCATAGACTCAGTTCTCACCAAGGCGGCACATGATGTCAGAAGCATGGAAGGAGAACCCTGCCCCAGGTAGTCGCGCGCCAATGGCAATAGTTGCCAGATCCCTGATGCACGTTATACTTTGGGGCACTTAGCAAGCAGTTGTTGCTCTGCTGTCAACATGCTAAACTGCCATGAGCTTAGTAATGTCACCATTATGATGTCATAACCCACTGTTGTGTTCTATCTCTGTGCAGAGGCACGTGGGGAGATGGAACGTTGGAGGCGGAGCGTAGGCCTCGGTAGCGCAGCTCCAGCAGGAGCGAAAAGAGACACACCACACCGCATTAGTGATCCGCCCGGAACTGCCTCCCATTCGCGGGGGCGGGGCATTTATTGAGACGCCCTGCGTCACTGCGTTGCGGGACGCAGGGCGAATGTAACATTCCTCCTTTATTTCAAATTAACTTAACAACAAAACACACACAATACTCGGATATGCAAATTCTTGAAACTACACAAAACCCCGGTGCTTCCCACTTCAGGAGTTCTCGCGGGGCTAACTACCACACATAGTCTTGGAGCCGAACTGGCGGCTTGGTGGCAGTTCTTAAGCCATATCTCCCACCCCTGGAGCTGGGCCCCACTGTCTCATTGGGTCTCTCACCTTCCGTTTCTGGCTCACCCATGTCAGGTTCGCTCAACTGCTCCCACGTTCTGTCACTCGCCTCTTCTTCACCCTGGAAGTCAGTGGGTTCTTCCTCCATCCGCTGGGAGTCTTCACCTCCTTGGGGACATTCCCCATCAGTCCACAGGTTGCGGGGCACCGCCTTGAACCACGACGCATTTCTTGTCACCTGACGGTGCCCTCTTTGCACAGTT
Organism: Ambystoma mexicanum; assembly: GCF_040938575.1. Taxonomy (NCBI): domain Eukaryota; kingdom Metazoa; phylum Chordata; class Amphibia; order Caudata; family Ambystomatidae; genus Ambystoma; species Ambystoma mexicanum. The sequence continues at coordinate 1,685,695,070 of NC_090929.1, forward strand.
ATCATGGTCCCTTGTGTCTCGCTGACGGTCCATGGGAGAGACTCATAGCGGGAGTCCAGCTTGGACTTTGTCGGGTTCCGCAACATGACCACTTGGTCGCCCACCTGGTGGTTGGATGGTCTCGACCTCCTCTTGACACTCATGTGGGCATTGGCTCCTGTTCGCCTTCTATCAGTGTGCTCGGTGTCGAATCTGTCCGGGCTTCTGCTGGGGTGATGTGGAATGGAAGACTTTATGACGGTGCCGAACATGAGGTCAGCTGATGGGACACCCGTCGTGCTGTGCGGGGTGACCCTGTAGTTTCGCAGAAAACGATAGAGGTCGACTTTCCACGGACTGGCATTTGCTCGTGATAGCCTCAGCACTTTGTTAATTGTTCTCATAAACCGTTCCACATCCCCATTCGCCTGGGGGTGCCTTGGTGTAATGTGATGATACCGGATGTTGAGGTCTTGTAGGTAGCGTTTGAACTCCTCGCCCTGGAATGGTGGGCCATTGTCACTCTTGATAGTAGTGGGCAGGCCATGCGTATCAAACATCTTCTCGATGGCGGGGATGACCACCTCCGCTGCCGTGGATTCGACCACCTCGACTTCGGGGTATCGTGAGTGGTCATCAATGGCCACCAGGAGGTACAGACCTTCTTGCAGTTTACAAAAGTCAATGCTTATTGCGTCCCATCTGCCACAACCTCGTTCCGCGGACTGGATTGGATCTGGTGGGGCTCCTGTTATCAGGCAAGGTAGACAGGTGTTGACTAGTTTTTCCACCTTTTCATCAATCTGTGGAAACCATACTCGGTGTCGAATTCGGGCCTTCGTCCGAGCCATCCCTTGGTGGCCTTCATGGGCGAGCGCTACTATTCTGTCCTGCAGGCACGGCGGGATGATGATCCGATTCCCCCTGAGCAGCAGCCCTTGTTCTGTGATTGACAGGTCCTGTCGTATGGTGAACATCCCTGTAAGGAACGCCTTTGCTTCCGCGGTCCTGTTTTGGGTGTTCTTCATGAAGGACATCCAGTCGCCTGAGATTATGGCATCCTTTACCAGGTCGCAGCACGGGTCTTTGTGCGTTTCCTCTGCAATGTCATCAATGCTAATGGCTTTTGGTCTCATGGCCTGCACAACCTGGCAGATGTGTTCCTCGGTTTCTTCAGCTACTTGAATTTCCTTGAGGGTGTCTTGAAAGGAAGTCTGCCGGGTTTCCGCTTCCCGGCTCATAGGCCCACTCGAAATTGTACTGTTGGAGATGTAGCAGCCATTTGGCAATTCTGGCCGGTGGGTGCGAGGATGTGCTCATGAAGATTGGCAGAAGGGGTTTGTGATCCGTAATTGCTGTGAACCGTCTGCCATACAGATAGAGATGAAAGTGATGACACCCCCGCAGTACGGCAATTGCCTCCTCAATGTGAGAGTATCGCTGCTCCGTCATGGTGAGAGCTCTTGACGCATATGCGATGGGTCTTTTCTCACCTTCTTTGGTGACCTGCATGAGGATGGCCCCTAGGCCAACAGGGCTGGCATCCACAAACAGTTCCGTCGGGAGCCCTGTGTCGTAGTACGCCATTCTCGTGTCCATGGATAAGGACTCTTTGATGCTTTCAAACGCTTCCTGACACGCTTGCCCCCATTCCCACTTTATATTGAGCTTGGTGAGTTCTCGCAGGGGTTCAGATAGGGTGGCCAAGTTCCGGATGAATCTCCCACAGTATATGGCCATCCCCAGGAAGCTGCGCACTTCAGTTGGTGTCGTGGGTGGACTCGCTGCCTGTATGTCGCCAACCTTCTGGGGGCCCGGGGAGACGCCGGTGCTGTTGAACTTGTAACCAAAGAACGATATTTCCATCTTGAAAAACTCACATTTCTCTTTGTGGATGGTTAGTCCAGCGTCTTCTAGTCGGGCCAAAAGCATCCTTAATCTCATCAGGTGTTCTCCTCTGTCCTGAGCATGGATTAGGATGTCATCGCTTACGTTTAGGACACCGGGTATGCCCCTGATGACTTCCTGAATTGTCTGTTGAAAGACTTCGGCAGCCGAAGAGATCCCAAAACTTAGCTGCTTGTATCTTCGCAAACCCATGTGTGTTGAAAAAGTGGTTATGTATCGAGAGTCTCTATGCAGCTTCAGCTGGTGGTATCCTGCTCTCAGATCAACCTTGTAGAAGATCCTTGATCCTGTGAGATCAGCCACGATTTCGTCGAGGGTCGGCGTGATGTGGCGCTCCCGCTTGATGGCAGTGTTCGGGAGACGCATGTCTATGCAAATTTGGTGTTTTCCCGGCTGTTTGGGTTTCTTGGTGACCACCATCGGGGAGACCCATGGTGTCGGCCCCGTTACCTCTTCTATTATGCCGGCTTCTTCCAATGCTTTCAGTTCCATCTCCACTTGTTCGCGCATGTGGAAGGGGGTCCTCCGGTGTCTGACGGCCTTTGGCTGGACCGACTCATCAATATGGAGCTTAATTGTCTTTCCTTTCAAACACCCAATCCCGTTTTGCAAGTTGGGATACTTTGCCAGGATGTTCTCAACTTCTTGTGCTTCCTTGACCTGACAGATGAATTTTACTAGCCCCAGGTCCTCGGCCGTGTCACCGCTCAGAAGGCATTCAATCCCTGCATTTACCATGTAGATTTTTGATGGTAGCTTGTTTTCACCGTGGCTGAGAGTGGTGCGGAACCTGCCAACTACCGGTAGGGGTTTCCTACAGCCATATGCAAACATAAGAGTGTCTGTGTTCTTCAGGTCTGGTCTTGGTTGCAGTGTTTGAAATGTGCTTGTGGGCATGACATTTACGGAAGCTCCCGTGTCTATGGTCATCCATACCCGTTGGTTTTGGAGAGTGACCTGGCATTTGCGCCTCCTGAGTCCTTTTCTTTGTGTGGCTTGTCCCTGATCCAGGGCTGATACCAGGTATACTTTTCTTCCTTTTATCCGCTGCTCCCTGCCAAGATCCTGGTGGGCCCCTGTGATGTCATCACCTTCTTCCTCAGTTGAGGAATTGGTTGTTTCGTCGTGCTTGCTTCTTTTTCTTGATCCCACTCTTCTCCTGGGGATTCTGTGGAGGCAGTAGCGGGGTACTCGATGACCTGCACACCTTCGCGTAGTGGTCCTTTCTGCCACATGCCCCACATGTCGTCCCTTGCGTGGGGCAGTTCCGCCGTCCATGTTGCGGTCCCCCACACCAACCACACTCTGTGCGTCCCGGGATCCGTGGCTGCCATCTGGCTGGTGTGTAGTTGCCGCCAGCCTCATCCCTTGTGGACTGTCTATTGGTGACATGGGCCACCATGGATGTCGGGAGGGCAGGCTGTAACTTTTGAAGAGTCACGCCCATGTTGGCGGCCCTGGCATGAGCCAACTCCCTTTGACGACCCAGCTCCAGAATGCGTGTTAGAGAGATGCCCTTTTCGCTCAGCACCATCCTCCTCAGTTTCTCCGATTGGATGCCGTTAACGAGCTGTCTCCGGATTTCTTTTTCGACATCCGTGAACTCACACGAGATCGCCAACTTCCGGAGTCGGGTGTGGTAGGCATCCAAGGTCTCCTCTTCTGCCTGAAATGTGGTGCAGAAGATGAAAGTTTCATAGTCAGGGTTGAGTTGTGGGTGGAAGTGGGCCGTCAAGGCATCTTTCGCTAGCTGGTAGATGTCCTGGCCATCATCGATGGTTAGTGAGTTAAAGATGCATAGCACCTTGTCCCCCACATTCAGTAGCAGGTGCAATCTCATCTTCCTGGAGGAGGTAACGTCCTTGCACCCATCGCCATTTTGAACTTTTGGATCCATAACTGCCACCGGGGCCAACTGATGATGGGTCTGTGAATGGGTCAAAAGGCTGAATCATTATCGAGGAGCCCCCTTGTGGGCGAGCTTGCGGTGACGACATTGAGAGATTTGCCGCAATTCTGGAAGGCGTGCCGGGCCTGGGGGTGGACGTACCAGTCGACGATGGCAGGATCGCGCTGTGTCCCAATGGGGTTCAACTGCCTCACCTTGATGGGTGTCCTCTGGTGACGCTGTAGTGTCTCTGACCTCTGGAAAGCAGTTGGATGGTGTTGCACTAACCCGTGGCTCTACGTTGGGGACGTGTCCCCTCTCAACAGCTGTGGTCCATGTGAGAAGAGTTAGCTCGATGGGCAGGGCAGTGAGAGAAAAAGGAGAGAAAAAAAAATTGTTTTTTTTTCTTTTTCTTTTGGGTGGGGGGTTATTGCCCCCTCCCACCGTGTGTCCAAAAATTGTGCGCATCGCTGTGTATTTGAGACAGCAGGTGGAGCGCAGACCGCGTGTGCAGGGCTCCGTTCTCCTCGTCGCCTTTGTTGTGTTCTATCTCCGTGCAGAGGCACGTGGGGAGATGGAACGTTGGAGGCCGAGCGTAGGCCTCGGCAGCGCAGCTCCAGCAGGAGCGAAAAGAGACACACCACACCGCATTAGTGATCCGCCCGGAACTGTCTCACATTCGCGGGGGCGGGGCATTTATTGAGATGCCCTGCGTCACCGCGTTGCGGGACGCAGGGCGGATGTAACACCCACATTAAGGTTTTGAATACCAGTGTTCCCAAACCTTTTGCACACATGCTTTGAAGTAAGAACTCTACAGCGCAGTCAGGCTGATGGGCCCATGCTATTTTCTCAAATAATGGTACATTTCACTAATCCTAAATGGAAATAAACAGGATTTCAATAGTGGCATAACTTAAAGCCAGGTTCCATGGAAGCTTGCACTGAGTAAGCAGAAGCAGAACAGAGCTGTTTCCTGAAGAGCCAGAAGGGGGGCTATTTGAAGCTTCCTATAGATGAACTTAGCAAGATGCGCCGGCTTCCCATGAGCTGAGAATCTTCCTCTCTGTTAAACACATTAAAAGAAATGCAAAGATTGGAAATCACAATCGTTTATTTGCTTATGTAAGGCAAAAATTCACACAGTAACCCCAACGAGCACTAGAAACAAACATTCAAACACACAATTTAGTAGACGCCATTTTTAAACTTGCGCACAAGAACAATTTACAAGGCCCAGAGGGAGCACAGACACGCACAAGATGATTCTCAGCTGGCCCCTCAGCAGAAGCAAAGAGGGCTGAGGTGGAGAATAGACCAGGGAGCAGAGCGGTCATCACTAGACAGAAGGCGGTTGGCGCAGGACATCCTGGGAGTTATGACCATGTTTGCTATGCTGAGAGATGTGGTATGTGTAGGCAAGTCTGTTTAAAATGTGTTTCCTAAACCATGTCTTCTTTTAATGACAAATCTATTTTGAAAACCATGGCAGTTGCCTATGCACTGTTGACTAGGACATGGTTAAGCACAGATAGAAGCTTTTCTCTGGGCAGAGAATTGGAAGCGCCATGAGTAAAGTATCAGGATTGACATTGGTTTCCCCAGAACTGCAGATTGAACAGCCTCTATCTGTACACAGGCATCCACTGGTCACCTCCAGAGGAGAATCTCCCCCTGAAGAAGGCTCTCAAGCATAAGTAGAGCTGAAACATGTAGGAAGAGCAGTTTCTAAGTTAGGGTGTAGAGACTGCATTTAGTGAAAGAAATGTTATTTGAAACCACATACTCACAAGAAGCTGTTTTTCAGGTATGTTTTCTGTCATCATGGTTGTCATGTTGATACAATTGTACTTGTTAGGCAGGGCGAGTCAGAATGCAATACATGACCTAATAACAATAAACGCGTGACAGGCTGGGTGAGACAGACTATTGCTGATGTTCTTTTCTCTAGGGCAATAAGGCTTATGGTCTTAAGGCATAAAAATGGTGGTGTGGAGGATTGCCAAGGGCAATGCAAGGGCAATGCAAGCGCCCAGTTACCCCAGGGTTTGGTGCGCGATACAAATAAATAAACTAAAATAAGATGTTATAATTAGTTCAACACCTTGTAACCTTCTGTTAAGATGGATTTCTGAACTCTGTCCTGGAGGGGCAGAGGTTCAGAAGGCCAGCCTAGTTTCTTGGAACAGGGTAATCTCTGGACAAGCCAGACCAATCAGGGTAGCGATGGCGACGGTCAAGACTAGATCTCATAGGGCTGAGGGTGACTGAAAGCCTGCAATGAGCACACCAAGCAAGGACACTTACAAATTACTCCAAGCAGGTGTTATATTAAAAATATAGACACATTTATTACAAGGCCTCTGTAACATTGACCATAGTCACGGTAAAACTCAAGTAAACCAACACATCACAATCAAATACAATATATATACAATTACCGAAGGGTCTAAAGAGTTAGAAGCACGAAATATGCAGACCACCTAGATGGGGAGGAAAATAGGCAGTGCAAGTAATCGTTAGACCCAGTTCGCCTTCAGAGGCCACCTAACTAGAAGGACGTCCGAGCCCTACGAAGAGTGGAGCCTTGTGCTCAAAAGTACCTGCACACGCTGGTGCCAACGGGCCAAGGGGAGTCTCTTCAAGGAAATCAGGCAGTTCAGAGCGGTGAACAAATGAGGACGAACAGATCTCCGCTACTCAAGCGCGGCCTCCACTTGTGGGCAGAAGCAGAGCGCGAGTGCGAAAAAGGCGTGCTGTTTAACACAGCGAGGAAAAGCTACAGGCTACTGCAGGAGGGCGACCGGTTGATAGCGTTGCTACTCACCGGTCCCTGATGCAGGCAGACACAGGCTTCACCGCGTCAGTTTCCGTGCTGGCAGGTTCAGATACGAGCAGGGGACGTCTCAGCATCGTGTAAATTCCGCGGCAGCAGAAGTTAGAGTTGAGGATGTCCCAAGCACAGTGAACACACACAGATTGTTACCACAGCAGGGCAACGCAGCGGCCGTGTGTATTTCAGCCCAATGCACACTTCTCACTTCAGACCTGGGAATGCCAAGTGTACGAATCGTGTGAGAGTGCTAAGGACTCGGAATACAGCAGCAACCTGACGGCGGTGACAGAGCAAGGCTCCTGGGTAGGCTGGTCAGTCCACTGGATGGCCCAGAGACGCTTCCGAAGGCTTACGTGCAGGAGATGATGAAGATGCCGGGAATAGTTGTTCCCACTATTCCAAAGGGTCGAAGTACCAGTACAGGCCTTCTCGTTCGATCAGAGGCAGAATGGTCTCACAGGGCAACAGCAGTCCAGAGGAGCAGTCCTTCAGCGAGTCACCAGCGATTCCTCGGTTCAGCCTCTTAGTTGCAGGATACTTGGCTCCTGTATCCTTTGTTTGTGAGAACTCAGGAGATCGACATGGTAGTGGTGTTTCCAGCCTCCTCTTATCCAGAGTTCCCTTTGCGCCAAAACGGAGAGGACCCAATGGGAGATCTGCTCACAAAACACTCACACCATACGTGGACCCATCACGGACCGCGGTGGTCCCAGGCATTCAAGACACACTAGACTCTCTGGCACCCAGGATGTGTATTGGGACCAGACATCCCAGCCCACATCCTGGAGGCACACACAAGGCCTGTAGAAGCCCGCGAAAGCATCTGTGTTTCGTGGGAAAGTACATGCCCAAATAAGGAAGGCCCCGGGTCAGCTCGACCTAGGGAAGGTGAAGGGGGCAAGACGGTCAGCGGACAGGACAAAGAACCTCGTGGCATGGCCATTTTGAAAGCCAGGCCACCCATTTTGGCCAAACCCGAGAAGCGCGGTTAACAGGGCAAAAGGGAGTTCAAAACACAAAGAAACGATTGCTGCCACCAGTCCCGTCCGTGACATATTTGCACAGTTCGTTATAAATCCATCGAGAGTTTCTAGGGCCTATAGAATGACTAGAGACCCAAGAGTGCAGTAATGTAAGTTACGGTGCACTCTTGTGCCATGTTGCGCGAAAGCTGCAACATGAGAAAAGAACTACGGAAAACAACGTTTCCCGGTACTGACTGTCTTAAGGGCATGTCAGTTTCCCCGTAAGAATGGAGCGAAAACCCAGAGGAGTGCGGCAGGAGGCCATGCTTCTCTGGCAAAGTCTAGATCAGGGTGTAAAACAACAGCAAAAAGTTTGGGGGTTGCCACATGGAAGGAAAATTACCTACAATATGAAATCTTTCATAACACTCGCTCCTCCCAGACTATGGACAGGGGGAACTAATCCACCCCTGGATGAGTCTCTTGTTCAGATCGGTTAAGCATTCTGGACAACCCATCAGCATTGCTATGTTGGACACCTGGCCTATGCTCAATAGTGAAGTCAAAGCCTTGTAGACTTATGGACCACCTAAGCAACTTTGGATTCTCTCCCTTCATGTTCATCAGCCACTTTAAGGGCTTATGGTCAGTTTGCACAGTGAAGTGGGTCCCATAGAGGTAGGGCCTCAGCTTCCGTAGGGCCCACACAACAGAGAAGCATTCTTTCTCTACTGTAGACCATCTGAGCTCTCTGTCCTTAAGCTGGCGACTAATGAAACCAATAGGGTGTTCCTTACCCTTCTCATCTACTTGCGATAGTACAGCTCCTATCCCAGTGTCAGAGGCGTCTGTCTGCACAATAAAAGGTCTTTGATAATCAGGGGCCCTGAGGACAGGGGCCTGGCACAAGGAGTATTTTAAGCCGTTGAAGGCCTTCTCACACTCGTTGTTCCAAGTTACCTTCTTGGGTTTCTTCGGAGTGGTGACGGGAGTCAGAGGGGCAGCTATGGTGCCATAGTCTGCCATGAAGTTGCGGTAATACCACGTGAGTCCTAAGAAGGCTCTCACTTTGGTCTGTGTAGTGGGGGTAGGCCAGTCTTGTACTGCTTGTACTTTACTGGGAAGAGGCTGTATCCTCCCGCCACCTACTTCATGTCCAAGGTAAACCACTGAGCCTTGTCCAATCTGGCATTTACTAGCCTTTATGGTCAAGTGTGCTTTCTGAAGAGCCTGGAGCACAATCCCGAGGTGTTTCACATGGTCTTCCCAGGTGGCACTGAAAACTGCTATATCGTCCAGATATGCAAGACAGAATTCGTCCAACCCATTCAACACATGATTCACAAGCCTTTGGAAAGTGGCAGGTGCATTCTTCAACCCGAACGGCATTACCCTGAATTGGTAAAGGCCGCCTGGAGTGGAAAACGCAGTCTTCTCCTTGGCATGTTCTGCTAGGGCCATTTACCAATAGCCCGTAGTGAGGTCAAATGTGCTGAGGTACTTGGAGGCACCCAAGGTATCCACCAGCTCATCTGTTCGAGGCAAGGGGTGTGCATCTGTCTTGTTGACAGCATTCAGAGCCCTGTAATCCACACAGAACCTCAATTCAGAAGTGCCTGCTTTTGGAACCAAAACCACAGGGCTGGACCAAGGACTACTAGAGGGTTCAATCACCCCAAGATCTAACATTTTGTTGACCTCTGTCTTAATGTAAGACCGTACTTTGTCTGACATCCTGTATCCTCTACTTTTGGTAGGAACACTGTCTCCTTTGTCTATGTTATGTTTTCACCAAGGTGTCAAACCAGGGGACTGCGAAAACAGGGGGGAAAATTGCCTAAGCAAACCTTTCACCTCAGCCTGCTGATCAGAAGTCAGATGAGGGGCCACATGGACACCCTCAAAGGAGCTATCTGAAGGACCACTTTGGAACAGGTCGGGGAGAGGTTCAGACTCCTCTTCCTCAACATCGGAAGCCAATAGCAGTGCTGCGATTTCGACTCTTGGGACGAAAGCCTTCAGCCTATTTACGTGGAACACTTTTGGAGCCTGTCCAGGCCTTCCAAGGTCCACTAAATAGTTGACCTCACCCAGGGGCTCCACCACTGTGTAAGGGCCTGTCCATTTGTCCTGTAAAGCTCTAGGCCTTATGGGATTCATGATCAGGACTTGCTGACCAGGTGTAAAGTTGATGAGGGAAGCTTTCTGGTCATACCAATGTTTCACCAGTGCTTGTCCAGCCTTCAACTTGTCACTAGCCAGACCCATCAGAAGTACCATCCGTTTTCTGAGCCCTAACACATAGTCTACTACATTGGTAGTAATAGGGGGAGTGGGCACCCCCCATCCCTCCTTGACTATGGCTAAGGGTCCCCGCACAGGGTGACCAAACAGAAGTTCGAAGGGGCTGAAGCCAACACCCTCCTGTGGTACCTCTCGGTAGGCAAACAGTAAGCATGGTAAAAGAAGATCCCATTTTTTTCTTTGAGGTTCTTCCAGAGCCCCAATCATACTCTTTAACGTTCTGTTGAACCGTTCCACCAGACCATTGGTCTGGGGGTGGTATGCGGAAGAGAACTTGTAGGTGACCCCACATTCCTTCCACATAGCCTGCATATACTTTGACGTAAAGTTGCTGCCTCTGTCAGACGCAACTTATTTAGGGAAGCCAACCCTAGTAAAGATGCCAAGTAACGCTTTTGCAACTGACTTGGCAGTTACAGTTTTCAATGGGATGGCCTCAGGATATCTGGTAGCATAGTCGACCAGTACCAGGATAAACCTATTGCCTGAGGATGTTTGCGGGTCGAGGGGACCAACGATGTCGATCCCTACCCTTTCGAATGGTATTCCCACAACTGGCAGTGGTACCAATGGAGCTTGGATTGTTGAGCCACCCTTACCAGATAACTGGAAGGAGGCACAACTCCTGCAGTGACTTTCTACTTGCACCCCCATCATGGGCCAGTAGAAGTGCATGGATAACCTTTGCTTGGTCCTCTAAATACCAAGGTGACCAGCAAGGGGCACTTCATGTGCCAGCTGCAGGAGGAAGGGTCTTACAGCAAGGGGAACCACCAACCTCCTATGGTCTCCTTCTGTAGACTCTGTGGGCTCACTGTACAGGAGTCCACCTTCCCAATAAATCCGATGCTTCCCAGGAGGTTCACCCTGAAGCTGGGAGCAGGCCTGTCTCCTTAGGCCTTCCAGAGATGGGCACTCACGTTGGCCTTTACTGAATTCTTCCCTGTCAGGACCACCTTCTACTAACAAGTCTTTTAGTTCAGGATGGTCATTGGGGTCAAATACTTCAGGTATCGCCGCCTCCTCGTCAGGTCCGGGCGATTGACCAACTTCCTCCACCGCAGTGGTAGGTGAGTTCGGGGGAATATTTTCTTTCCCTCGTTTTGGTTTCTTTAATCCTTTAGCCTTGGGTTTCCCCTTTGGCTGGGGCAGTGCATTGGTCTTGGCCAATGCTGCCCGTGTTTGAGACCGTGTGCAGGGTCTGTCAGCAGTGTCTCCTACGAGCCCTAAAGCTCTGAGATCGTTGCCCAAGAAGACCTTTCCTGGGACGTTCCTCTGAATGCTCACTGGAATCCTGACTGCTGTACCATTGAGAGTAAGATTTACAGGTATTACTGGAAACATGCGAGGTGGGCCGTCAGCCAACTTAGTGGGCATCAGAGTAGCTCTGGCAACTTCCTCTGAGTCTACCAAGGTAGAATCCACTACAGTTCGACTGCACCCACTATCCCTAAGAGCTGGAGTATTGACTCCATTGATCAGCACACTGTCTTTAAAGTAGTGCTTGGTATTATCTGGAATCCTAGCAGAAGCCTCTGCGACTTTAGGCTCCCAGGAACCCAGGGAAACTAAAACTACCTCAGCTTCTATCCCACTGGGGAAGGAGTCTGAGGAGAAGGATGCTCCTGTAATCTCTTCTTCCTCGTAGGAGGAGAAGGCCAGATTGCCGGAGTGAACCCCCAAAGGTTTAACCTTACACCGGGGATCCCCCTTCAAGTGGTCAGTTGCTCCACAAGCAAAACAAGATCCATTGGGTCTGTTTACATAGGGAGGCTTACTATAACCAGAGTTCTGTTTCGGAGGCTGACCTCCACTACCCTGTGAGTTCTCTTGTGTCTTACCCTTATTTTTCTTTTTGTGGCCCTTTTGAGAAGAAGATTTATCTGATTCCCCAGCCTCCTTATCTTTGGACTTTTTCCCTTCCTCCTGCTTACCAGGATGAGTTTTGTCCTTATGGGACACTCGATGTGACACCCATAAATCTGCGGCAATGGCAAGCTTCTTAGGATCTATCTCCTTTGAATCTGCCAAATGCTGCTTAAGCTCAGGGGAAGAAGATGCAAAAATATGATCCAGCATGACAAGACTTATCATACCTTTAAAGGTAGAAACCTTATAACCTTCGACCCAGCCAGTCAAGTTTTTTATGGATTCGGTTACATAAGATACCCAAGTACCACCTTCTTTTTTCTTATACTCTTGGAATCGTTTTAAATATTGGGCAGGAGTCTTTCCAAACTTTAAAATGAGAGTTTGCTTCAACATTGCAAAATCTGCTCGCTCAGCCTTCGACATTTCCATAATGGCACTGCAGCCAGAATGGGGCAGTCTGCTGAGTAACCAGGCAATCTTATCAGCATTGTCAACTTGTTGGACTTCACATGCATACTCAAATGTATTCAGCGAAGTCCATAATGTCATTCTTTTCCTCATACACACTGAGCAGATCTTTTGGAAATCTTGGATGAGAGGAGGCCCCAGACCCATGTCCAGGACCCTTTGATCCATTTGCAACCTGAAGCTTGGCCAGTTCCAACTGGTGATCCCTGTCTTTCTGTTTTTCTGCCTGTTCGATTTTTAGTTTGGCCATACTGAAATCAAGCTCCTTCTGCCTAAACAGCAGCTCTTGCTTCTTGATTTCAAGCATGGCCTCCCCATCGACACTGGCAGAGGAAACATTGGACATTTCATCCTCCCTGTCCTCATGGTCGCGGTGGACCAGTGCAGTGGCAGAACTGTCAGTTCTACCAGTGAGAGCAGCCCCACCTCCTTCTGCACTGTCCTCTCAAGCTATAGCGTCAAGCTGAGCTTCTTGCCACGCCACGATTCTTTGGATCATATCCAATTTGGTGCCTTGAGAGGAGACACCTCTCTCAGCACACATCTTTTTCAATGTTTCAGATTTAGAAGCATTTAAAGTTAACAAGGTATTTGTTTCCATACTGTTAGATAGGACTATGGTCTTTGAAAAGTTATACTACGACAATTCACTACGTGTCCTGGTAGGAATAGCTTGAAATTCCCTCGCTCGTGCGCAACACTGGATACCTTCAGTCGTATCCCACCGCTGTACACCAATTTGTTAAGATGGATTTCTGAACTCTGTCCTGGAGGGGCAGAGGTTCAGAAGGCCAGCCTAGTTTCTTGGAACAGGGTAACCACTGGACAAGCCAGACCAATCAGGGTAGCGATGGCGGCGGACAAGACTAGGTCTCAAGAGGGGTGAGGGTGACTGAAAGCCCGCAATGAGCACACCAAGCAAGGACACTTACAAATTACTCCAAGCAGGTGTTATATTAAAAATATAGACACATTTATTACAAGGCCTCTGTAACATTGACCATAGTAAAGAATCACGGTAAAACTCAAGTAAACCAACACATCACAATCAAATACAATATATATACAATTACCGAAGGGTCTAAAGAGTTAGAAGCACAAAATATGCAGACCACCTAGATGGGGAGGAAAACGAGCAGTGCAAGTAATCGTTAGACCCAGTTCGCCTTCAGAGGCCACCTAACTAGAAGGAAGTCCGAGCCCTACGAAGAGTGGAGCCTTGTGCTCAAAAGTACCTGCACATGCTTGTGCCAACGGGCTAAGGGGAGTCTCTTCAAGGAAATCAGGCAGTTCAGAGCGGTGAACAAATGAGGACGAACAGATCTCTGCTACTCAAGCGCGGCCTCCACTTGTGGGCAGAAGCAGAGCGCGAGTGCGAAAAAGGTGTGCTGTTTAACACAGCGAGGAAAAGCTACAGGTTACTGCAGAAGAGCCACCGGTTGATAGCGTTGCTACTCACCGTTCCCCGATGCAGGCAGACCCAGGCTTCTCCGCATCAGTTTCCGTGCTTGCAGGTTCAGATACGAGCAGGGGACGTCTTGGCGTCGTGTAGATTCCGCGGCAGCAGAAGTTAGAGTTGAGGATGTCCCAAGCGCAGTGAACCCGCACAGATTGTTACCACAGCAGGGCAACGCAGCGGCCGTGTGTATTTTAGCCCAATGCGCACTTCTCACTTCAGACCTGGGAATGCCAAGTGTAAGAATCATGTGAGAGTGCTAAGGACTCGGAATACAGCAGCAACCTGACGGCGGTGACAGAGCAAGGCTCCTGGGTAGGCTGGTCAGTCCACTGGATGGCCCAGAGACTCTTCCGAAGGCTTACGTGCAGGAGATGATGAAGATGCCGAGAATAGTTCTTCCCACTATTCCAAAGGGTCGAAGTACCAGTACAGGCCTCCTCGTTTGATCAGAGGCAGAATGGTCTCACAGGGCGACAGCGGTGCAGAGGAGCAGTCCTTCAGCGGGTCACCAGCGATTCCTCGGTTCAGCCTCTTAGTTGCAGCATACTTGGCTCCTGTATCCTTTGTTCGTGAAAACTCAGGAGATCGACATGGTAGTGGTGTTTCCAGCCTCCTCTTATCCAGAGTTCCCTTCGCGCCAAAACGGAGAGGACCCAATGGGTGATCTGCTCACAAAACACTCACACCATACGTGGACCCATCACGGACCACGGTGGTCCCAGGCATTCAAGACACACTAGACTCTCTGGCACCCAGGATGTGTATTGGGACCAGACATCCCAGCCCACATCCTGGAGGCATACACAAGGCCTGTAGAAGCCTGCAAAAGCATCTGTGTTTCGCAGGAAAGTACATGGCCAAATAAGGAAGGCCCCGGGTCAGCTCGACCTAGGGAAGGTGAAGGGGGCAAGACGGTCAGCGGACAGGACAAAGAACCTCGTGGCATGGCCATTTTTGGAAGCCAGGCCACCCATTTTGGCCAAACGCGAGAAGCGCGGTTAACAGGGCAAAAGGGAGTTCAAAACACAACGAAACGATCGCTGACACCAGTCCCGTCCTTGGCATACTTGCACAGTTCGTTATAAATCCATCGAGAGTTTCTAGGGTCTGTAGAATGACTAGAGACCCAAGAGCGCGGTAATGTAAGTTACGGTGCACTCTTGTGCCATGTTGCGCGAAAGCTGCAACATGAGAAAAGAACTACGGAAAACAACGTTTCCCGGTACTGACTGTATTAAGGGCATGTCAGTTTCCCCGTAAGAATGGAGTGAATGCCCAGAGGAGTGCGGCAGAGGCCGTGCTTCTCTGGCAAAGTCTAGATCAGGGTGTAAAACAACAGCAAAAAGTTTGGGGGTTGCCACGTGGAAGGAAAATTACCTACAATATGAAATCTTTCCTAACACCTTCCCTTTCCAGTTTTGCTGAAGTAGGTCTTGTAATGGCTCTGTGCACATAGAAACAATCTTGCCTTTGCGAGAGCCTTCCATAGGTTTTGACCAGAGAGAGGCTTGAAATCAGAACCACCACTAGCGATTCAAGATAAGAGGAAAGGAACTTCTAATCAGGATTGGCCTGCCAGCCATATTGCACACCCTGGACTGCACGTCTACTCTAGTTCCTGGGTATCGCACAAGGCCCCTTGGTGGCTTCCTCCAATCCTCAAGAAAAGAACGGCTCAGGATTTATTAAGGAGGTCCAGTCCTTGGTGGTGTTCCCCACGGCGTGGCCCGGCACCTCTGAAACACTGGCGTAACAGGGGCCACCGCAGACCCTGCGGTGTGGGGGGCCCCGCCAGCATATCCTGGGAGGGGGCCCTGCTTTGAAAAAAAAAAGATTTTTTTTTCTCAACTAAAAAAAAAAAAGTTCCGTTTTGAAGTCACTCTGCATGAATAAAGAAATTATTTCTGTAACAGAAATAATTTCTTTATGAAGGCAGAGCAACTACAAAAACAAACTTTCTTTTTGAAGGCTGAGGGCTCCCCCCAACCCATGACATGGAAGACTCTAGGCTGTAGGGCTCCGTGTCATGGGGTGGGGTGGATCCCTATGACTTCAAAAATAAATAGTTTATTTTTGAAGTCACTCTGCCTTCATATAGAAATTATTTCCATTATGGTTCGATCCTTAACTGAAAAATTTCTTAATGAAGTTAGAGTGACTTCAAAAAGAAACAATGGGGCTCATTCTGACCCTGCCGGCCCGGAAACAACGGTGCTGGTAATCTTACCGGCACCATTGTTTCTGGACTGGCATATTACAGGTCTACCGACTGGGGCCGCTGTGCCCGACAGGTCTGACCCTGCCGGGCACAGCGGCCACAGTAGGCAGACCCGTCACGGAAGCACCGGCACCGTTAACAACGGTACCGGTACTTCCGTGTCCCCAAACCCAGGGAGTCCTATGGGACTCCACGTGAATGGGGATTACCGAAATTACTGGCGCCTGACTTCCCGGCTGCTGGGCTTGGAAGGGCCCGGTGGCACCGGGAAGTCAGGCGCCAGTAATTTTTTACGGGTCTGGCGGCAACCCGCCGGTTGCACCAGCACGGTTACCGCCTCACCTGTAATGAGCCCCAATTTCTTTTTGAAGTAATAGGGCTCCCCTAAACCCCATGACGTGTACACGTGGGAGTGTATGGTGAAAGGGTGCACACTTAAATGTATAGGTGGCTGCCTGTATGAGTGGATGGTGAAAGGGTGCACACAAATGTATGGGTCGCTGGATGTGCGTTTGTGCGTGTACAGTGAAAGGGTGCTCACTTAAATGTATGGGTGGCTGCCTGGGTGTGCCTGTATGGTGAAATGGTGCACATTTAAATGTACGGGTGGCTGCCTAAGTGTGCCTGTATGGTGAAAGGGTGCACACTTAAATGTATGGATGGCTGCCTGGGTGTGCCTGTATAGTGAAAGAGTGCACACTTAAATGTATGGATGGCTGGGTGTGTATATGGTGAACGGTGCATGTGCTTGTGTACAGGGGCACCACACAACCTACATTTTGGGGGATAACCCTTCAAATGTTGGGAGAGGTGCTAACTTCACGGGTGGTGGGGAGGGGCAAACTTATTTGTGTGGGGGCATCTAACTTTACGCATTTTAATGAGACTATTCTAGTGCAGCTTTAATGTTACAAGCAGTTAACTCTCTCCTTTACGCCTCCTATTCCCTCTCTACCCTTCCAATCACTCCCCTGGCATGCAAGTACTAGACCCACATCGCAAAGTCAATTGCCTGAAAAATGTGGCATTTCAATGCCGGTACTAGCAGTGAAATGCTTTACATTGTTAATTGCTGGGCCCTTATTAACAGCAAAACCCAGGTGCCGTTTAACATCTGTGTCCTCTTCTGTCCGGCAACTGCTCTAAAGGTCAGCCAGGTCGAGTCAACATATGCCAACATTTCTGGGGGTGAGTGCTGCAGCCCAGTCGACTCAATGGTGTTGTGCCACTACTGCCTTGATTACTCCTAGCCCTATTCTTCCTCGTCCCAGTACTTATGTATGAGGCAGAACTTGTGCACTCTGCCTCATACACAAGTACTGGGATGAGGTAAAGGTACATGAGGTAATGCCTGACTTAGCTACCTGTAATCTTCATTACTCCTAGTCCCACTCTTCCTCATCCCAGTACTTACCTATGAGGCAAGCAGCCTCATACGTAAGCTCTGGGACAAGGAAGAGGAGCGTGGAGGTAATTCTTGGCCAAGGAGCTGATTTTGGAGGTTGGGGTGGGAGGGAGAGGGGATGTGTGGGGGGGTGGGATTGTGCGATAAATCATAATGGTAGTCCATGTCCAGGCTGAGCAGGCATGATATCTGGTATTAGTGGCTAGAGAGGCATTTTGGTTCAGTCAGTCTAGTCATTCCTCAGTTTGGTGTGACTTCTGATAAAGCAGTCCTGGTAAGTATAATTACCTGGCTAGATTGGCATTTGGCTGCCAGTCTAGCCATTTCTTTCTGCGGCATTGTATATTTTTCAGGGCATCTGTGATAAAATGATATGATAAAAGTAATTTATAATGCGCCTGTACACAAGTGTTTCTATGCACGACAAGACAAGGGAGGGAAGATAGAGGGAGGACAAGACAAACGATCTCACTAGGCCTTGTGTCATTCTGAGAACGAGAGGTGCAAGAGGAAAGGGAGGGGGAAAAAGGGCTGCAATGCTCTGAGTAAGTGCAGCCAGGGCAGCGCGGCTATGGGTAGTGCAAGGCGAACAAAAGGCTGCATTACAGTTACAGCCCCTAAGTGCATGGTAGGCACGGAGACAGTGCAAGGGTGACCGATCAAGAAAGAGCCTGGACTCAGAGAGACTCTGAGGGTATCCAAGCAACCGGTCGGTACAGCAGACAGGTAGGTCAGCAGGGGAGGGAGAGAGAGAAAGCAGAGGAGAAAAGGAAAGTTTTAAGCTGCTTTTGAAACTTCGGATGGTCCGGCTCAAGTTTGAAGGGCCAGGGAGGCCATTCCAGAGGGAGGCACCAGCAGAGGAGAGAGATCTACTGCCCACTCTCTGCCCGGAGAAGCGTCTAACCCTTAGAGAGTTGGAGGTAGCTGTGCGAATGGCTCGAGAATGAAGGTATTTTTGAGGAGAGTGTTGGATGTAATACGGGCACCGGCCCCAGAAAGCCTTGTGGACAATGCAAAGGGTCTTGAACTTGATCCTTGAAGCCACCAGGAGCCAGTGGTGATATTTCAGGGCTGGAGAGATATGATCCCTGGGCTTGAGGCCTAGGATAAGTCTTGCAGTCCTGTTCTGGATTAGTTGCAGATGACGGAGAGTAGAGGAAGGCAGAATGAGGAAGAGGTTGTTGCAGCAGTCCAGCCTAGAGAGAACCAGGGCTCTGGAGACAGTGAGCTTCTGGTGGAAAGTGAGAAAGGGAAGAGTCCCTTTGAGGAGGAGCAGCTGGTAGTGGAACTTCTTGGTGACATCAGAGATGTCAGGAAAGAACGAGAGAGTGGCATAGAAGATGACACCAAGGTTTTTTGCCTCGCAGGAACGTGAAGGAAGAGGGCCCAAGGCAGAAGGCAAGAGTGAGAGAGAGAAAGCTGGTTCCAGGGTCCCAATGAGAAGGATCTCTGTCTTACTGGCATTAAGGCAGAGATTGTCTGAGGCGCACCAATCCTGAATAGTGGATAGACAGTCAGGAATGAGCGAGAGAGGAGAGGAGGCTGAGGGGAGCTGGAAGGAGAGCTGAGTCATCCGCTTAACACTGAAAGTTAGAGGAGAAGGTAGAGATCAGGTGGGCCAAAGGGGCCAAGTAGAGGTTGAAAAACCAGGGTGAGAGTATAGAGCCCTGGGGAACGCCACAGGTAGAGAGAGGTGGCAGAGAGATTGGGACCAGGGAGGGGCGGGGCAGTCCAAGAGGAAGGAGGTCAGTCACTCCAGGGCCTGATCCGTGATGCCCAGGTTCTCACAGTCGATTGATCAGGATGGTGTTGTTGACTGTGTCGAAAGCAGAGGAAAGAAGGAGGGTGAGGACAGGAGGAGTGCTGGAATCAAGGTTAGAGAGCAGATCTTCATGGGTGTTCAGGAGAGCAGTTTCCATGCCTCTGGCAGCTCTGAAGCCAGACTGATGGTCATGGAGACAACAAAACAGATTCAGTGTGGAGAGTAAGCTGGGAGATGGCAAGCTTTTCCAAGTGTTTGCCCAATAAAGGGGTGATGGAGATTGGGTAATAGTTTGCTGGGCAGGTAGGATCAGCAGACGGCTTCTTGAGGAGTGGGTGTACAAGGGAGTGCTTTAGGGGAGAGGGGAATGTTCCCGTGGCTAAAGAGTGATTATAAAAATCAGCCAAGTCTGGAGCGAGGGTGTCAATATGGTCCTTGATGGTTCTGGAGGAGCAGGGGAGCACCTGTTTGGACAACGCTTTCATAGATCAGACTTGTCTAGAAGCCTTGTCAGATGTTGTCAGAGAGAAAGAGGAAAAAGGAGGGGGAGAGGTAGAGATGGCCAAAGGGGGCTGAGAGAGGAAGAGGGAGAGGAAGAGGGAGAGGAAGTGTTACGCCACTGCTCTGAAATGTAATGTTCACGCAAAGTAACTAAATAGTTAAGAGTGGGTTTGGCACTGGGTTTCCTCTTGGTGTCATTGATACCCAGATTTTCTTGTAACACCCTTTCAACTAGAAGAAGGATAATCAACGACTTATCACAGCCTGCTTAACAATCAAAGCTTGGATGAATAACAACTTCTGTTTCTATGGCACCCAGGGGCATGTAAGAAGGGGCTCAGTGGTCCCTGAAAACTGTCAGGTAAGTGGAGGAGGGTAGGGGAAGTGGATGGGAGGCGGCGGGTAGAGAGAGGGGAGGTGGGGACAGTTGCCAGCAGTGGTGAGCTTGCTCAGAACATGGGCTTTCACTGTGTTATTCAGCCCGTGTTCTGAGCACTGAATATGGTACTTGCGCTCATGACAAAATCCCACTGTGTTTGAAGGAGCTTATCGTGAAATTAGGAGAATTGGCTGATCGAGAACTGAAACATGTTGGTCATGGTATGATGGCAAGGTGTTCTGGCGAGGGTGGTCATGCCGGACGCGTGTTATCATGGCCCGTCAGACAAGAATAGAAGAAGAGTGAAATTAAAGTATTGACTTTGCAGAGGGCCATCCACTTTACAAACAGTGTGGCAGTGATGCAAGACTTCCATGCCTACTATCGAGGTGTATGTGGCTCCCAGGCTCTGATGCTGAAGCCGATCCACATCTTGGCCGAGCTCAATTAGTTTGGCTGGATGGTTCATTTTATTTATTTATTTATTTTATTCGTATAGCGCTAGACAAAAAGGCCCCTGGGCGCTTGACAAAATAGACAACAAAGAACAAACAACTGCAGTTGTAGACTGTGATACGCTTAATGCCCCGATTCAGGACAGAGAAGTCATTGAGTCTATTAGTATCACTGCGCATATGAAGGCACAGATGTTGGAGAAGGAGTTTTGCGATTGCTGGATTGCTGGGTCCAAAATTGAAAATGTGATGTGAGGCTTTCCTTGATGGAATCTATGCTCACCTCTCTCTGCAAGAAGCTTTGATCATGAGCTCCTTAAGCCAGGAAAAGTAGATCATATTGCCCTCTGTCATAACTTAATGTTGACAATAAATATTGGCCAAGAGTTTGGCCCACCAGCTGCTCCTCCCTTGCCTGTAATGGAGAGCCACCCTGGGTAACCTTAGACACAGAGGCGTAGCCAGGATTGGAGAGCCACCATGGGCAACCTTAGAAGCAGTGGCGTAGCCAGGATTGGAGAGCCACCCTGGCTAGCCCTAGAAGCAGAGGCGTAGCCATGATTGGAGAGCCACCCTCGCCATTCTTAGAAGCAGAGGCGTAGCCAGGATTGGAGAGCCACCCTGGCCAACCTTAGACACAGAGGCGTAGCCAGGATTCTCTAACAAGTAAGGCCTGGAGCTAATGTAGTAACCCCACCCCGCCAGGAGAGCCAGCAGAGGAAAAGCGGAGTTTTATTCTGCCCCCAGCTGAACGCACAGGAGCGACCAAGCGAAACAATGCAGTCGGAATCAATCAAGGGGGCGCCATGGGATTTCTCTCCCGAGAACATTGTGTGTAAAATGGGTTTAAATGGTCCATCTTACAGTGATCTTTCTTTCACAAGCTACTTAAAAAGCTACACAGTTTAAAAATAATTGTATTATGGTTATAAAATAACCAATACAACAAAATTAATTTAACAAAATGGTTAAAAAAATGCCAATACATTCCAAATTTCATTTAACATATCACCTGCACAGTTTAAAGTAGGGTTTGTAGGGTAAGACATACAAAAAAAAACATGAGATGCAAAGTCGACAACAATGTACAGGAACATTTTACAACCCATTTTCATGATGCCTTTGCCCACTATATGCCAGAAATCTGCCAGTGTAAAAACATTGCCATGCTGATTGTGCCCAAACATGTCCATGCTGGTACAACTATATGTGGCAGTATTCACACATACGAAAATATTCATGCTTGCTTTGTTCCTATTGATAGTAATTGTTATTTTATATATTCTATAATGAAACATGTCCATGCTGGCTCTGCCAATATAGGACAGTTTAATCATGTAAGAACATACTCCTGTTGGCTTTGCCTTAATACCAGTAAAACAAGACATGCCGCAGTAAGACACAACCTTGCTGGCTACACACATCCCCCATATAAGAACACTCATCATGTTGCATTTCCCCCCTAACGCCAGTAAAAAATGTAATGCCACACTAAGAAAACATTGCCTTGGGGGCTGCACAAATGCCACGTTCCCCAGGTAAGAACACTTATCATGTTGCTTTTGACCTTAAAACGAGTAAAAAATGCCATGCCACAGTAAGGAAACCTGCCTCCCCAGTAAGAACACTCCTCATGTTGGTTAAATTCCATGCCACAGTAGTACCCAGTTGGCCCCATTGTACTGCCCTCTCCCCACCTCAACTCCTCCTTCACATAATAACACTTAAGTTGGCTTTGTCCAAAAGTGCCAGTACAATATGCCATGCCCCTGTCAAATAATGTTCATGCTACAGTGCCCCCTGTGGGCCCCAGACTCACATACACAGACACACACACATTATTATGCACACACATTCATTCACATTCACCCACCAGTCACACACCCAAACAGCTTCTGTCATTAGCAAGAGTACCCAAAAAATGCACACGTGCACGCACACCCATGTACACCACTCACACTGCATTCATTATTATGTGTACACTTACAGACACCCCCACATACATATGCACACTTACAAACCCACTTGCATGCATGCATGCACGCATACATTCATACATAAATACAACCCTGTCACACATATGCATACATACAAACAGAAATGCATTATTTCCTTACTGGTTACCCTGAAGACTCGACACAACACTGCTTCCTCAGCTGCTCTGCAGGCGTCTGGCTCTCATGCTCCACACAGACAAGAACCAGGAAGCAGGAAGGTCCCTGACATGCGCAGATGAGCTGTAGAGCGACTCCTCAACTCATCCTGCACAGTGACATCTGTAAATGGCCATGCAGTGCTGCTAAGTGGGCATTTACAGATTTTGGGCGACCTTGTCTGCTCAAGCCCTACCCTGTTGATGCCTTCCTTAGAATACTGTTTGATGTAGCGTTAACTGGGCCTTGTGTGCCTGCAGTGGCTGCATTCGTGGACATGGAAAACGTGTTTGATTCCCTTGATTGGCCCTTCATCAATGCAATACTGCAAAGTATGGGGGATCGGGCCAGCGTGCTTATATTGGGTTACATTACTGTGGAGGGATCCCATAGGTAGGGTATACATCAGTGGCATAGTGAGTGCATCGTTACATTTATCTCGGGGAACCAAGCAAGGATTTAGCCCCGATTCTTTTTGCTGTATAGATGCAGCCTGTAGCCGCCTGCATGTTACCGGATTACCATACGCAGATGGGAATTTCTCATCATAATCAAAAAAGTAGTGGCTTCTCTTAATGCAGATGATTATCTCCAATATATCGGACCTGCAGAAGCTCATCTGCTGCCTGTTGAGGTTGGGGTGAAACATGTTGGTTGTTTATCTGGATTGTGTGTACACTGGAGCAAATCAGAACCTATCCAACGTGCATAAATTCATACGGTGCTGTCATGATTCCTGCCCCTCATGTCCCCAGCCCTCCAAGATGTCAGGCTGGAGCCAGGCCACGATCACCTACATGGCCCTCAAGGGCCTCTCCATCCCTCTAAAGACCCACTTGGAGTCAGACGTGGCGCTTGTGGCACCAGACTCACTCACTCCCATAGGATAACATTGGGGATTGGACTTGTAGTGCATTGATGGGGACAAGATGGATGCCCCCACATATTTCGGTTCCCAGAACTGCATGTGCGGTCTAGTCTTTTGGGTGTGGTTCAGCCCAGAGACACCTGGGATACCCAGAGACTATTTAAGCCACACCCAGGCTGAGAAACATGCTTTGTGTTTTCTGCACCTGCAGCGTGACACTCACCGTGTTCGGATTGGTCTCCAGTAGGCCAGCATCTTTCTTCTGCGCTCAGCTCCTACAAGAACAAGAACACCGTTAGGAACAGCCTTACCTTGCGGCGCTTCTGCCCATCATTTATCGCTCCTTCTGTTCTCCGGGCATCTTCGGCGGTGTCATTCCCACCCAGGCACGCCGCTTCCTAAGGAAAAGGGACAAGAACAGAAAAAAGGCATTAGTAAGCATTCTGCAAATCTTCGCTTATTTTTAAATACTGTACGAGCTTCAAACGCTTACCTGAATCCCTGCCGCTCTGGGGGAACTCTGTCTCCGGAACTTCTCATCCATCTGCAAGAGGGAAAAGGCACTCCAGGTTAGCGTGGAAACATCTAGAGGCGCCGCATACTGCGCTTACCCACCGCATTTGTTCTTCATAACCGGCATCCACGCTGAAAACGTCGCGGCACCTAAAAGACACAGAAAAAGAACTCAGTTCAATGCAAATACTCACCTTCAGCGCTACTCATCTCAGCAGCACGCCGCCATCCCCGGACGCCGGCCATCATCTAAGGAAGGAAAGGAACGAAGTTAGAGAACTGTTCAAAAGACTCATTATACTTACCTGTCAGACTCTTGCCAGTGAAGTAACTAGGCAGCAACAAGCCCGCATCAATCAATGCGCCCCTGCGCTGAAAGCAGGACGGAGAGCACACTATCCAAGAAAACAAGGGGAGCTGTGGATCAAAAGGAAGGGTTGGACCCCGGGGAAGAAGGGGTACAAGCACACAGAGACAATAGGAAGTTAAACTCTACCAATCCTGTGTTTCAGGCCCAGTCACCAGTCGAATAGCCTCCAGGGAAGGGTTTGAGGTCGTAAGAGGTCAGAACAGGCTGAGTGACGTCCCCATGAATACCAGGTGAGCATTACAGGTGCAAGTCACACGCTGAGCCTGTTCTATGCTACGGTTAGCAACCAGCCATATCTATCCACCCTTTGTACGCTGGTAGAATTGGTGGCCTCCCTTTTTGTTTTTATGGCAGTATAATTAGTATGCAGTCTAGGTGTTTAATTCATTCACACCTGTGCCTCCAAAGGATTGCTTCCCAGTTCTCCAGCAAGGTGGTGAATGTTCAGGCTTACCGCTCATTGACCCGCCCACCACTTTAAAGCACACATTGCCACACTGAAGCAGCGCACCAGCGGTGCAGCAGTGATGCGTGACGCTGTCACACCATCATCTGGCTGTACGGCTGAAGGAGGTGTCACCCTGCAGTCTACTATAGATTTTACCACTGCTCTTGGTGCTCCTGCGGCAAACGGGGTGACGGAGGACACAGCAACTGACACAGTAATTATGAGCTCTCCTACCTCCCCTATTGTCATTCATGCTTGCCCTTACACACTGAGACATCTGCGTCCAGGCACACCGACACCCTTCCGTTCAATTATCACTAATGGTAAGTCCAACAAAGCCTCTGTGACTTCCAAGATTATGAACTTGTTCCCGTCTAATCGAAGAACTGATTCCCTGTTAAGTCCAGAGCTGGGTGAGTGTTTGGCTACTTACTGAGAACGTAGTGCCGCCTGTCGCCTTGAACTGTTCTAGTAGCTGCACTTTAGTGATTTCTGTACATGCAGTTTTTAACAGTCTTGAAACTCTCCCTCTCACCATTAATCCTGGCATTGTTGACTTCGTCGCTTGCAGTTCTAACACTTCTCCTGTAACTTGCACAGTGTTTTCGGTGGCCAATGTACCTCCCGCATGATCCACCACCTTGAATAACAATTTGTTGGTGGTCCATCACTCGGAAGAAGATCTTTTGAACAATAGCCTTCTGGTCAACCCACAATTGTCTACACTAAACTCCACAATAGACAATGAAAATGGGGATGTGGCTTCTGAGATTTCAACCTCACAAGTGGAGCTCCCAGAGGAGCTAAACTAGAAGACAAACATTACGCGTCCACTGGTTCTTGCGTTCTGCCTGATATCCTCATTGGTGAAATTGTGCACAGATATGCAGAAAACCTTGTCTGAACGCACTATATTACTAAATACGATTTCAAATTATCTGACCACAAAAAGAACACTATCCAAAGTGGTTTGCAACATTTGCAAAACTATATCTACCGAAGAGGAGCCCGTTAAGACAGCTGTGGAAACAAAAATGGCCGCTACTATCACAGTCCCCCTAACAGCTATGATTAAACAGTGTGATCAAGTAACACCTGCAAACGTGATGATTAGTACCTCGACAGCTGAATGTTTGCCTAGTAAAGACATACCACCCCTTCTGGTGTTCAATTTGGCAATTAAAACAATAAAGAAGAAACAAGAAAGGCTAAGCAAATAGGGCAAACTGTGAGATAATTTAGGCAGGCAAAACTTAAATTAATTCCATCTCAGAATCAGTGAAACTTATCACTAATGAATGCGGCTCTTTTTAACTGGTAAATAACGTTACACACAATCCTAGAAAATGTAGGAATAAAAAAACCTCAGAAGGCGAAGAAGACGACCCTCTCTTGGGGTAGCTTGAGAAGTATTCTCACTGCGTGGAAAGATGATCGCACTCTACTTACACCTATTATACCTAGTCCTCATGGAAAAGCGTGTAGATATCTCTGCTGTGAGAAAGGCCTCCTTAATATGATCAGCCTGGAGGAGGCCTCCTTAATATGATCGGCCTAGATGAAGCCTCCTTAATATGATCAGCCTGAATGAAGCCTCCTTAACATGATCGGCCTGAAGGAGGCCTCCTTAATATGATCGGCCTGGAGGAGGCCTCCTTAACATAATCAGCCTGGAGGAGGCCTCCTTAACATGATCAGCCTGGAGGAGGCCTCCTTAAAATGATCATCCTGAAGGAGGCCTTCTTATCATGATCAGCCTGGAGGAGACCTCCTTAACATGATCGGCCTGGAGGAGGCCTCCTTAACATGATCAGCCTGGAGGAGGCCTCCTTAACATGATCTGCCCGGGAGAGGCCTCCTTAACATGATCGGCCTCCTTAATATGATCAGCCTGAATGAGGCCTCCTTAATATGATCACCCTGAAGGAGGCCTCCTTAATATGATAGGCCTGGAGGAGGCCTCCTTAATATGATCGGCCTGGAGGAGGGCTCCTTAATATGATCGGCCTGGAGGAAGCCTCCTTAATATGATCGGCCTGGAGGAGGCCTCCTTAATTTGATCGGCCTGGAGGAGGCCTCATTAATATGATCAGCCTGGAGGAGGCCTCCTTAACATGATCAGCCAGGAGGAGGCCTCCTTAACATGATCGGCCTGGAGGAGGCCTCCTTAACATGATCAGCCTGAAGGAGGCCTCCTTAATATGATCGGCCTGGAGGAGGACTCTTATGAGGAATGAGCTGCCTCAGCGGACATAGGTTACTTGTTTACTGAACTGGCAAGAATGAGTCCATCAGGCCTTAATCCCCAGTAAAAGCATAATCTGAATTATGATACGGAAGAACGTGGTCAGATCTGCTTTATGGACAAAGCCGTTCAATTCCACTTGCAAGCCTTTTTCTCCCGACAACAACAGGTGTGCTTGCACGGAGATAGGTCTTAGATGACACGGCAGTACCAAATGATTGATCTTAGCCCCTAGAGATCAGCTTGTACAGGCATGCTATAAATGACTTATGTCATATCATATCATATCATAAATAACTTATCATGTCATATCATATCATTGCTATTACAGGTAAGGATAAGAGTTGTAAATGCACTACTGCTGAAAAGCCTAATGAGAGCCACGCTTACGCTGACGACTTTAGTTGGGATTGGCTAGCAACGATTCTCCTCTGAATAGACCCTAACCCTAATTTTGCACATTACCAGAGTGAAGATGGGTTATTTACTGTTTTGAATGAGTTCAATGTATTGCCCTGCAGGAGATCTGGCTTGTTAAACCAATCTCTTTTGACATGAGGGGGCACTATCCAGGCTTTAGCCATACCGGGATCTACACGAAGACCCAAAGGGGGTTTCTTACTGTGTGCTAAAAACACCTTCCAATTAGACAAGTTGGAAATATCCTATAACTTGGTTTTAGTGGGAGTTTTAAAATGGACTTCTTCCACAGGAAATAAGATGAGGATACTACTAAATAACTTATATGATCCTCCTAATAAATTGGACCTTAAAAGCCTTACGGACACTACACACTGTATCATGGAGACCGATAAAGCCAATGCCCCTGTTGTGGTCTTTGGTGATTTCAATGCCTGGATTCTTTCGCAGAGCAATTAACTACTAATCATCCTTAATCAGTCCTGGCCTCACTCACTCCAACTCTAAAATAAACAACCATTAATGAAAAAAGGGCTTGACTGGGCCAAATGAATGAACTCCAATAGCCTCTTCATGGTTAACGGACGCTTTCCAGGGATAACCTGGGACAATGCTCCAGGATGTCCACCACCAGCGCGACCACCCTTTATTATATTGTTGTGCAGCAGTCATTCTTTCCTGTTCTTAAATATCTGGGGGTGCTCCCATGACAGGAGATTGGTCACTGTCCCCTCATAGTCATCTTTGACCTGCCGCTAAATACCCCTATATTGGGCATTGGTAATTTTGGCCCTAATACTGGGTCTAATCAGGTAAATTGGAATCCTTCGAACTTGCAAATCTTTTATTGGAGGAACTTGTTTTAGACTCTTCAGTCTACACTAACAGTGATGCCCCCTCACTACTGTCACCTTCCTACATAGGCGTTCAGAGTCACCTGCAATCTGCTTGCCACCGTGGTTGCAGAGCACAATTTTGCACAGTATATTCTGAGGGCTTACGAACATTTTCTTTTAACAATCTTTAGACTAGGTGTGGCCAACAGAAATTCGAATATCAACACCGATGTTCATCTTACAAAATGTGACCGTAAAGTTCAAATATCTAACTGGGATCTCAGAAGTAATATTCGCAAACTGCACCGTGATATCTCCCACCCCAGCTCTCTGGCAGCTGCTAATATTCGCAAACTAACTGCACTGCGACATCTCCCACCCCAGCTCTCTGGCAGCTGCTAATATTCGCAAACTGCATCGCAACATCTCCCACCCCAGCTCTCTGGCGACTGCTAATATTCGCAAACTGCACCTCGACATCTCCCACCCCAGCTCTCTGGCGACTGCTAATATTCGCAAACTGCACCTCGACATCTCCCACCCCAGCTCTCTGGCGGCTGCTAATATTCGCAAACTGCATCACAACATCTCCCATCCCAGCTCTCTTGCAGCTGCTAATATTCGCAAATTGCATCGCGACATCTCCCACCCCTGCTCTCTGGCGACTGCTAATATTCGCAAACTGCACCTCGACATCTCCCACCCCAGCTCTCTGGCGGCTGCTAATATTCGCAAAGTGCACCGTGACATCTCCCATCCCAGCTTTCTGGCGGCTGCTAATATTCGCAAACTGCACCGCGGCATCTCCCACCCCAGCTCTCTGGCGGCTGCTAATATTCGCAAACTGCACCATGACATCTCCCACCCCAGCTCTCTTGCGGCTGCTAATATTCGCAAACTGTACCGTGACATCTCCCACCCCAGCTCTCTGGCAGCGGCTAATATTCGCAAACTGCACCGTGACATCTCCCACCCCAGCTCTCTGGCGGCTGCTAATATTCGCAAACTGCACCGTGACATCTCCCACCCCAGCTCTCTGGCAGCTGCTAGCAAAAGAAAGGAAAGCTCTTTAGTACCTGCTCCAGGGGGGCGTCCCAGATCAAAGACATTGAAACGGTGGGGTTAGCTGGTCCAAGTTGCTGCCACGAATGGGTTCCAAAATTAACCCTGATCTTTTCTGGCATTAGCAATACCAGTACCATTCAGAGCTGAACTGAGAGTATACTGGTCCCAATCTACAAGAAAGGCCCTCGTCCCGCAGCTCAGATCTATCGCATCCTGGCCACGCTGGACGCACCGGCAACAATCATTGCCCTGGTTCTTTTAGCGGAATTGAACTCCTGGGCACAGCCACACCACATGATACCATTCAACCAAACCTGTTTCCATAAAGGGCACTCTATCACAGATAACATGTGAGCCTTGACCCACTGCATGGAACACGCTTGGCTGGTCAAACACCAGACTATGTATGTGGCAGTGAAAAGAGAGTCACTGTGGTACAGATTGGTGGACCGGGGCATCCGTCGTGATTATTAAAAATGATTATAGTCCTTTATTCCAACACAAGAGTAAAAGTTAGGAGAGCACAATCTGACCAGCCCTTGGCAGCTATTCCGACATATGTTAGGCTAAAACAAGGCTCTATGCTGGCTCCCTGTAGAGAAGATACCCTGAGGCACAGGTAAGTTACAGATTTACAAAAAACATGCCTAGTTCAAATGAGCTTCTTCCAAACTGATAAGTGCAGTGCTAATATCACAGTATTTTCTTTTCATAATATGTGCAGAGGGTGTGTTTGATTAAAGTATATGTTTTTCTATAGAGCCTCCCCTTTATTTTGGACTGCGATACTTTGGGCCTCATTACAACTCAGGCGTTAAGGGTTAACGCCACCGTTAACCCTTAACGCCTGATTCTGATTTTAACGCCTGCTTTTAGCAGGCGTTAAAATCCATGGCGCTAACCTGCCATGGTGCTAATTACGCCGCCGTAATTTAGGGCGGCGTAATTAGCGCCTTCCCCACTCCCATTATGCCCTATGGGGCAAAAATGGGAATGGGGAAGGGAAAATGGGAAATGGGGATTTACCGCCCCACTCACCTTGGAATGGGGCGGTAAATCCGCCATCCACCATGGTGTAAACGGAGTTTACGCCATGGTGGTAAAGTTGGTGCACTTAGCACCAAGGTTGTAATGAGGCCCTTTGTAGTTTGGGTCACTACTGGTTCACCTTCTCACCCCTCTTAAGAGCATAGCCTTCCCTCGGCCCATGTTACCACAAAAGCTGAAGGAGGTATATATCTTTACAGTCCCTATGTGAGGTCTCAGTGTGTCATTTTACCCCTACTCATCCTTGCGAGGCAGAATCCAATTAGTCACAGGCTCTGATAGTGGGGTCTGTTGGCATGGAGCTGTCCTGCTACTTGAGTTCCTGCTGCTCAGCGCAGTTCAAGGGTTGATTTTACTTGTGTTGGTTTAGGTGTTCCTTTGGGTTCAAAGATCATAGGAATTCCGTCTTTCTGGGGTATTTGTTGTAACCACCAGGATGCTTGAAACTTGCTGAATGTTGAAACGTCTCCCATCCTGCACCCCTTCTGTGTTAATTGTTGCACCCCTTCTGTGTTAATTGTTCTTCTTCCGTCTTTTTGCAGCTGCAAGACCACCATTAACCACAGGTAATTCTCAGCACATTTACTCCTGGGTGGGCCACTGAGTCATTTCTGGGGACTGACAGTTTGTCCTCTTTCCTTTCCAGCTCAGACTCGCATCCCTACGAACACATCTGCTCAAGGTAGGACTTTTTCCCATTGAAATCAGCGGGCCTCATTCTAAGTGTGCCGGTCCGGCAACAAGGCTGCCGGAAGGCTCACCGTCACCATTATTTCTGGACCGGCAAGCTCCGTGTCTGCCAGCAGTGGCCACTGTGCCAGACAGGTCAGACCCCGCCGGGCGCTGCGGCCACTGTAGGCAGCGTTAGCAACCGTGCCGGTGCTGCATAGTCCTTACTCCCATAGAGTCCTAAGCGACTTACATTTTACCTGCGCATGACTTCCCGGGCTGCTGGACTTGTAATAGCCTCGTGGCACCAGGAAGTCAGGTGCCAGTAAAATATTACGAGTCGGGTAGCAGCTGCAGGGTTACCGCCAGACTCGTAATGAAGACCAGTGTTTATTTTATAGAACCGCTACTGTCCAATGATCCATTCCGACACCCAGCAAGCATGCTGGATGTGGCTTATTTATCATTTTGGCCATCAGTAGCCTCCTGTGAAACTGAACATAATGATAATATTGTTGTTAGGGAGAAGTCTCAAGAATGTGCTAATTTCCCTTACCTTTTGAGACCCCCAGCAACTTTGCTGGAGTTCTAGGATTTTAATTTCACCTTGAAAGCGTGTGAGCCTTTTTTCCCACTCTTTCATGTATTTTGATGTTTGTTTTACTTTTGTGTTCTTTGGATATGGGGTTTTAAAACAACTCCATAGGCATAATCTTTTTCTTGTGTGTCACACAGCACCTTCAGTGCAGTGGCACAGGGGTGTCTTTCTGACTCCCCAAGGTTTAATTACCTTCTCTGGGACTGACCACTGTCTCCCAGAGCATGTGAAGTTAAATTGACTTTACTAGTCCTTTTAAATTCATAGACCCAGCACACACTATCTTCCTATAGAGTGCTGGAGGGGTTGCCTAGCATCCCCTGTGTCTAAACACTCATGCAACAGTCAAGTGTTAACCTTTCTTCTTGAAATGGCTGGTGGCAGTGTTTTGGATCAAACTACCATGATTTTTCCCGCGAACAATGATAGCTAAAAAGCGGGTCAGCCGTGTTTTTCAGTATGGCGCCCATGAAACCACTGTAAAAACAGACTCCGGTCATCTTTTTTTTGCCGTTTCTGTTAGGAAAGCTCCTTCTTGTGTTTAACTCTGCACGTCAAACAAGGTTTGGTCGCTTTGCTCGATGCCCTTTGGCGGGCTTCAGTGCTGAAGCCCTCCTCTGGCACCTGAGTGTCTGGGGTGGACAGGATGTGAGGAAGGTGCCCGAAACTCCCTGTGCTTAGTCTCCTCTGAGAACTGAATGCACTCTGGTGTGAATGGCTGGCTGGCTCTCCGGCAAGGACAGCCACCCTGCTAGGTGAGTGACAGCTAGGCTGGAATGAATGGGAAAAAACTGTTTAAAAGGCAAGTCTCCAGGACTGGAAGGCAGAGTCGACCACTGGAACAAAAGAACTGAAGACGAGCTGAAGGAAGACGACTGCTGCTCTTGGATCATTGGACTCTTGGATCACAGAGAAGCTCCTTCAAGGACGACTTCTTCCCTTGATCTGGTGGGAACAACCAACTCGTAAGCCACCTGGATACCGTCTCCATACTGGTCGAATTTTCTTTAGAGTGCTGATGAAAACCGGATAGCCAGTGAGAAGGATAGCAGTTTGTGGACTTTAAGGCACTCACACCTTAAAACCGACACTTAGCCAAGCTTGTGGCCTCTTCCCTGGACATTGCAGGAACCTCCCGCTGTCCTCCTTCTTGTCCCCACGACTGAAGCTCCGGAACAGCGAGATCTGCAGGAACTGCCAGGAACAACTGCCTCAGCAACAGCTTTTCTTTATCACTAAGGTACTGTGCAAACGCAGTGTGAAAATCCTTTCTGACGCGGAGAAAGTTTGTGAAACTTTCCCAACTTTGGGGGCTTGTTCGCTCCTAAACCGACATATAACTCTTTTCTCTGGCAAGCTTCTTCCTCGATCATTAGTAAAGACTTCACCGTTTACTACCAGAACTGTGCTATCCTATCCAAGACTCTGAACCATTGACTTTGGCCCAGGCCTATTGAATTGAATTGCTGGTTGTAGTGAACTGAAACTATTTCCCCTGCCTATGAAAGTAATTGTGCTTTCAATTCTTTTAACTTTGTCTTTCTACCCCTTTTGAAAGTAACTGAAATGCCATTTTACTCCCACTTCAGGGGAGCTTAACTTGTTCAAAAACGTGTGGTTGTGTACTGTAGTGTATTAGAGTGTGATATTGAGCTGCTTTCATACAAGTGGAATATTTTCCAAATGACTGTGTAAATAAATGTATATTCTTTTGCCAAGACACCTTAAATAGTGTTTGTTTGAACTACTGTGATTGCAAGTCCTTTGTGTAACCTCTTGTACTGCAGACATTACCCTTGAGATAAGTCTGGCTGCTCAACCACTGCTACCACATAACTGTGTAGTACAGGCTTGTACCAAAAGTGAGATTGTGCTTACGCCTGTAGTCTTAATTGTGTGTAGTGTTCCCAAAGGGTACTGCATGTAATTCTGCCTAACAATTGTCAATCAAATACGTAAAATCTCTAATAAGGAAAACTACAATTAGCAAAATCTGGCAGATCATTTTTACATGGAAAGTAACAAGGGAACCCTTTGTTTGACCTCCTGAAGAGAGGGACTGTGTTGATGTATCTGCATTGTGTAGAGTCATGTCTCTGCATAGTGTAGAGTCATGTCAAAGCTACTTATAAGAGAGCAGTAAAGATACTGCATATATCCTGATCCCTGTCCCTCACCAAATCCATCCACACCCAGAACTGCAAAAATCTTCCATGATCCTAGTGTTTGCAAAACGTTGTCACCCGCAGAGGGATTGCCTCCTATGCCTAAGCTTGCCACACCACCCCGCATCACGCTTCATCTTCTGTGTAGTGCATATTCGCCACGGGGTCATCCAACACCCTCTTTTATCCCTGGGATATGTTATGTTGACTTATTTCGTGCACTGCTATCACCCAGGGGCCGTCTCCAGGTGCTCACATGGCTCTGCAAGAAAGAGTTAGTGGGGATAGAGGGATAGGATAGGCCCAGAACCAGGAGAAACTGCCTGGATAGTCACACAAGACAAGTAGTAATTTCCAATCAGCCCTGCACAGTCTCCAGCTTTTCACAGACACAGCAAGTAGCCTCACTGTGGTGAGATACCAGCGGTGAATGAGCTTGAATTAAAGCTTGTTGTAGTGCACACATAGAGAGGGACTCGATGCCCTGGCCTACATTGCCATCCAATCATTGCTGGTCAGCTGATTACCTAAGCCCCCAGGCCATTTCTCCTGACAAGGAGGCCCTGTATGTGGTCCTGAGTCCTGAGACACAACCATATAAAGATCTGAGATTAAGCTGCTTCTTGAAAAGATAACCTTGAAAAGATTTCTGAACTTCAGTAAGCTGTCGGGTTGCGTCCCGCCATCGAACCTCAGGTTGGGGAATCCCTTGTCATGTCTGGAGATAGTCCACTCTGGCTGCCAAGATCGCAGGAGTGGAAGCGCATCAATTGTCATCAAATTGATCCCCCTGAAACTAGGACAGGGCAAGCTCCTGCTCTTTGAAGATGTTGCCTTTATGGATCACAAAAGGGGTGCGTTCCCCCGGCTGCCGAAGTTGTCAATGTTCATCCCCCAAGTACCTCATACATTTCTTAAACCATTTTCCCCAGATCAATTATTCTAGTTTTCTTTTTCCCTTCATTGTTTAAAAAGAGAGTGTACTTGGATTGTTAAAGTCGGGAGGTGCACATTTTCCAGATATTGTATTTGTGCAGATGCTCTCAGGGGCCCTAGTAATCGCCCAGAAATGGAAGTCGAGAGACCCGCCGTAGGAGCACAAATGGAGGGAAACCATCAGGGCTTTGTGGCTGACTGGGACTTAGTGATGAAGGTCCTAAAAAAGACTCAAAAGGAACACGGTGCCCAAGAAAAATGAAGCTGCTTGGACTGGTGTAGGAGGGGCAGTGGACATGAGGGACAGGCCCACAGAATCGGGAGAAACCGACGCAGGAAACCCTAGCAACAGCAAGGCCTCAGGCTGGGGAAGAACCCCAGGAATTAGCATAATCAAGGAAGACTCATACAGGGAGTTTAGATGGAAATTAGGGCGGGAGGGCGAATGGGGTGAGCTTTGCATTTTGTTTGTTTATATAAATGCCAATAAAAAAAATGTAAGTGGAAGAAGAGAGTGCACATCTCTAATTAGGGAAATTAACATTAAAACCTACTACCTCTGTACAGAGACCTAATTCTATACTTAATTAAAGCACTAAGGTAATTGGCTGAGAGACAGCAACTAATACACCATCAGTGAACATTATTAATTTGAATATCACAATGCTAAAATGGATCCACAGCCTTCTCGTGTTGCCCATGAACTGTCTAGCAGAATTAGCCATAACTAGAAGTAAAAGAAAATGAAGAGCAGTCACCATTGCCTGGTGCACCAAGCCAGGTGTATCCCCTCTAATAGACAGTTGTTTACTCTCATTTTGGTGCAGGACCAAATAGTTGGAAGTGACGTTCCTAATGAAGATCTCATTAAAACCCAGAGCTTGCCCAGTCTTCTGTAGGAAGGCCCAGTCCACCCTATCGAATGCTTTTTCTGCATGGTACGATGAAGGGGCCAAGTGAGAGGTGCTTTATTTTATCCAGGAGGTGGGATGTTTTATAAATATTGTCTTTTGACAATGCCTGCTTGGATAGCCTGGATCATATTGAGGCAGGGGTGGTCTGCAAACTGGATTTGAAAATCTTTGTTAAAAGGCTTGACCTCAAGATTCAGGAGGACCAAGGGCCTATAAATGCCACCAAGTTATGGGTCCTAACCTAGTTTACGGATGAGGCTGGGAGAAACTATCGTCATAGAGTCTGACCGCTGAATGTTAGGAAGGCTTAATTTGATTAGTACAAAGGTTTAATAGTTATCTTGCAAAAAGAGTATTCAGAAATGTGCTGGTAGGCCATCGGGGCCCACTGCTCCATTCAGCTTTAAAGATGAAATGGGGGGGGGGGGTTATAGCTGTTCTTTATTGATTCCTCCAGGGAGGCCTTTGAAAAGGGGGATACGCAAGGGCAGCTTGATGCTATGGATCTAAAAAATCAGGGGGATATAGCGCTCTTTGAAGATCATTGAAGACCCAATTCTTAGCCCCCTGCTTGATTTGTCAATTGTTTTGTAGAAGCTCCATTTAGGGCTTAGGGGGTATTCTCTCTGCTTTCTCTACTAGTAAGGGCCCTCATCACAGATGAGGGCATTCGAATGCCCTTCTCCCCCTCTGTGCACTATTGTGCAAACTAGGGAGCTATATGTGCATTACAAAGTGCATCCCACACTCACAAATGGAGTGCTGCTTTGCACTGCTAGAAAAATCACATTCTCCTTTGCAATTGTCGGTCAGGCATAGAGTTATGCTCAATGCATGAGAGGGTCATTTATCACCCCTTTCATGCATTTGCTATTGGTGCAATGGCTGCGTTATTACCCGCTGTTGTCCAACTTGCAGTTCTACCCCTCAAACTGGGATAAAAGGGCTTTTTAAAAAAATGTTAAGCATTTCATAATGATTGGCCCTTTAAGAGTGCATCACTGTGGAATGTGCTCCTACCAACCACAGTGGTGCGGGAAGTCTGCATACGTTCGTTGTGCCAGCATTCTCTCGACACTAATGTGTGCATGGACGGTAACCGGTGCATTATTTGCACTTGAGTACAGCCCGAATGAAATGTGCAGTTCACCTTTCACAATAAGGTCACATGTACAGTTAAAAAAATCGTGCATCGGAAAAAAAAACACATTCTCTTCAGTAATTCTAATTGTCTGATTTTTCAATAATTGGACCCATAACGCTCATTGGGCCTCATTACGACCCTGGCGGTAAGGGGTTAACACCAGCGTTAGCTGCGCCGACCCCTTACCGCCAATTACGAGGTCCCTTAGCGCCATGGCGCTTTTAACACCTGCTTTTAGCAGGTGTTAAAATCCATGGCGCTAAGGAACCATGGAGTTAATTACGCCACCGTAATTTACGGTGGCGTAATTAACGCCTTCCCCACTCCCATTATGCCCTATGGGGCAAAAATGGGAATGGGGAAGGGTAAATGGGGATTGGGGAATTACCGCCCCGCCGACCTCGGAATGGGGCGGTAAGTCCGCCAACCACCATGGCGTAAATGTAGTTTACGCCATGGTGGTAAAGTCACGGCCCAGGCGGTAACTTACCGCCTGGGTCGTAATGAGGCCCATTGTGTTTTGACTTCTCTATAGCAAAACTGATTAGTATTTTTGATATTCAAGTGTCCAATGCAGTCCATGAGTGGTTGCCGGTTCTAGACTCTCAGTTACTGTCCTACAGCCATTCACCCTAATTCTGTCCTCAAACATGGGGGTGGTGCATTTCCATTCATCCTTCTTCTGTACTGGCCTCCAAAGATGGCCAGGTCAATTTCAATCACCCTAATTCTGTGCTGGTCCTCAAACATGGAAAGGGCAATTCCAATCACCCTAATTCTTTGCTGGCCCCCAAACATGGCGAAGGCAATTTTCAATCACCCTAATTCTGGGCTGGTCCTCAAACATGGAGAGACAATTTCCATTAACCCCAATTCTGTGTTGGCCCGAAAAACATGGAAATGACAATTCCAACCAGCCTAGTCATGCGCTGACCCTCAAATGTGTGGAGGCCAATTCCATTCACCCTATTTCTATGCTGTTCCGCAAACATGGGAGGCCAATTACCTTCACCCTAATTCTGTGCTGCTCCTCAAACATAAGATGGCCAGTTCAATTCACCCTAGTTCTGTGCTGGTCCTCAAACATCGGGAGGCCAATTCTATTCACCCTAATTTTGTGCTGAGCCTGAAGCATGGGGAGGTCAATTCCATTCACCTTAATTCTGTGCTGGTCCTCAAACATGGGGAGACCATTTGCATTCACCCCAATTCTGTGCTGGCCCTCAAACAGTATAAGGTCAATTCCATACACCATAATTCCGTGCTGGCCACCAAACATGGCGAGGCCAATTCCAATTACCCTAGTCCTATGCTGACCCACAAACATGGGGAGACTATTTCAATTTCCATTCACCCTAATTCTTTGCTGACCCCCAAACATGTTTAGGTCAATTACATTGACCCTAATTCTGCGCTGGCCCTCAAATGTGTGGAGGCCAATTCCATTCACCCTAATTCTATGCTGGTCCTCAAACATGCCAATTCCATTCACCCTAATTCTGTGCCTGTCCTCAAATTCGTAGAGGCTTATTCAATTCACCCTAATTATGTGCTGGTCCGCAAACTTGCAGAGGCCAAGTCCATTCACCCTAATTCTGGGCTGGTCTGAAAACTTGGGAGGCCAATTCCATTCACCCTAGTTCTGTGTTGATCCTCAACCATCCAGAGGCAAATTTCATTCACCCTAATTCTGTGCTTGTGTTCAAACTTGGACAGGCCAAAAACATTAACCCTAATACTGTTCTGGTCCTCAAACTTGGGAGACGAATTCCATTCACTCTAATTCTGTGATGGCCCTCAAACAGGCAGAGGCCAAGTCCATTCATCCAAATTCTGTTCTTTTCCTCAAACATGGGGAAGCCAATTCCTTTCACCCTAATTCTGTGCTGGTCCTCAAACATGCCAATTCCATCCACCCTAATTCTGTGCCTGTCCTCAAATTCGTAGAGGCTTATTCAATTCACCCTAATTATGTGCTGGTCCGCAAACTTGGAGAGGCCAAGTCCATTCACCCTAATTCTGGGCTGGTCTGAAAACTTGGGAGGCCAATTCCATTCACCCTAGTTCTGTGTTGATCATCAACCATCCAGAGGCAAATTTCATTCGCCCTAATTCTGTGCTTGTGTTCAAACTTGGACAGGCCAAAAACATTAACCCTAATACTGTTCTGGTCCTCAAACTTGGGAGACGAATTCCATTCACTCTAATTCTGTGATGGCCCTCAAACAGGCAGAGCCCAATTCCCTTCAACCTAAGTCTGTGCTTGCGTGCAAACCTGGAGAGGCCAATTCCATTCACCCTAATTCTGTTAATTTCCTCAAACATGGGGAAGCCAATTCCTTTCACCCTAATTCTGTGCTGGTCCTCAAACATGCCAATTCCATTCACCCTCATTCTGTGTCTGTCCTCAAATTCGTAGAGGCTTATTCAATTCACCCTATTTCTGTGCTGGTCCGCAAACTTGGAGAGGCCAAATCCATTCACCCTAATTCTGGGCTGGTCTGAAAACTTGGGAGGCCAGTTCCATTCACCCTAGTTCGTTGCTGGTCATCAACCATCTGGAGGCCAATTCCATTCACCCTAATTCAGTGCTTGTGTGCAAACTTGGAGAGGCCAATGACATTAACCCTAATTCTGTTCTAGTCCTCAAACTTGGGAGATGAATTCCATTCACACCAATTCTGTGCTGGTCCTCAAACATCGGTAGGCTAATTCTATTCACCCTAATTTTGTGCTGGCCCTCAAATAGGCAGAGGCCAATTACATTCAGAAGCCTAAGTCTGTGCTTGTGCACAAACTTGGAGAGGCCAATGACAGTAACCCTAATTCTGTTCTGGTCCTCAAACTTGGGAGATGAATTCCATTCACCCCATTTCTGTGCTGGTCCTCAAACATCGGTAGGCTAATTCCATTCACTGGCCTCTGCGCACGATTGGTAGGGCTCAGAGGTTACTGTGGAGGTAGTGGGTGGGGAGTACTAGAGCACACTCCACTGCTATTTATGAGCTATTTCTGGCTTCAGGCTAATAGCAAGTACTGGTTCCAGCACCACGAATCTTGGGAATTATGGGTCTTTTCCTGTAAAATGCTGATTGCAGAACTCTCCACCATGTGTGGAATCTTCACGAAAGATCCCACACACAGACCATCTCTGTCGACGTGCGAGGTCCTGGAGCACACTCAGAGCCAATCAGGATCAGTTTCCATTCTCTTATCTCTAACAGAGAAACCAGTGAGACAACATTTGCTGCACCTGCTTTGCCCGCAGTAAAATCACGGTAAAGAGCAGAAACAAGAGAGAGAAAAGGCAGCTTGAAGACAGAAAAACACAGAGGGAGCGCTACAAGGCACTGAAAGGTTCCTCTCTTTTCTGCTCTGTGAGAAAGGTTCTGTGACCACTTACTGAAGCTTTCTAAGCTTTTTCCTTTGTTACTCTTTGAGTTTTTGATTTCACTCGACCCCTTTCAAAGGCATGTTGCTTTAGGTAGCATTTTTTACTGTAAAGGTAAGATCTTTTAACTGTTCTTCTGTTTGGTCAGGTTGCCCTCCTGTTTGGCTGGTTTTGTTGGATGGGCCTCCTTTGGGGGAGAGAATGTTGGTGAGGTGCTACTATGCTGTCAGCACTGGCTCTACTCTTCATTCCCACTCCTTTAAGGAGAGTTCTTTCTCTCAGAACGAGACACATTAGGAGACTCTGGGGAAAGAAGGGAAGCCGGCCTAGAGTGCTGTGCTTTGAGTCTACGGTAGTCATCCACTCGGGGGTGGCTGTCTTCAGTTAAGGAGCAGGAGTGTACCTTCACTACTATCATGGCACCTTCCGTGATATGCTCTGACACCCCTGACGTCCCTGGAACATTAGTGGCACCTTTTTCTTTCACAATGCCCTCATTCAACATTGAGTGATCTCGCGACCTCCAGATTCCCTCATGTCAAGAGAGCCTTCGACGCCGAGATGTCTCGATGTGGAGCGGCTGTAGAGATTGTTCACCGCCATTTGACTCTGAGAGGATTTTGGTGCTGAGGGGGGCTTGGTGCTGGAGGTGCCTTGACGCTGGGGATGCCTCAAAGCTGAGGTAGTTTAAAGCTTAAAGGGCCGGGACACCGAGAGAAGACTTGATGAAGATAAGACGTTCATGCTAGAGGAAAACTCAGCCAAAGGAGAGTTCTCTTTGCCAATAAAGACTCCAGCAGCGAGACCTCCATGTCTACTTCAGCGATCTTCCATGACAGTCATTGTTGCTGGTTCTCTCTCTGAGGGCTAATGGTTCAATTAAAGCATTTCTGAGTCAGTCCTCAGTGATGGAGCTTGAATGAACTGGATCAACAAGTGATCAAGAGAGAATCTACTTTGATTCCAGTTTATAAAATTCACCACCTGGGCTCAATTATCGAAGCCGGGGAAGGAAATGCATATCCTTCATAAGAAGGGTGAATCCATGGAGAGGAAGTCTGAAATTGAGCGAAACTTGGAGAGGGGCATCTCTTTTGAGTTAATTGATATCATACATTCTTTTTGCCACTTGTGTGAGGCTACGGATGATGCCTCTTCAAGGATTTCTTGAAGATCAGTGGGAAATGCCACAACACAGAAGGCCCTGCAGTCTTTCTCCTGGTGGATGAAGATTCAGAGCTGAAATTGGGGGTCTCATTTTTGCTTTTCCCTAGCAGGGGAAGTCCTTGTGTTGCACACATCTCCTACTGGGTGGAAAGCCCACATTGCCCAACTACCTCCTCCCAGGGGTTCTGATCATTGTCAGAATGTTTGTGTCACATCACCTTTCTGAAACTTTGGCCAGTCAAGCTGGCTCTCAATGTTTCCATCCCTTGTATTCAGAACAAGTTGGCAATAGTACAAACAGATGGCACAACAGCTCTGTGCTATATCTACAAGCAAGGAAGAATGAGGTTGAGGGTTCTCTTGCGGTAGACTCAGCTTTTGTGGCGTTGGGCCATCCCAAGGAGAACTTGCATAAG
The DNA here is from genome assembly GCF_040938575.1 of Ambystoma mexicanum. NCBI lineage: Eukaryota > Metazoa > Chordata > Amphibia > Caudata > Ambystomatidae > Ambystoma > Ambystoma mexicanum. Next base: position 1,685,736,834 of record NC_090929.1, read on the forward strand.
AGCAGTGCACCTGCAAAAAAACCTCTAAGCAGAGCACTGGCGAAAGAATAGGAATGGATGCTCAACAATGAGGCTATAAACAGCACCTTGGAAGAATGCGGGTATCCAGGGGTAGACAAGATGCCCAGACATAACGTCCAGCTTTCAGGAGCACAGATCTCTGGGTAATGCCTCTGTTTAATGCCCTGGTCAGGGGCATCTCTTCAGAGACTCTCGCTGATTCCACTGATCACGCAGACCATCGTGAAGGTCCATCAATCGGTGGCCGCTATTATCCTCATAACTCCCTTTTGTTCAACACAGCGGTGGTACGCAGCTCTTCTACAGGGGACTGCAGCTCCAGGTGGGGAGTTGCCATGCAAATTAAATCTAACAAAGATGGAACACAGCCTTTAACACCCAAAACTACCACCACTGATCTTTACAGCCCTGCTCCTCAGGTGTATATTTGTCAAGAGGATAAGTTACTTCCATATTTAGGCCAGTCAGCAAAAGGTGAACTGCAATATTCACCTGTTGGCCCCTTCAGTCTAAAGGACGTGTGCATCCCAAACTTCCTGTTTTCTTGGTTCCAGTCATCAAGAATTCTCTGGAAGGTCCTAAAAAGGTTTTCCCCTCCTTTGGCATTGAACATGGTATTGCCCAAGTTGATGTTGTCTCCCTTTGGACTGCCTCATCGGATCGGTCTGTAGTGCTATGTCCATTAAGCAGACAAGTAAGTGAAACACAGACCTTGGGTTCTTATGAGCCAGAATGAGTATTTCACAAAGAGGAGGTCGTTCTGAGAACACATCCTTATTTCCCCCTTAAAGTGGCTTCACTTGTCCATATAAAGACTTGCCTTCCTACTCGCCTTGCCCATTTTCTCCTGGGCAGCCAAGCTTGCATCCAGCTGGTGTTAAGAAAGCATTGAGGTTCTAGCTTAATAGGAGTTAGTATATTAGTATAGTAGCAAGATAGAGTTATTTTTGTGTAGGATACAGACCTAATAAGCAGCCCTCCCAGCTTCTAAACATGTTATATATAGATAGGTAATGTCATCCCTGACCTACTTTTATCAAACATCTGGCGGACTTTGTTCCGGTCGGCCTGGGGCATCATCCAGCATTGATAAAGCCGCTCTAGAACCTTATTGAGAAATGACCCCATTGCAGACATCTGGGGAACAGCCACATGGATGTCAATTCACACTGATACAGGGTATCCCTTATGCTTCAGGTTTTTTTGCTCTCAGGACCATGAACCATTTGTGGGCGTATTTTGCCTGAGACTAGGAGAATGTGGACCTGTTATGCCATGTACTCGGAAGGGTTGGTGCTTGCGACTCTATATTAAGCTTTTGAGTTATAATGAAGATGCCATGGGCAGGAGGGGAAGTGCCTTGCCCATAGTCCTAGGAAGCCATCATGGGTGTCTGCCCACTAATCATACACGCCTGCCTTCACCCCCCCAAATCCCCATCATGGCAGATCTAATGATTTGTTACCTAATTTAAAGCCTAATTCCAGTTTCTTACTATTAGGTGATTTTAACTACTGGCTTGGTCACAAGGAGGACACTCTGGCTTCTGACCTGGAGCAGGCTTTAATTGATCTTGGATTTGAGCAAAAGATTCTCCTGCCTACCCATTGCCTCGGTCACACTTTAGATTGGGTCTCCACTATAAATGTCATTAGTAAGGATTTCCAGGTGTGTTCCTGTCCTTGGTCAGACCATGCCAGGCTGACTTTCCTAAGAAACTGAAATGCAGGAGAACACAATGCACTTTGGCAAGAAGCGCAAAGCGGCTTACGCTGGACCGAATTGAACCCGTGTTACGGCCTTCCATTACTTTTTCTCCTACTGATTCTGCAGTAATGATGTCCCAGTTACTTCGTCTCCAATCTGGACAACATCACCAATTCCCTAGTGCCTCTCTAGGGAAGGGTTAAAAAACAAAACCTGGTTCTCTCCAGAGTTGCCCCTTTCTTTGCCCTTCTGGATCAGGAGGGGGTGGAGTTGACCAACTATGCACATGACACACAGTAAGTCATCCCCATGGTTAGTACACACTCCCAGGATGAAGCTGAACTGAACCGTGTCCATACCTCTGTGGAGAACTGGATGATGTGGAACAACTTGGCGTTGAACAGGGATTAGACCGAGTTGTTGATTGTTGGCACTCAGTCTACGCTGGCCAAGCTTGATCCTTCCTATGATAACTTTCAACTTGGAGAGGTCAAGATAACTCCCCAAAAGAAAGTTAAAACCTTGGGTGTTGTGGTCTTTGACCAAAAGCTCAATATGAAAGCCCATGTAGGGAGTCTTGTATCAGCAGCAGCCTACTATATCAGGCTTTTGGCAATTCTTAGACCTTCTTTTCACAGGCCAAAGCTGAGACTATTGCTAGAGCAATTGTGGGTCTAAAATTACTGCTGTTGCCTCCTGGCAGGGCTCAGCAAAACTGATGTTAACAGACTACAGGTGGTGCAAAACGGTGCAGTCAGGGTGGTCGTGGGACTATCCCGTTGTGACCCTATATCGGCGGCCAGACGAGCACTGCATTGGCTCTCTGTGGAGGCACGCATACTTTTCCGCCTATATGGTTTGCGCATTATAAATGTTTTAAAGTAAAGTAAAGGTCATGGCAGGTCAATGGTGCATCTCCATTCTGGTATGTATGAGAAATTAACTGAGGGCACTCACTTGAGTGCGATGTGTGGCTCTGTCTGAATTCTTTTTGTAAAGGGAAGTTAGAAAAATGGCCGCTGTGGAAAGGAAAACAAATTCTGTTTTCCCTTTCCATGGCGGCCATTGAAAATGAATTTAAAAATGAATGTAAAAAAGGTAAACAAACAAAATGGCGGCTATTCAAAAAGTAGGGAAAAAAGTAAACAAATAAAATGACTGCTATGGAAACAATGACGGCCTGTCACGGATCGGGAGCGGAGGTGCTGGGGACAGAAGTGTTCCCTGCGCGTCCGATCCCGAAATGGACAAAAAAGAAGGTAAGAGGGGTTGGGAGGGCAGGGATTGGATTCTTTGGAATGGGGAGCCTGGGGGAGGGAACAGCACTTAACTCGATCCCCGGTGGGGGAAGATTGCAGCCTACAGCCATGGGGTGTCTCGGAGCGGGATTACCCAGTTCCGAGCTTCCTCATTGGCTGAGTGGCTGACACCCCACCCCTCCGCCGAGGACAGAAATGAAGGAATGTTGTGGGGGAGAGGGATTCCAAGTCGGATAATGCCACAACATGGGCAATGAGATTGCATGTTACAATCTCATTTTCCCTCGCTGAGTACTAATCCTTTATAGACTCTCCCCTGCCAATAGTAAAGTTCATTCTGGTACAGAGTCTCCTTTGCAAAGAGAACGTTTATCCTGATACAGTCTCCCCTGCAAAGAGAGAGTTTTTTATGACATCTCCCCTGCAAAGAGCAGAGTTTATTGTTTTATGGAATCTCCCCTGCAAAGAGTAGAGTTCATTCTTCATAGAAGCTCCCCTACAAAGAGTAGAGTTCATTCTGATACAGATTCCCCTGCAAAGAGACAGTTTATTCTTTTATAAAATCTCCCCTGCAAAGAGTAGAGTTTATTATTTTATGAAATCTCCCCTGCCAAGAGTAGATTGCATTCTAATACTGTCTCCCCGGCAGGGAGTTTATTCTTTTATAGACTCTCCCCTGCCAAGAGTAGATATCATTCAGATACAGAATCTCCACTGCAAAGAGAGAGTTTATTATTTTATAACGTCTCCCCTGCAAAGAGTAGAATTTATTAGTTTATTAAATATCCACTGCAAAGAGTAGAGTTCATTCAGATCCAGAGTCTCCACTGCAAAGAGAGAGTGTATTATTTTGTAACATCGTCCCTGCAAAGAGTAGAGTTTATTATTTTATGAAATCTCCACTGCGAAGAGTAGATTGCATTCTAATACTGTCACCCCGGCAGGGAGTTTATTCTTTTATAGACTCTCCCCTGCCAAGAGTAGATATCATTCAGATACAGAATCTCCACTGCAAAGAGAGAGTTTATTATTTAATAACAGATCCCGTACAATGAGAAGAGTTTATTATTTCATGAAATCTCCCCTGCAAAGAGTAGAGTTAATTCAGATACAGAGTCTCCACTGCAATAAGAGTGTTTTTTATTTTATAGACTCTCTCTTGCAAAGAGTAGAGTTAATTCTGATACTGAGTCTCCCCTTGCAAAGAGTAGAGTTCATTCAGATCCAGAGTCTCCACTGCAAAGAGAGAGTGTATTATTTTGTAACATCATCCCTGCAAAGAGTAGAGTTTATTATTTTATGAAATCTCCCCTGCGAAGAGTAGATTGCATTCTAATACTGCCTCCCCGGCAGGGAGTTTATTCTTTTATAGACTCTCCCCTGCCAAGAGTAGATATCATTCAGATACAGAATCTCCACTGCAAAGAGAGAGTTTATTATTTAATAACAGATCCCGTACAAAGAGTAGAGTTTATTATTTCATGAAATCTCCCCTGCAAAGAGTAGAGTTAATTCAGATACAGTCTCCACTGCAAAGAGAGAGTTTATTATTTTATAACGTCTCCCCTTGCAAAGAGTAGAGTTTATTATTTTATGAAATCTCCTCTGAAAAGAGTAGAGTTCATTCAGATACAGAGTCTCCACTGCAAAGAGAGAGTTTATTATTTTATAGACTCCCCTTGCAAAGAGTAGAGTTTATTATTTTATGAAATCTCCCTTGCAAAGAGTAGAGTACATTCTGATAGAGTCTCCCCCGGCAAAGAGTAGAGTTCACTCAGATACAGAGTCTTCACTGCAAAGAGAGAGTTTATTATTTTATAGACTCTCCCCTGCAAAGAGTAGAGTTCATTCAGATACAGATTCTCCACTACAAAGAGAGTTTTTGTTTCAAAGAGTAGAGTACATTCTGATACTGAGTCTCCCCCTGCAAAGAGTGGAGTTCATTCAGATACAGAGTCTTCACTCCAAAGAGAGTTTATTATTTTATAGACTATCCCTTGTAAAGAGTAGAGTTCATTCTGATACTGAGTACCCCCTGCAAAGAGAGTGTATTCTTTTATTGCATCTCCTCTGCAAAGAGTAGAGTGTATCCAGATACAGAGTCTGTATAACCACGCCCCTGCAAAGAGTACTCCCCTTCAAAGAGAAGAGTTAATTCAGATACAGGGTCTCCACTGCAAAGAGAGAGTTTATTATTTTATAACATCTCCCCTGCAAAGAGTAGAGTTTTTTTAATTAAATCTCCCCTGCAAAGAGTAGAGTTCATTCAGTTACAGAGTCTGCACTGCAAAGAGAGAGTTTATTATGTTATGGACCCTCCCTTGCAAAGTGTAGAGTACATTCTGATACTGAGTCCTTCCGCTGCAGAGAGTAGAGTTTATTCTTATACAAAGTTTAACCAGTATAGTGGGGGCATGTTGGCTTGTTCTTGTTCAGTGCCGTTTCTGATACAGAGTGTCCTTGTCAATGGAGAGGGTCTATACTTTTTTTCAAAGCAATGTATTTGATTTTCATGAGAATGTACAGCTGCTGACTGGGTTTCCACATTCCATCAACAGTCGAAAAGAGCAAGACAAAACACCCTAAAATCTCTGTGAGGGAAATGCAACTAGTAGGCAAGTGGTGGGGGGCGAGGGCTGGGCGAGTGCTAGAGCATCGCTCATGGACCCCTCTCGGTGGTTAATGTTCGACTCGGCCTGACCAACTGCAAAGCATTCCTGGGAACTCCCTGATCTGCATCCTTGAGAGCAACCCCTCTACCGCACTGAGTGACCGCATTCCCTCCTACATGGCGCTTGCTTGCTGTTTGGGCCCACACAATCCTCGGTGCTCAAACTGAGCTTGATCAGCTCACATCTACGCTCAACACCGGGACTGACTATGTCAGCCTAACAAGAACTGAATCCTGGTACTTTTGATTCTGAACTGCCCCCTCAGTCCACTTGGACCCTAGAGGTTGGTTAGGTCACGATCGCTCCTGTTTTCATCCAAGATATCCTTTTTGTGGCTAGTAATTTATCTAACACCCCTGGTACTACACTCAGTGTGACTTCCCTCAGTCTGTTATAACTTCTCTGTTCTTCCTTTGGGATGGGTTTTTGTACAGTATTTCTGTTTGTTCTGTTGCAGATGGTGTGTTTGATTAAAGTATACATATATTTATAGAACCTTGATTGGACATTTGCTTTATTTTGGACTGCAATACTTTGTTGTTTGGTTCACTACTGGGTCACCTTCGCACCCCTCTTATATAGCCTTCCCTCGGCCCTTGTTACCACAAAAGCTCAAGGAGGTGTATATCTTTACGGTCCCTATGTGAGGTCTCAGTGTGTCATTTTACCCCTACTCATCCTTGTACTCCTGTGAGGCAGAATCCAATTTGTCACAGGCTCTGATAGTGGGGGCTGTTGGCATGGAGCTGTCCTGCTACTTGAGTTCCTACTGCTCAGCGCAGTTCAAGGGTTGATTTTGCTTGTGTTGGTTCAGTTGTTCCTTTAGGTTCAAAGATCATAGAAATTCAGTCTTTCTGGGGTATTTGTTGTAACCACCAGAATACTTGAAACTTGCTGAATGTTGAAACGTCCCCCATCCTGCACCCCTTCTGTGTTAATTGTTCTTTTTCCCTCTTCTTGCAGCTGCAAGACCACCATCAACTCCAGGTAATTCTCAGGTCATTTACTCCTGGGTCGGCCACCAAGTCATTTCTGGGGACTGACAGTGTGTCCTCTTTCTTTTCCAGCTCAGACTCGCATCCCTACGAACACATCTGCTGAAGGTAGGACCTTTTTCCATTGAAGTCAGTGGGCCGCATTCTAAGTGTGCCGGAAGGCTCACCGGCACCCTTATTTCTGGACCGGCAAACTAAAGTGTCTGCCAGCAGTGGCCACTGTGCCGACAGGTCAGACACTGCCAGGCGCTGGGTCCACGGTAGGCAGACTGTTCACGGAAGCGCCGGCACCGTTAGCCATCGTGCCGGTGCTTCATAGTCCCCACTCCCATAGAGCCCTAAGGGACTTACATTTTACCGGTGCCTGACTTTCGGGCTGCCGGACTTGTAATAGCATGGTGGCACCAGGAAGTCAGGCGCCAGTAAAATATAGAGTCTGCGGCAATCCGCCGGTAGCCGCGGCAGGGTTACCGCCGGACTCGTAATGAAGACCAGTGTTTATTTTATGTAACCGCTACTGTCCGATGATCCATTGCGACACCCAGCAAGCATTCTGGATGTGGCTTATTTATTATTTTGGCGATCAGTAGCCTCCTGTGACACTGAACATAATGATAATATTGTCAATCAAGTAAGTAGAATCCCTAATAAGGAAAACTATAATTGACAAAATCTGGCAGAATATTTTTACATGGAAAGTAACAGGGAACCCTTTGTTTGACTCCCTGAAGAGAGGAGCTGTGTTTATGTGTCTGCATAGTGTAGAGTCATGTCAAAGCTACTTATAAGAGAGCAATAAAGATACTGTATTCATCCTGATCACCATTCCTCACCAAATCCATCCACACCCAGAACTGCCAAAATCTTTCATGATCCTAGTGTTTGCAAAATGTTGTCACCCACCGAGGGATTGCCTCCTATGTCTATCCTTGCCACACCGCCCCGGATCACGCTTCATCTTCTGTGTGGTGCATACTCGCCGCGGGGTCATCCAACACCCTCTTTTTATCCCTGGGATATGCTATGTTGACTTATACCGTTCACCGCTACCACCCACGGGCAGTCTCCAGGTGCTCAAGTGGCTCTGCAAGAAAGAGGACGAGGTTGGTTAGTGGGGATAGAGGGATAGGATTGCCCCAGAATCAGGAGAAACTGTCTGGATAGTCACCCAAGACAAGTGTTAATTTCCCATCAGCCCTGCATGTTCTCCAGCTTTTCACGGATTCAGCATGTAGCCTCACTGTGGTGAGATACCAGCGGAGAATGAGCTTGAATTAAAGCTTGTTGTAGTGTACACATAGAGAGGGACTTGATGCCCTGGCCTACATTGCCACCCAATCATTGCTGGTCAGCTGATTACCTAAGCCCCCAGGCCATTTCTCCTGACAAGGAGGTCCTGTATGTGGTCCTGAGTCCAGAGACACAACCATATAAAGATCTGAGATTAAGCTGCTTCTTGAAAATATAACCTTGAAAAGATTTCTGAAGTTCAGTAAGCTGTCTGGTTGTGTCCCGCCATCGAACCTCAGGTTGGGGAACTCCTTGTCTTGTCTGGAGACATTCCACTCTGGCAGTGGGCCCGTAGGAGTGGAAGCACATCAATTGTGATCAAATTGATCCCCATGAAACTAGAAAAGGGCAAGCTTCTGCCCTTTGAACATGTTGCCCTTTATGAAACACAAAAGGGGCGCGTTGCCCCGGCTGCCGAAGTTGTTAATGTTCATCCCCCAAATACCTCATACATTTCTTAATCAATTTTCACCAGACCAATTATTTTAGTTTTCTTTTTCTCTTTAGCCTTTAAAAAGATAGTGCACATCCCAAAATAGGGAAGTTAACTTTCAAACCTGATATCTTTGTAAAGAGACCTAATTCTATACTTAAAGCACTAAAGTAATTTGCTGAGAGACGTCAACTAATTCATCATCAGCAAAATGAAATTAAATACCACAATGCTAAAATGGATCCACTGCTTTCTCGTGTTGCCCCTGACCTGTCTAGCAGAATAAGCCATAACTAGAAGTAAAAGGAAATGGAAGAGCAGTCACCATTGTCTAGTTCCCCAATCCTGTCGTTTATTTTGGTGCCGGACCAAATAGTTGGACGTGACGTTCCTATTGAAGATCCCATGAAAACTCAGAGCTTGCCCGGTCTTCTTGAAGAAGGCTCAGTCCACCCTGTCGAATGCTATTTCTGCATGAGTACGATGAAGGGGCCAAGTGAGAGGTGTTGATTTTATCCAGAAGGTGGGATGTTTTATAAATATTGTCGAGTGGCTATCAGCTATGACAAAGCCTGCTTGGACAGACTGGATCATATTGAGGCTGGGGTGGTCTCCAAACTGGATTTGAAAATCTTTGTAAAAAGCTTGACCTCAAGATTCAGAAGAACCAAGGGCCTATACACCCCACCGAATTCTGGGCCTTTACATAGTCTACAGATGAGGCTGGGAGTAACTACCGTTGTAGAGTCAGACCGTTGAATGTTAGGAAGACTTAGGGCCTCATTACGAGGCTGGCAGTAGTAATATAGGCAAGGCGGCTGCCGGTATTTTTTTTTCTCCAGCGCCACAAATGGCCAATTGCTGGGTCACGACCTTGCCTGACCCGGTATTTGCCCATTCCTGGGCGCTGGAAATAAATCTTTCCCATTCCCATTGAGTCCATAGGGCTCAATGGGAATGGGGAGGTCGGATGCACCGGCACCGTTATTAATGCTCTGCTCGCGGGTGCCTTTCATTCCGCCAGGTCAGACTTGGCGGAATGAAAGGCACCCACAAGCACAACTCGGAGTTTGCCGGTCCAGGCACAACGGTACCGGCAAGCTTACCGGTACCGTTGTATCTGGACCGGCAAGCTCGTAATGAGGCATTGTGTTTTGACTTCTCTATAGCAAAACTGATAAATGTTTTTGATATACAAGTGTTCAATGCAGACCATGAGTGGGACTAGAATCTCAGTTACTGTCCTACTGCCATTCACCCTAATTCTGTGCTGGTACTCAAACATGGGGGTGGTGCATTTCCATTCATCCTTATTCTGTAATGGCCCCCAAAAAAGGCGAGGTCCTTTCCATTCTCCCTCATTCTGTGCTGGTCCTCGAACATGTGGAGGCCAATTGAAATCACCCTAATTCTAAGTTGGACCTCAAACATGGAGAGACCATTTCCATTCACCCCAATTCTGTACTGGCCCCCAAATATGGCGAGGTCCTTTCCATTCAGCCTAATTCTGCACTGGTCCTCAAACATGTGGGTGGTGCATTTCCATTCATCCTTCTTCTGTACTGGCCCCCAAACATGGAGAGACCATTTCCATTCACCCCAATTTTGTACTGGCCCCCAATCAATGCGAGATCCTTTCTATTCACCGCAATTCTGTGCTGGTCCTGGAACATGGGGAGGCCAATTGAAATCACCCTAATTCTGAGCTGGTCCTCAAACATGGGGAGGCACATTCTAATCACCCTAATTTTGTGCTGGTGCTCAAACATGGGGAGGCCAATTCCATTCACCATGATTTCCTGCTGGTCCTCAATCATGGGGAGACCCTTTGCATTCACCCCAATTCGGTGCTGTCCCCAAAAATGGCAAAGCCAATTCCACTCACCCTAATTCTGTGCTTGTGCGCAAACATGGGAAGGCCATTTCCATTCACCCTAATTCTGTGCTGGTCCTCAAACATCGGGAGGCGAATTCCATTCACCCCAATTCTGTGCTGGTCCTCAAATATAAAGAGGCCAATTTCAATCAGTCTCATTCTGTGTTGCAATCGCATATGGGGAGACCAATGCATTGGCAGTGTTTGGTTACCTTGAGATCAATATGCTACGATGTACCCGATTAGAAGGAGTAATTAAATGATATTCTTGATGCTGTGATAATGCTTGCCACTGTTCATAGCGGTTATGCTACTTCTCTCATGTTTTTTGCATTTATGTGTCATTTCTTGTTTCACATTACTAAGGCTAGCCGGCAGGAGATGAGAAGAATTCTAATGGTCTGAACATTTAAGTGTGTGTCATGGATGAGAAGTGATGTTACAATTCTTCTGCGATATGATATGGAGTCTTAAGGTGGTTGGCTGTCATTACATGGCCCGTCATTTCCAATGCCGTAGTGTCTTCTAGAATGTTCTGATGCAGTTTTATAATATTGCATCTTGCTCTCGGGCATCTTCCTCGCTGGAGGAAGAACCTTTATATTCTTAGCATCTGGAGGGCTTCCATTAGACTGGTCTTTATGCCTCTCCAAGGGTGTTGAATGCTCTCTTAGTGTCCCAATTCTTTTCCCTGGTCTTCTATTTCAGGTAATTACTCCATGCGTCTTCAGAATGGTTCCAGCAGGTGTGCGGGCCGTGTCGAAATCTGGTATAATTCCTCCTGGGGGACGGTGTGCGATGATGGCTGGGACCTGAACGATGCTCAAGTCGTGTGCAGACAGCTCGGCTGCGGGTCGGCTCTTTCTGCTCTGAGCATGGCCTACTTCGGTCAAGGCAATGGAAGCATTCTCCTGGACGATGTTGCATGCAGCGGCTTGGAGTCCCGCCTGTGGGATTGCCCTCATTCTGGGTGGAAGAGGCATGACTGTGTGCACCAGGAGGACGCCAGCGTCATCTGCTCAAGTGAGTGCTCTTTCTCCTGCATGCAAAACCGGTGCTAGTTAAAATGACACTGTTCCAGATCATTCTTACAATGACAGCCCTAGGTCATCCCCTTTCCATTTCACACCCGCAAACGGCGTGTACACCAATATTCGCTTGTGAATGAGTGAATGTAGTCAGTGAACTAATCTGGGGTTCAGTGTTCCTATCAAAAAGGCTCTTAAGAGGATTGAATGGTATTTTAAGGTCATTGGGATTACTCAGTGATTGATCAGAAGAGATGTCATGTTTTTAGAGAGTATGTGCTTAACAGGCTAGAGAGGTGAGTGTGATGATAAAGACGAAGTCCGTTGCCCGTCCTTCCCAAGTTGAAGGGGAGTTGATAGGCTACATACACACCAGTGTGTTGGAAATTGAGGCCATTTGAGATTGTGATCATCCTTGGTATTGTGCAATCGTTGCATAGATCAGTGGGACACAGGAAAAAATAACTTTTCCATAAAAGAGGAAACCTGATAATGAACACATCAAAATGGCATTTTCTGAAAATAAGTAGTGTAAAAATGAAGAAAGGAAATCACGAAATTATTTTAAAAATAACCCATCTTTAATAATTAGTTTAAATCTAAACAAAAAAAAAACAATTGTGGTCAGGACCAGAATGGTTTAGAGCAGGCGAGTAGGACCAAGGAAGTAGGATATTTTGGAGTTTCTGGGGTTCCCACTGGTGTTATAGCTGTGCCTTTATGGCTGGAAATATTTAAGTGCAAAATAAGCGGTACTCACGTCAACTGAGAGATGAAAAGGGGGGTCTGCTTTTACTATTTAGTAAATGACAAACCAAGAACACATTTTAAAACAATAAAAGGTAATAAGGTGCGTATAGCTTCCTTTTTTGGAAAAAAAGAAAAAAACTAATATATTTTGTTGTTTTAAAATTATTGAATTGAAAACTATCATGTCATTTGCAATTTGATACTCTCAGTTACCATTCTGGGTTATTATTGACTGGCTATTATTTGATAGAAGCAGGCCAGGGTCACCTCTGGCACACACTGCCTTTAGCTCTCCAGCATGTTTTATTTGATGAGGTCCTGGGAGCAAGGAGCATCTACTCATGGATGCGCCATCTGATGGGCGTGGGGGTGGATTCACACTGAAGGTCTACACATTGCATAGCTATTCTCTGAAACATTAGACGAGATGGCCGTGTAGGACAGAAGATGGCTCACAGGTTGGAGCGCTGAAGATGGAACCATCGCTGAAGCTGGTGCCAATGGTTGGTGTTGAGTCTCCAAGAGAATAGATGGTATGGCCTTGCAGGACACATGATTGGCTAATAGGTTCTCGGCCATGAAGTGGGGAAATTGCTGGAAGTGGGGACGATGATCAGTGTGGAGCCTCAGATATAATAGGTAGCGTGGCCATGGTGGACACAAGGTTTGCTCAGAGGTTAAAGCGCTAAAGGTGGAGCAATCCTTACAAGTGACGGCACCGGATTGCCTTGAGTGTCAGATCAAGTCATTAATGGCGGGAGCATCTCTCAGATAGATGTCTAGGGCAGGTTCTGAGGTTTCTGTGGAGATGTCGCTGCACAGGGCCTGCAGCTTCTCAGCGGTTGCATCCCTGAGGACGAGGTCATTGGACTGCACTGATTGTTGGGAAGTCCTCATCCATCTCCTCGGAATCTGGGTGTCACCCTATTTTCAGCTTCCTCTGGAGGGAGAGCAGTCCAAGTGCTGAGTCCTCAACTAATGGGGGCAATTATGCACCGGCAAGCCTCGATTTGCTCTTCAGGATGTTGACCTGGAAAGTAAAGGTTTTGCCAGAATCGAAGATGTTCTCCAGTCCAGACTTGCACTGTTTTATTTGTGGTTATCATGGTTGGGGTTCTCCAAAACTGGCCTCTGTGCACAACTGGTAGGGCTCAGAGGTTACTGTGGAGTGAGTGGGTGGGGAGCACTACAGCACACTCCATGGCTATTTATGAGCTATTTCTTGCTTTCAGGATTCTAGTACTGGTTCCAGCACCAGGAATCTTGGGAATTATGGGTCTTTTCCTGTAAAATGCTGATTGCAGAACTCTCCACCATGTGTGGAATCTTCACGAAAGATCCCACACACAGACCATCTCTGTCCACGTGCAAGGTCCCGGAGCACACTCAGAGCCAATCAGGATCAGTTTCCATTCTCTTATCTCTAACAGAGAAACTAGTGAGACAACATTTGCTGCACCTGCTTTGCCCACTGTAAAATCACGGTAAAGAACAGAAACAAGAGAGAGAAAAGGCAGCTTGAAGACAGAAAACACAGAGGGAGCGCTACAAGGCACTGAAAGGTTCCTCTCTTTTCTGCTCTGTGAGAAAGGGTCTGTGACCACTTTCTGAAGCTGTCTAAGCTTTTTCCTTTGTTACTCTTTGAGTTTTTGATTTCACTCGACCCCTTTCAAAGGCATGTTGCTTTAGGTAGCATTGTTTTACTGTAAAGATAAGATCTTTTAACTGTTCATCTCTTTGGTCAGGTTGCCCTCCTGTTTGGCCGGTTTTGTTAGATGGGCCTCCTTTGGGGGAGAGAAAGTTGGCGAGGTGCTACTATGCTGTCAGCACTGGCTCTACTCTTCATTCCCACTCCTTTAAGGAGAGTCCTTTCTCTCAGAAGGAGCCACATTAGGAGACTCTGAGAAAAGAAGGGAAGCCGGCCTAGAATGCCGGGCTCTGAGTCTACGGTAGTCATCCACTCGGAGGTGGCTGTCTTCAGTTAAGGAGCAGGAGTGTACCTTCACTACTATCATGGCACCTTCCGTGACATGCTCTGACACCCCTGACGTCCCTGGAACATTAGTGGCACCTTTTTCTTTCACAATGCCCTCATTCAACATTGAGTGATCTTGCGACCTCCAGATTCCCTCATGTCAAGAGAGCCTTCGACGCCGAGATGTCTCGATGTGGAGCGGCTGTAGAGATTGTTCACCGTCATTTGACTCTGAGAGGATTTTGGTGCTGAGGGGGGCTTGGTGCTGGAGGTGCCTTGACGCTGAGGATGCCTCAAAGCTGAGGTAGTTTAAAGCTTAAAGGGCCGGGACACAGAGAGAAGGCTTGATGAAGATAAGACGTTCGTGCTAGAGGGAAACTCAGCACAAGGAGAGCCCTCTTTGCTGATTAAAGAGATCAGCAGCGAGATCTCCATGTCTTCTTCAGCGATCTTCCATGACAGTCATTGTTGCTGGTTCTCTCTCTGAGGGCTAATGGTTCAATTAAAGCATTTCTGAGTCAGTCCTCAGTGATGGAGCTTGAATGAACTGGATCAACAAGTGATCAAGAGAGAATCTATTCTGATTCCAGTTTATAAAATTCACCACCTGGGCTCAATTATCGAAGCCGGGGAAGGAAATGCCTATCCTTCATAAGAAGGGTGAATCCATGGAGAGGAAGTCTGAAATTGAACGAAACTTGGAGAGGGGCATCTCTTTTGAGTTAATTGATATCATACATTCTTTTTGCCACTTGTGTGAGGCTACAGATGATGCCTTTTCAAGGATTTCTTGAAGATCAGTGGGAAATGCCACAACACAGAAGGCCCTGCAGTCTTTCTCCTGGTGGATGAAGATACAGAGCTGAAATTGGGGGTCTCATTTTTGCTTTTCCCTAGCAGGGGAAGTCCTTGTGTTGCACACATCTCCTACTGGATGGAAAGCCCACATTGACCAACTACCTCCTCCCAGGGGTTCTGATCATTGTCAGAATGTTTGTGTCACATCACCTTTCTGAAACTTCGGCCAGTCAAGCTGGCTCTCAATGTTTCCATCCCTGGTATTCAGAACAAGTTGGCAATAGTACAAACAGATGGCACAACAGCTCTGTGCTATATCTACAAGCAAGGAAGAATGAGGTTGAGGGTTCTCTTGTGGTAGACTCAGCTTTTGTGGCGTTGGGCCATCCCAAGGAGAACTTGCATAAGAGCAGTGCACCTGCAAAAAAAACCTCTAAATAGAGCACTGGTGAAAGAACAGGAATGGATGCTCAACGATGAGGCGCTAAACAGCACCCTGGAATAATGCGGGTATCCAGGGGTAGACAAGATGCCCAGACATAACGTCCAGGTTTCAGGAGCACATATCTCTGGCTAATGCCTTGTTTAACACCGTGGTCAGGGACATCTCTAGAGAGACTCTCGCTGAGGCCGCTGATCACACAGACCGTCGTGAAGTTCCATCAATCGGTGGCCGCTATTACCCTCATAGCGCCCTTGTGCCCAACGCAGCGGTGGTACGCAGCTCTGCTACAGATTCTCCTGCCTACCCATTGCCTCGGTCACACTTTAGATTGGGTCTCCACTATTAATGTCATTAGTAAGGATTTCCAGGTGTGTTCCTGTCCTTGGTCAGACCATGCCAGGATGACTTTCCTAAGAAACTGAAATGCAGGAGAGCAAAATGTAATTTGGCAAGAAGCGCAAAGCTGCTTACGCGGGACCAAATTGAACCCGTGTTACGGCCTTCCATTACTTTTTCTCCTACTGATTCTGCAGTAGTGATGTCGCAGTTACTTGTCTCCAATCTGGACAACATCACCAATTCCATAGCGCCTCTTAAATATAGAAAAAATAGGGAAGGGATAAAAAACAAAACCTGCTTCTCTCCAGAGTTGCCCCTTTCTTTGCCCTTCTGGATCAGGAGGGGGTGGAGTTGGCCAACTATGCATATGACACACAGTAAGTCATCCCCATGGCTGGTACTCACTCCCAGGATGAAGCTGAACTGAACCGTGTCCATACCTCCATGGAGAACTGGATGATATGGAGCAACTTGGCATTGAACAGGGATAAGACCGAGTTGTTGATTTTTGGCACTCAGTCTACGCTGGCCAAGCTTGATCCTTCCTATGATAACCTTCAACTTGGAGAGGTCAAGATAACTCTCAAAAAGAAAGTTAAAACCTTGGGTGTGGTCTTTGACCAACAGCTCAATGTGAAAGCCCATGTAGGAAGTCTTGTATTAGCAGCATCCTACTACATCAAGCTTTTGGCACATCTTAGACCTTTTTTTCCACAGGCCAAAGCTGAGACTATTGCTAGAGCAATTGTCGGGTCTAGAATTGACTGCTGCTGTTGCCTCCTGGCAGGGCTCAGCAAAACTGATGTTAACAGACTACAGGTGGTGTAAAACGGTGCAGTCAGCGTGGTCGTGGGACCATCCCGTTGTGACCCTATATCGGCAGCCAGACGAGCACTGCATTGGCTCTGTGTGGAAGCACGCATACTTTTCCGCCTATTGGTCATTACCTTTAAATGTAGACAGGGCTTAATGCCCTCGTATCTGCAAGATCTCATCCCTGAAAAAGTGAATAGTAGATCTCTCAGATCTAGCAATCAGAATTATCTGATGCTTCCTAGATGTGGGACGAAGAAGGTGGAAAGGGGAGCTTTTCACATTGCAACCCCTAAAGCATGGATCAACCTACCTCCAGATCTCAGATCTCAGAAAACCATTGATCCTTTTAAGAAAAAAATTGAAAACATGGTAGTTTGCTTGATCTTCTCTGGCAGCTCGGGCTGAATACCTTTCCTGGTCAATTGTTTCTTGTTTAATGTTTTGTTGTCTGCGCCCTGATGCCCATGGGTCCATGGTTTGCGCATTATAAAGTAAAGTAAAGGTCATGGCAGGTCAATGGTGCATCTCCATCCTGGTCTGTATGAGAAATTAACTGAGGGCTCTCACTGTAGTGCGATGTGCGGCTCCATCTGAATTCTTTTCGCAAAAGGTCAGTGGCCGGCGTGAATTCTGGTATAGTCTCTGGATATTTGTTCTAACTTTTGAGATAGATTTGCAGCAGGCAACGCAGGTACACAGACTGTCTCCTCTCCACTTTCCGTGTTAAAAAAAAAACAGATTTATTGCTTGTAATAAGTGGTTAACCATATATTGGCTACATTTAACATTTAACATTTAAATATTTGGACAAGGTGTAGCCATGACCAAGCACTTCCACAGAGGTAATATTTGTTAATGATTATAATTAAGAGAGAGCTACGACTACAGGTGAGTTATTTTCATGATGTACATCCTGTATGTTCCAGTCATTTTAAATGAATGTCTGTAAGTCTATGGATTCCAGCCACAGTGACCAACACTGAGCCTGGACCTCGCAATGTTTGTCCTTCTAATGCTCTTCTATCACTAATGCTCGTGTCTTCTTCTGTAGACGCAACATCCGGCTCACCACAGACTACAGGTATGTTTCCAGCATGTTCTAGTTTCCTCACAATGCCCCACTGGTCAGGCTTGGTGCCAGGACCCACAGTTTGCTCCAACTTGACTACCAGGGTGGATGGGCTTGATCTCAGAAGTTACATGTGTGTCTATCTGCACCCTGGCCCTGGATGTGACCCCCTAAAGGACCAACATGGGCTGGAGTCCGCTGTGCTCAAATGGAAGCTCAGCTGGGAATACTTTCTCTCGAATTAATCAAAATGAAA
This sequence comes from Ambystoma mexicanum, assembly GCF_040938575.1. Lineage (NCBI taxonomy): Eukaryota > Metazoa > Chordata > Amphibia > Caudata > Ambystomatidae > Ambystoma > Ambystoma mexicanum. The sequence continues at coordinate 1,685,754,563 of NC_090929.1, forward strand.
TCCTGTATCATATCGCATATTTTAAATTTACCCATCGTCCCAGTCAGGCAGGGACTTAAGGCAGCTCAGGCGATGCAATATACAGTCATTAAGAGAATGGGCCCATTTCTTCTGATACAGCAGTTCCCCTGCAGAGAGTAGAGTTTATTTAAACAATAGGCCCTGAGCAGGGGGGCATTACCATTTCAGGTAATGCCCCAGGCCCATAGTTACAGGCCCGAGCAAAGGGGCCTATTGCTATTAGTACCCCGGCCTGTAAGACCGGGGTACTAAGAGCATTTATTTTCTGTTCCGAAAAGCTCTGGTGTTTCGAACAGAAAAAAAAACAAAGTTAAAAAAATGGCCGCTGTGGAAAGGAAAACAAAGTCTGTTTTCCCTTTCCATGGCGGCCATTGAAAATGAATGTAAAAATGAATGTAAAAAAGATAAACAAACAAAATGGCGGCTATTCAAAAAGTAGGGAAAAAAGTAAACAAATAAAATGGCTGCTATGGAAAGGATGGAAGGGTCTCTATCATTCAGGGGTTACCTCACATTTGGGTGATATTCCCTCCTACCAAGTGAGGATATCATACATGTATACAATTCAAAAGAAGGAAAAACAAACCACTCTCAACAAAGCGTTCTAGATGTGTCCTCCAGATATAGTTTCAAAAAGCAACCATTATGAACAAATATAGGTTCCATCTAATGAACATGAATCACAACCAACGTAATCTAAAATTTAAATTTTTATTCATTTTCTGCTTTTAAACACACCTCATATAAACATTTAAAAAAACATTGATAAATCACTAGAATTTCCGTATCATAAAATAATTCCACCTCACAAATTTAAAGTCACAAATCACTTAATTTTCAAAACATCAGTGGCAACTCAATTCATTTTATTCCCCAATTCCCCACCATGTTACAATAGCCTGATTTATATTAGTTTCTGTCCTCAATGTTACAAATCACTGGACATTCTTCAGGGGCAGAAAATTCATCTTGTGCTTCTAGTGGATCTTTTCTCATACCAGATTTTTATATCTAAAGACACATAAAAGAACACACATTACCACATGGGCATCCCCGGTCAATGAGTAGACCTAGCCAATCCCTAATCACCCCTAGGGTGGACAGATATACAATCTTTAATATACCTGTACCATTGGCTTCTGACTCTATAGCAAAGCCAAATCTTGCTCTTCACCTTTCTAATAGACAGGGAACTCACTCAGAGTATCAGGTACCCAAAACCAATACACACAGCACCTTAATCAATGACCATATTGAACAGCAATAATGTCCTCTAAAAAAGCCCCATCCCCAGGGGGATACCATAAATTCAAATGCAACTCACCCTGGGGTCAAGGACTTCATCGTCTTCATAAGTCACTTCAATAATTGAGAAATTATTCCATCGGCAGTTAATCTAGGTTATTAAGTGATTTGTGACTTTAAATTTGTGAGGTGGAATTATTTTATGATACGGAAATTCTAGTGATTTATAAATGTTTTTTTAAAATGTTTATGTGAGGCGTGTTTAAATGCAGAAAATGAATAAAAATTTAAACTTTAGGTTACGTTGGTTGTGATTCATGTTCACTAGATCCAACCTATATTTGTTCATAATGGTTGCTTCTTGAAAATATATCTGGAGGACACATCTAGGACGCTTTGTTGAGAGTGGTTTGTTTTTCCTTCCTTTGTATTGTACACAAGTATGATATCCTCACTTGGTAGGAGGGAATATCACCCAAATGTGAGGTAACCCCTGAATGATGTAGTCCCTTCTTCCTTTCCATGATGGCCTGTCACGGATCGGGAGCGGAGGTGCTGGGGACAGAAGTGTTCCCTGCGCATCCGATCCCGAAATGGAAAAAAAAGAAGGTAAGTGGGTTTGGGAGGGCAGAGATGGGATTCTTTGGAATGGGGGGCAAGGGGGAGGGAACAACCCTTAACTCGATCCCCGGCGGGGGAAGATGGCAGCCTACATCCGTGGGGTGTCTCGGAGAGGGATTACCCAGTTCCGAGCCTCCTCATTGGCGGAGTGGCTGACACCCCCATTCCCCCCGCCGAGGACAGAAATGAAGGAACGTTGTGGGGGAGAGGGATTCCCAGTCAGGTAATGCCACGGCATGGGCAATGAGATTGCATGTTACAATCTCATTGTCCCTCGCTGAGTACTAATCCTTTATAGACTCCCCCCTGCCAAGAGTAACGTTCATTCTGGTACAGAGTCTCACTTGCAAAGAGAGAGTTTATTCTGATACAGTCTCCCTGCAAAGAGTTTTTATGACATCTCCCCTGCATTCTGATAAAGTTTCTCCCGCAAAGAGAGAGTTTATTCTTTCATAGCATCTACCCTGGAAAGAGTAGAGTTTGTTTTATAGAATCTCTCCTGCAAAGAGTAGAGTTCATTCTTTATAGAAGCTCCCCTACAAAGAGTAGAGTTCATTCTGATACATATTCCCCTGCAAAGAGACAGTTTATTCTTTTATAAAATCTCCCCTGCAAAGAGTAGAGTTTATTATTTTATGAAATCTCTCCTGCGAAGAGTAGATTGCATTCTAAAACTGTCTCCCCGGCAGGGAGTTTATTCTTTTATAGACTCTCCCCTGCAAAGAGTAGATATCATTCAGATACAGAGTCTCCACTGCAAAGAGAGAGTTTATTATTTAATAACAGTTCCCGTACAAAGAGTAGAGTTTATTATTCCATGAAATCTCCCCTGCAAAGAGTAGAGTTAATTCAGATACAGAGTCTCCACTGCAAAGAGAGGGTTTATTATTTTATAACGTCTCCCCTGCAACGAGTAAAGTTTATTATTTTTTTAAATCTCCCCTGCAAAGAGTAGAGTTCATTCAGATCCAGAGTCTCCACTGCAAAGAGAGAATTTATTATTTTGTAATATCGTCCCTGTGAAGAGTAGAGTTTATTATTTTATTAAATATCCTCTGCGAAGAGTAGAGTTCATTCAGATAGAGTCTCCACTGCAAAGAGAGAGTTTATTATTTTATGGACCCTCCCTTGCAAAGAGTAGAGTACATTCTGATACTGACTCTCCCCTGCAACGAGTAGAGTTCATTCAGATACAGATTCTCTACTACAAAGAGAGTTTATTATTTTATAGACTCTCTGTTGTAAAGAGTAGAGTACATTCTGATACTGAGTCTCCCCCTGCAAAGAGTGGAGTTCATTCAGATACAGAGTCTTCACTGCAAAGAGAGTTTATTATTTTATAGACTATCCCTTGCAAAGAGTACAGTTCATTCTGATACTGAGTACCCCCTGCAAAGAGAGTGTATTCTTTTATTGCATCTCCTCTGCAAAGAGTAGAGTGTATTCAGATACAGAGTCTCCACTGCAAAAAGAGAGTTTATTATTGTATAACTACGCCCCTGCAAAGAGTACTCCCCTTCAAAGAGTAGAGTTAATTCAGATACAGATTCTCCACTGCAAAGAGAGAGTTTATTATTTCATAACATCTCCCCTGCAAAGAGTAGAGTTTATTTTATGAATTCTCCCCTGCAAAGAGTAGACTTCATTCAGATACAGAGTCTCCACTGCAAAGAGAGAGTTTATTATTTTATAGACTCTCCCTTGCAAAGTGTAGAGTACATTCTGATACTGAGTCTTCCGCTGCAAAGAGTAGAGTTTATTCTTATACAAAGTTTCCCCATTGTAGTGGGGGCTTGTTGGCTTGTTCTTGTTCAGTCCCGTTTCTGATACAGAGTCTCCTTGTCAATGGAGAGGGTCTATACTTTTTTTCAAAGCGATGTATTTGATTTTCATGAGAATGTACACTTGCTTACTGAGTTTCCACTTTACATCAACAGTCTAAAAGAGCAAGACAAAAAAACCCTAATAACTCTGTGTGGGAAATGCAACTAGCAGGCAAGTGTTGGGGGGCGAGGGCCAGGCGAGTGTTAGAGCGTCACTCATGGACCCTTCACCGTGGTTAATGTTCGACTCAGCCTGACCAACTGCAAAGCATTCCTCGACCTCCCTGATCTGCATCCTTGAGAGCAACCCCTCTACGGTACTGAGTGACCGCATTCCCTCCTACATGGCGCTTGCTTGCTGTTTGGGCCCACACAATCCTCGGTGCTCAAACTGAGCTTGATCAGCTCACATCTACGCTCAACACCGGGACTGCCTATGTCAGCCTAACAAGAACTGAATCCTGGTACTTTTGATTCTGAACTGCCCCCTCAGTCCACTTGGACCCTAGAGGTTGGTTAGGTCACGATCGCTCCTGTTTTCATCCAAGATATCCTTTTTGTGGCTAGTAATTTATCTAACACCCCTGGTACTACACTCAGTGCGACTTCCCTCAGTCTGTTATAACTTCTCTGTTCTTCCTTTGGGATGGGTTTTTGTACAGTATTTCTGTTTGTTCTGTTGCAGATGGTGTGTTTGATTAAAGTATACATATATTTATAGAACCTTGATTGGACATTTGCTTTATTTTGGACTGCAATACTTTGTTGTTTGGTTCACTACTGGGTCACCTTCGCACCCCTCTTATATAGCCTTCCCTCGGCCCTTGTTACCACAAAAGCTCAAGGAGGTGTATATCTTTACGGTCCCTATGTGAGGTCTCAGTGTGTCATTTTACCCCTACTCATCCTTGTACTCCTGTGAGGCAGAATCCAATTTGTCACAGGCTCTGATAGTGGGGGCTGTTGGCATGGAGCTGTCCTGCTACTTGAGTTCCTACTGCTCAGCGCAGTTCAAGGGTTGATTTTGCTTGTGTTGGTTCAGGTGTTCCTTTAGGTTCAAAGATCATAGAAATTCAGTCTTTCTGGGGTATTTGTTGTAACCACCAGGATACTTGAAACTTGCTGAATGTTGAAACGTCCCCCATCCTGCACCCCTTCTGTGTTAATTGTTATTTTTCCCTCTTCTTGCAGCTGCAAGACCACCATCAACTCCAGGTAATTCTCAGGTCATTTACTCCTGGGTCGGCCACCAAGTCATTTCTGGGGACTGACAGTGTGTCCTCTTTCTTTTCCAGCTCAGACTCGCATCCCTACGAACACATCTGCTGAAGGTAGGACGTTTTTCCATTGAAGTCAGTGGGCCTCATTCTAAGTGTGCCGGTCGGCTCACCGGCACCCTTATTTCCGGACCGGCAAACTAAAGTGTCTGCCAGCAGTGAACACTGTGGCCGACAGGTCAGACCCTGCCGGGCGCTGGGTCCACGGTAGGCAGACTGTTCGCGGAAGCGCCGGCACCGTTAGCCATCGTGCCGGTGCTTCATAGTCCCCACTCCCATAGAGCCCTAAGGGGCTTACATTTTACCGGTGCCTGACTTTCGGGCTGCCGGACTTGTAATAGCATGGTGGCACCAGGAAGTCAGGCGCCAGTAAAATATAGAGTCTGGCGGCAATCCGCCGGTAGCAGCGGCAGGGTTACCGCCGGACTCGTAATGAAGACCAGTGTTTATTTTATGGAACCACTACTGTTCGATGATCCATTGCGACACCCAGCAAGCATGCTCGATGTGGCTTATTTATCATTTTGGCCATCAGTAGCCTCCTGTGACACTGAACATAATGATAATATTGTCAATCAAGTAAGTAGAATCCCTAATAAGGAAAACCATAATTGGCAAAATCTGGCAGAATATTTTTACATGGAAAGTAACAGGGAACCCTTTGTTTGACTCCCTGAAGAGAGGAGCTGTGTTTATGTGTCTGCATAGTGTAGAGTCATGTCAAAGCTACTTATAAGAGAGCAATAAAGATACTGTATTCATCCTGATCACCATTCCTCACCAAATCCATCCACACCCAGAACTGCCAAAATCTTTCATGATCCTAGTGTTTGCAAAACGTTGTCACCTGCCGAGGGATTGCCTCCTATGTCTATCCTTGCCACACTGCCCCGGCTCACGCTTCATCTTCTGTGTGATGCATATTCGCTGCGGGGTCATCCAACACCCTCTTTTTATCCCTGGGATATGTTATGTTGAGTTATACCGTGCATCGCTACCACCCAGGGGCAGTCTCCAGGTGCTCACGTGGCTCTGCAAGAAAGAGGACGAGGTTGGTTAGTGTGGATGGAGGGATAGGATTGGCCCAGAATCAGGAGAAACTTTTTGGATAGTCACCCAAGACAAGTAGTAATTTCCCATCAGCCCTGCACGGTCTCCAGCTATTCACGGATTCAGCATATAGCCTCACTGTGGTGAGATAACAGCGGTGAATGAGCTTGAATTAAAGCTTGTTGTAGTGTACACATAGAGAGGGACTTGATGACCTGGCCTATGTTGCCATCCAGTCATTGCTGGTCAGCTGATTACCTAAGCCCCCAGGCCATTTCTCCTGACAAGGAGGTCCTGTATGTAGTCCTGAGTCCAGAGACACAACCATATAAAGATCTGAGATTAAGCTGCTTCTTGAAAAGATAACCTTGAAAAGATTTCTGAAGTTCAGTAAGCTGTCTGGTTGAGTCTGCCATCGAACCTCAGGTTGGGGAACCCCTTGTCTTGTCTGGAGACATTCCACTCTGGCAGTGGGCCCGCAGGAGTGGAAGCACATCAATTGTCATCAAATTGATCTCCATGAAACTAGGAAAGGGCAAGCTTCTGCCCTTTGAACATGTTGCCCTTTATGGATCACAAAAGGGGCGTGTTGCCCCGGCTGCCGAAGTTGTTAATGTTCATCCCCCAAATACCTCATACATTTCTTAATCAATTTTCACCAAATCAATTATTTTAGTTTTCTTTTTCCCTGCAGCGTTTAAAAAGATAGCGCACATCCCAAAATAGGGAAGTTAACTTTCAAACCTGATACCTTTGTAAAGAGACCTAATTCTATACTTAAAGCACTAAAGTAATTTGCTGAGAGACGTCAACTAATTCACCATCAGCAAACATTATGAACTTAAATACCACAATGCTAAAATGGATCCACTGCTTTCTCGTGTTGCCCCTGACCTGTGTAGCAGAATAAGCCATAACTAGAAGTAAAAGGAAATGGAAGAGCAGTCACCATTGTCTAGTTCCCCAATCCTGTCGTTTAATTTGGTGCCGGACCAAATATTTGGGCGTGACGTTCCTAATGAATATTTCATGAAAACCCAGAGCTTGCCCAGTCTTCTTGAAGAAGGCCCAGTCCACCCTGTCGAATGCTTTTTCTGCATGAGTATGATGAAGGGGCCAAGTGAGAGGTGTTTATTTTATCCAGAAGGTGGGATGTTTTATAAATATTGTCGAGTGGCTATCAGCTTATGACAAAGCCTGCTTGGACAGACTGGATCATATTGAGGCTAGGGTGGTCTCCAAACTGGATTTGAAAAACTTTGTAAAAAGCTTGACCTCAAGATTCAGAAGAACCAAGGGCCTATACACCCCACTGAATTCTGGGCCTTTACCTAGTCTACGGATGAGGCTGGGTGTAACTACTGTTGTAGAGTCAGACTGTTGAATGTTAGGAAGACTTAGGGCCTCATTACGAGGCTGGCAGTAGTAATATAGGCACGGCTGCTGCCGGTATTTTTTTTTTCCAGCGCCCACAAATGGCCAATTGCCGGGTCATTACGACCTTGCCGGACCCGGTATTTGCCCATTCCTGGGCGCTGGAAATAAATCTTCCCCATTCCCATTGAGTCCATAGGGCTCAATGGGAATGGGGACGTTGGATCCACGGGCACCGTTTATAACGGTGCCGGTGCATCTGACGTGCTGTGCTCGCAGGTGCCTTTCATTCCGCCAGGTCAGACTTGGCGGAATGAAAGGCACCCACAAGCACAACTCGGAGTTTGCCGGTCTGGATACAATGGTACCGGCAAGCTTACCGGTACCGTTGTATCTGAACCGGCAAGCTTGTAATGAGGCATTGTGTTTTTACTTCTCTATAGCAAAACTGATTAGTGTTTTTGATATACAAGTGTTCATTGCAGAACATGAGTGGGACTAGAATCTCAGTTACTGTCCTACTGCCATTCACCCTAATTCTGTGCTGGTACTCAAACATGGGGGTGGTGCATTTCCATTTATCCTTATTCTGTAATGGCCCCCAAAAAAGGCGAGGTCCCTTCCATTCTTCCTAATTCTGTGCTAGTCCTCGAACATGGGGAGGCCAATTGAAATCACCCTAATTCTGAGCTGGTCCTCAAACATGAAGAGACCATTTCCATTCACCACAATTCTGTACTGGCCCCCATATATGGCGAGGTCCTTTCCATTCAGCCTAATTCTACGCTGGTCCTCAAACACGGAGGTGGTGCATTTCCATTCATCCTTCTTCTGTACTGGCCCCCAAACATGGAGAGACCATTTCCATTCACCCCAATTTTGTACTGGCCCCCAAACAATGCGAGGTCCTTTCTATTCACCGTAATTCTGTGCTGGTCCTCAAACATGGGGAGGCCAATTGAAATCACCCTAATTCTGAGCTGGTCCTCAAACATGGGGAGGCACATTCTAATCACCCTAATTCTGCGCTGAACCTCAAATGTGTGGAGGCCATTTCCATTCACCCTGATTTCCTGCTGGTCCTCTATCATGGGGAGACCATTTGCATTCACCCAAATTCGGTGCTGAACCCAAAAATGGCAAAGCCAATTCCATTCACCCTAATTTCTTGCTTGCCCTGAAACATGGCAAGGCCAATTCCATGCACTTTAATGCTGTGCTGGGCCTGAAACATGGGGAGGTCAATTCCATTCACCCTGATTCTGTTATTTTCCTCAAACATGGAGAGGCCAATTCCATACACCCTAATTCTGTGCTTGTGCGCAAACTTGGAGAGGCCAATAACATTCACCCTTACTTTGTGCTGGTCCTCAAACTTGGGAGACCGATGCCATTCACCCTCATTCTGTGCTTGTCCGCAAACTTGTAGATGCCAATTCCATTCACCCTAATTCATTGCTGGCCCCCAAACATGGCAAGGCCAATTCCATTCACTCTAATTTTGTGCTTGTGCGCAAACTTGGAGAGGCCAATTCCAGTCACCCTAATTCTGTTCTTTTCCTCAAACATGGGGAGGCCAATTCCATTCACCCTAATTCTGTGCTGGTCCTCAAAAATGTCGGCCAATTCCATTCAGCCTAATTCTGTGCTGATCTTCAAACTTGTGAGGCCAATTCCATTCACCTTAATTCTGTGCTGGCCCTCATATAGGCAGAGGCCAATAACATTCACCCTAATTCTGTGCTGGTCCTCAAACTTGGGAGACCAATTCCATTCACCCTATTCTGTACTGTTCCTCAAACATGGGAAGGCCATTTCCATTCACCCTAATTCTGTGCTGGTCCTCAAACATCGGGAGGCAAATTCCATTCACGCTAATTCTGTGCTGGGCCCTCAAATATAAAGAGGCCAATTTCAATCAGTCTAATTCTGTGTTGCAGTCACATATGGGGAGACCAATGCATTGGCAGTGTTTGGTTACCTTGAGATCAATATGCTACGATGTACCCGATTAGAAGGAGTAATTAAATGATATTCTTGATGCTGTGATAATGCTTGCCACTGTTCATAGCGGTTATGCTACTTCTGTCATGTTTGTTGCATTTATGTGTCATTTCTTGTTTCACATTACTAAGGCTAGCCGGCAGGAGATGAGAAGAATTCTCATGGTCTGAACTTTTAAGTGTGTTTCATGGATGAGAAGTGATGTTACAATTCTTCTGCGATACGATATGGAGTCTTAAGGTGGTTGGCTGTCATTACATGGCCCGTCATTTCCAATGCCGTAGTGTCTTCTAGAATGTTCTGATGCAGTTTTATAATATTGAATCTTGCTCTCGGGCATCTTCCTCGCTGGAGGAAGAACCTTTATATTCTTAGCATGTGGAGGGCTTCCATTAGACTGGTCTTTATGCCTCTCTAAGGGTGTTGAATGCTCTCTTAGTGTCCCAATTCTTTTCCCTGGTCTTCTATTTCAGGTAATTACTCCATCCGTCTCCAGAATGGTTCCAGCAGGTGTGCGGGCCGTGTCGAAATCTGGTATGATTCCTCCTGGGGGACTGTGTGCGATGATGGCTGGGACCTGAACGATGCTCAAGTCGTGTGCAGACAGCTCGGCTGCGGGTCGGCTCTTTCTGCTCTGAGCATGGCCTACTTCGGTCAAGGCAATGGAAGCATTCTCCTGGACGATGTCGCATGCAGCGGCTTGGAGTCCCGCCTGTGGGATTGCCCTCATTCTGGATGGAAGAGGCACAACTGTGTGCACCAGGAGGACGCCAGCGTCATCTGCTCAAGTGAGTGCTCTTTCCCCTGCATGCAAAACCGGTGCTAGTTAAAATGACTCTGTTCCAGATCATTCTTACAATGACAGCCCTAGGTCATCCCCTTTCCATTTCACACCAGCAAACGACGTTTAAACCAATATTCGCTTGTGAATGAGTGAACATAGTCAGTGAACTTATCTTGGGTTCAGTGTTCCTATCAAAAAGGCTCTAAGAGGATTGAATTGGATTTTAAGGTCATTGGGATTACTCAGTGATTGATCAGAAGAGATGTCATGTTTTTAGAGAGTATGTGCATGACAAGCTAGAGAGGTGAGTGTGATGATAAAGACGACGGCCGTTGCCCGTCCTTCCCAAGTTGAAGGGGAGTTGATAGGTTACATACACACCAGTGTGTTGGAAATTGAGGCCATTTGAGATTCTGATCATCCTTGGTATTGTGCAAAAGTTGCATAGATCAGTGGGACACAGGAAAAAATAACTTTTCCATAAAAGAGGAAACCTGATAATGAACACATCAAAATGGCATTTTCTGAAAATAAGTAGTGTAAAAATGAAGAAAGGAAATCACGCAATTATTTTAAAAATAACCCATCATTAATTATTAGTTTAAATCTAATAAAAAAAAAACAATTGTGGTCAGGACCAGAATGTTTTAGAGCAGGTGTGGAGGACCAAGGAAGTAGGATATTTTGGAGTTTCTGGGGTTCCCACTGGTGTTAGAGCTGTTCCTTTATAGCTGGAAATATTCAAGTGCAAAATAAGTGGTAATCAGGTCAACTGAGAGATAAAAAGGGGGTTTGCTTTTATTATTAGGTAAATGACAAACCAAGAACACATTTTAAAACAATAAAAGGTAATAAGGTGCGTATAGCTTCCTTTTTTGGAAAAAAAGAAAAAAACTAATATATTTTGTTGTTTTAGAATTATTGAATTGAAAACTATAATGTCATTTTCAATTTGATAATCTCAGTTACCATTCTGGGTTATTATTGACTGGCTATTATTTGATAGAAGCAGGCCAGGGCCACCTCTGGCACACACTGCCTTTAGCTCTCCAGCATGTTTTATTTGATGAGGTCCTGGGGGCAAGAAGGATCTATTCATCGATGCACCATCTGATGGGCGTGGGGGTGGATTCACACTGAAGGTCTACACATTGCATAGCTATTCTCTGAAACATTAGACGAGATGGCCGTGTAGGACAGAAGATGGCTCACAGGTTGGAGCGCTGAAGATGGAACCATCGCTGAAGCTGGTGCCAATGGTTGGTGTTGAGTCTCCAAGAGAATAGATGGTATGGCCTTGCAGGACACATGATTGGCTAAGAGGTTGCAGGCCATGAAGTGGGGAAATTGCTGGAAGTGGGGTCTATGATCAGTGTTGAGTCTCAGATAGAATAGGTAGCCTGCCCGTGGTGGACACAAGGTTTGCTCAGAGGTTAAAGCGCTGAAGGTGGAGCCATAGCTAGAAGTGGCGGCACCGGTTTGTCTTGAGTGTCAGATCAAGTCATTAATGGCGGGAGCATCTCTCAGATAGATGTCTAGGGCAGGTTCTGAGGTTTCCGTGGAGATGTCGCTGCACAGGGCCTGCAGCTTCTCAGCGGTTGCTTCCCTGAGAACGAGGTCATTGGACCGCACTGATTGTTGGGTAGTCCTCATCCATCTCCTCAGAATCTGTGTGTCACCCTATTTTCAGGTTCCTCTGGAGGGAGAGCAGTCCAAGCGCTGAGTCCTCAACTAATGGGGGCAATTATGCAGCGGCAAGCCTTGATTTGCTCTTCAGGATATTGACCTGGAAAGTAAAGGTTTTGCCAGAAGCGAAGATGTTCTCCAGTCCAAACTTGCACTGTTTTATATGTGTTATCATGGTTGGGGTTCTCCAAAACTGGCCTCTGTGCACAACTGGTAGGGCTCAGAGGTTACTGTGGAGTGAGTGGGTGGGGAGTACTACAGCACACTCCATGGGTATTCATGAGCTATTTCTGGCTTTCAGGCTACTAGCAAGTACTGGTTCCAGCACCAGGAATCTTGGGAATGATGGGTCTTTGCCTGTAAAATGGCAACAGTTGCTCATGTTGACCCTTGGAAAGCATTTCCTCTCAAGTCTCAAAATGTGAAGTTCCACTGCCCCCTGCTGGCAACATGTGCAGCTTTCAGCCTCGTCTATGTGTGAACATGTTGAACTACTTACATACAAGAGTAAAACATTTCAAATAAATAGTGTGATCGTGGACATGTAGAATGTTGCTACAGTACTTGAAAAATGTTAACAAATCGAAAGTAAACATCTTAATTTAAAAATCATTGTATAATAATGTAAATGCCCTTAAAAAAACACATCCCCCATGCACCCACACGCTTCCTTTTCTAACACCTATTAAACCCCCTTTCAGGGGATTATAAAAGCATGGGCTCTGTTGTAAACAGAAAGCTATTTTCCAGAAGCCTTTTCTAATTTGATAAGAAACCTGCACCACTGAAAAGGGTATTTTCAGTATCCTGCTTTCACTTGGTCTTTGCTGATTGCAGAACTCTCCACCATGGGTGGGATCTCCACCACGAAAGATCCCACACACAGACCATCTCTGTCCACGTGCGCGGTCCCGGAGCCAACTCAGAGCCAATCAGGATCCGTTTCCATTCTCTTATTTCTATCAGAGAAACCAGTGAGAAGACATTTGCTGCACCTGCTTTGCCAGCTGTAAAATCACGGTAAAGAGCAGAAAAAAGAGAGAGAGAAAAGGCAGCTTAAAGACAGAAAAACACAGAGGGAGCGCTCGCTACAAGGCACTGAAAAGAAAGGCAGGCCTCGGTTCCTCTTTTTCTGCTCTGTGAGAAAGGTTCTGTGACCACTTTTTGAAGCTTTCTAAACTTTTTCCTCTGTTACTCTTTGTTTTTGATTTCACTCAACCCCTTTCAGAGGCATGTTGCCTTAGGTAGCATTTTTTACTGTAAAGGTAAGATCTTTTAACTGTTCTTCTGTTTGGTCAGGTTGCCCTCCTGTTTGGCTGGTTTTGTTGGATGGGCCTCCTTTGGGGGAGAGAATGTTGGTGAGGCACTACTATGCTGTCAGCACTGGCTCTACTCTTCATTCCCACTCCTTTAAGGAGAGTTCTTTCTCTCAGAACGAGACACATTAGGAGACTCTGGGAAAAGAAGGGAAGCCGGCCTAGAATGCCGGGCTCTGAGTCTACGGTAGTCATCCACTCGGAGGTGGCTGTCTTCAGTTAAGGAGCAGGAGTGTACCTTCACTACTATCATGGCACCTTCCGTGACATGCTCTGACACCCCTGACGTCCCTGGAACATTAGTGGCACCTTTTTCTTTCACAATGCCCTCATTCAACATTGAGTGATCTTGCGACCTCCAGATTCCCTCATGTCAAGAGAGCCTTCGACGCCGAGATGTCTCGATGTGGAGCGGCTGTAGAGATTGTTCACCGTCATTTGACTCTGAGAGGATTTTGGTGCTGAGGGGGGCTTGGTGCTGGAGGTGCCTTGACGCTGAGGATGCCTCAAAGCTGAGGTAGTTTAAAGCTTAAAGGGCCGGGACACCGAGAGAAGACTTGATGAAGATAAGACGTTCATGCTAGAGGAAAACTCAGCCCAAGGAGAGTTCTCTTTGCCAATAAAGACTCCAGCAGCGAGACCTCCTTGTCTACTTCAGAGATCTCCCATGACAGCCATTGTTGCTGGTTCTCTCTCTGAGGGATAATGTCCTCAGTGATGGAGCTTGAATGAACTGGATCAACAAGTGATCAAGAGAGAATTTAATCTAATGCCAGTTTATACAATTCACCACATGGGCTCATTTATGGAAGCCGGGGAAGGAAATGCATATCCTTCATAAGAAGGGCTTGAATCCATGGAGAGGAAGTCTGAAATGGAATGCAACTTGGAGAGGGGCCTCTCTTTTGAGTTAATTAATATAATTTATTGATTTTTAACACTTGTGTGAGGCTACAGATGATGCCCCGTTACATGTGCGTCTATCTGCACCCTGCCTGTGGATGAGACCCCCTAAAGGACCAACACGGGCTGGAGTCGGCTGGGCTTTAAGGCTGGCTTTGCCCAGTCGAATGTGTCCCAATTTTGAGGTAGACCCCGCCGCTCATTCTCCTCGCAAAGTAACAAAGTTTCCAACAAGAGATTTTATTCTGAAATAAGGTCTCACTGTGAGAATTTCTATTCAAATGGAAGCTCAGCTGGGAATACTTTCTCTCGAATGAATCAAAATGAAATCCTGCATCATGTTGCATATTTTAAATCTACCCATCGTCCCAGTCAGGCAGAGTCTTAAGGCAGCTCAGACGATGCAATAGACAGTCATTAAGAGAATGGGCCCATTTCTTCTGATACAGAGTTACAGCAGTTCCCCTGCAGAGAGTAGAGTTTATTTAAGCAATAGGCCCTGAGCAGGGGGGCATTACCATTTCAGGTAATGCCCCAGGGCCCATAGTTACAGGCCCAAGCGAAGGAGCCTACTGCTATTAGTACACCGGCCTGTAAGACCGGGGTACTAAGAGCATTTATTTTCTGTTCCGAAAAGCTCTGGTGTTTTGGAACAGAAAAAAACAAAGTTAAATAAATGGACGCTGTGGAAAGGAAAACGAAGTCTGTTTTCCCTTTCCATGGCGGCCATTGAAAGTGAATGTAAAAATGAATGTAAAAAAAGTAAACAAACAAAATGGCTGCTATTCAAAAAGTAGGGAAAAAAGCAAACAAATAAAATGGCTGCTATGGAAAGGATAGAAGGGACTACTTGTAGTCCCTTCTTCCTTTCCATGACTGCCTGTCACGTATTGGGAGAGGAGGTGCTGGGGACAGAAGTGCTCCCTGAGCGTCCGATCCTGAAATTGACAAAAAAGAAGGTAAGTGGGGTTGGGAGGGCAGGGATGGGATTCTTTGGAATGGGGGGCCAGGGGGAGGGAACAACACTTAACTCGATCTCCAGCGGGGGAAGATGGCAGCCTACAGCCGTGGGGTCCCAGAGCGGGATTACCCAGTTCTGAGCCTCCTCATTGGCTGAGTGGCTGACACCCCCACCCCTCCACCGAGGACAGAAATGAAGGAACGTTGTGGGGGAGAGGGATTTCCAGTCGGGTAATGCCACGGCATGGGCAAAAGATTGCATGTTACAATCTCATTGTCCCACGTGGAGTACTAATCCTTTATAGACTCTCCCCTGCCAAGAGTAAAGTTCATTCTGGTACAGAGTCTCCCTTGCAAAGAGAGAGTTTATTCTGATACAGTCTCCCCTGCAAAGAGAGAGTTTTTTTTATGATATCTCCCCCGCAAACATTAGAGTTTATTCTTGTATAGAATCTCCCCTGCAAAGAGTAGAGGAAATTCTGATAAAGTTTCACCTGCAAAAAGAGAGTTTATTCTTTTATAGCATCTCCCCTGCAAAGAGTAGAGTTTATTGTTTTATAGAATCTCCCCTGCAAAGAGTAGAGTTCATTCTTTATAGAAGCTCCCATACAAAGAGTAGAGTTCATTCTGATACAGATTCCCCTGCAAAGAGACATTTCATTCTTTTATAAAATCTACCCTGCAAAGAGTATATTGCATTCTAATACTGTCTCCCCGGCAGGGAGTTTATTCTTTTATAGACTCTCCCCTGCAAAACGTAGATATCATTCAGATACAAAATCTCCACTGCAAAGAGAGAGTTTATTATTTAATAACAGTTCCTGTACAAAGAGTAGAGTTTATTATTTCATGGAATCTCCCCTGCAAAGAGTAGAGTTAATTCAGATACAGAGTCTCCACTGCAAGGAGAGAGTTTTCTATTTTATAGACTCTCCCTTGCAAAGAGTAGAGTTCATTCTGATACTGAGTCTCCCCTTGCAAAGAGTAGAGTTCATGTAGATACAGTCTCCATTGCAAAGAGAGAGTTTATTATTTTCTAACGTCTCCCCTGCAAAGAGTAGAGTTTATTAGTTTATTAAACATCCCCTGCAAAGAGTAGAGTTCATTTAGATCCAGAGTCTCCACTGCAAAGAGAGAGTTTATTATTTTGTAACTTCGTCCCTGCAAAGAGTAGAGTTTATTATTTTATGAAATCTCCCTGGCAAAGAGTAGAGTACATTCTGATAGAGTCTCCCCCTGCAAAGAGAGTTTATTATTTTATAGACTCTCTGTTGCAAAGAGTAGAGTACATTCTGATACTGAGTCTCCCCCTACAAAGAGTGGAGTTCATTCAGATACAGAGTCTTCACTGCAAAGAGAGATTATTATTTTATAGAATTTCCCTTGCAAAGAGTAGAGTTCATTCTGATGCTGAGTCTTCCCCTGCAAAGAGTGGCGTTCATTCAGATACAGATTCTCCACTGCAAAGAGAGTTTATTATTTTATAGACTCTCTGTTGCAAAGAGTAGAGTACATTCTGATACTGAGTACCCCCTGCAAAGAGAGTGTATTATTTTATTGCATCTCCTCTCCGAAGAGTAGAGTGTATCCAGATATAGAGTCTCCACTGCAAAGAGAGTTTATTATTGTATAACATCTCCCCTGCAAAGAGTAGGGTTTATTTTATGAAATCTCCCCTGCAAAGAGTAGAGTTTATTCAGATACAGAGTCTCCACTGCAAAGAGAGAGTTTATTATTTTACAGACTCTCCCTTGCAAAGAGTAGAGTTTATTCTTATACAAAGTTTCCCCATTAAAGTGGGGGCTTGTTGGCTTGTTCTTGTTCAGTGCCGTTTCTGATACAGAGTGTCCTTGTCAATGGAGAGGGTCTATACTTTTTTTCAAAGCGATGTATTTGATTTTCATGAGAATGTACACCTGCTGACTGGGTTTCCACATTCCATCAACAGTCGAAAAGAGCAAGACAAAACACCCTAAAATCTCTGTGAGGGAAATGCAACTAGCAGGCAAGTGGTGGGGGGCGAGGGCTGGGCGAGTGCTATAGCGTCACTCATGGACCCCTCCCGGTGGTTAATGTTCGACTTGGCCTGACCAACTGCAAAGCATTCCTGGGAACTCCCTGATCTGCATCCTTGAGAGCAACCCCTCTACCGCACTGAGTGACCGCATTCCCTCCTACATGGCGCTTGCTTGCTGTTTGGGCCCACACAATCCTCGGTGCTCAAACTGAGCTTGATCAGCTCACATCTACGCTCAACACCGGGACTGACTATGTCAGCCTAACAAGAACTGAATCCTGGTACTTTTGATTCTGAACTGCCCCCTCAGTCCACTTGGACCCTAGAGGTTGGTTAGGTCACGATCGCTCCTGTTTTCATCCAAGATATCCTTTTTGTGGCTAGTAATTTATCTAACACCCCTGGTACTACACTCAGTGTGACTTCCCTCAGTCTGTTATAACTTCTGTGTTCTTCCTTTGGGATGGGTTTTTGTACAGTATTTCTATTTGTTCTATTGCAGATGGTGTGTTTGATTAAAGTATACATATATTTATAGTACCTTGATTGGACATTTGCTTTATTTTGGACTGCAATACTTTGTTGTTTGGTTCACTACTGGGTCACCTTCGCACCCCTCTTATATAGCCTTCCCTCGGCCCTTGTTACCACAAAAGCTCAAGGAGGTATATATCTTTACGGTCCCTATGTGAGGTCTCAGTGTGTCATTTTACCCCTACTCATCCTTGTACTCCTGTGAGGCAGAATCCAATTTGTCACAGGCTCTGATAGTGGGGGCTGTTGGCATGGAGCTGTCCTGCTACTTGAGTTCCTACTGCTCAGCGCAGTTCAAGGGTTGATTTTGCTTGTGTTGGTTCAGGTGTTCCTTTAGGTTCAAAGATCATAGAAATTCAGTCTTTCTGGGGTATTTGTTGTAACCACCAGGGTACTTGAAACTTGCTGAATGTTGAAACATCCCCCATCCTGCACCCCTTCTGTGTTAATTGTTATGTTTCCCTCTTCTTGCAGCTGCAAGACCACCATCAACTCCAGGTAATTCTCAGGTCATTTACTCCTGGGTCGGCCACCAAGTCATTTCTGGGGACTGACAGTGTGTCCTCTTTCTTTTCCAGCTCAGACTCGCATCCCTACAAACACATCAACTGAAGGTAGGACCTTTTTCCATTGAAGTCAGTGGGCCTCATTCTAAGTGTGCCGGTCGGCTCACCGGCACCCTTATTTCCGGACCGGCAAACTAAAGTGTCTGCCAGCAGTGGCCACTGTGCCGACAGGTCAGACCCTGCCGGGCGCTGGGGCCACGGTAGGCATACTGTTCACGGAAGCACCGGCACCGTTAGCCATTCTGCCGGTGCTTCATAGTCCCCACTCCCATAGAGTCCTAAGGGACTTACATTTTACCAGTGCCTGACTTTCGGGCCACCGGACTTGTAATAGCCTGGTGGCACCAGGAAGTCAGGCGCCAGAAAAATATTACGAGTCTGGCGGCAATGCTCCTGTAGCAGTGGCAGGGTTACCGCCGGACTCGTAATGAAGACCAGTGTTTATTTTATGTAACCGCTACTGTCCAATGATCCATTGCGACACCCAGCAAGCATTCTGGATGTGGCTTATTTATCATTTTGGCCATCAGTAGCCTCCTGTGAAACTGAACATAATGATAATATTGTCAATCAAGTAAGTAGAATCCCTAATAAGGAAAACTATATTTGGCAAAATCTGGCAGAATATTTTTACATGGAAAGTAACAGGGAACCCTTTGTTTGACCCCCTGAATAGAGGAGCTGTGTTTATGTGTCTGCATAGTGTAGAGTCATGTCAAAGCTACTTATAAGAGAGCAATAAAGATACTGTATTCATCCTGATCCCCGTTCCTCACCAAATCCATCCACACCCAGAACAGCCAAAATCTTTCATGATCTTAGTGTTTGCAAAATGTTGTCACCCACCGAGGGATTGCCTCCTATGTCTATCCTTGCCACACTGCCCCGGATCACGCTTCATCTTCTGTGTGGTGCATACTGGCCGCGGGGTCATCCAACACCCTCTTTTTATCCCTGGGATATGCTATGTTGACTTATACCGTTCACCGCTACCACCCAGGGGCAGTCTCCAGGTGCTCACGTGGCTCTGCAAGAAAGAGGACAAGGTTGGTTAGTGGGGATAGAGGGATAGGATTGCCCCAGAATCTGGAGAAACTGTCTGGATAGTCACCCAAGACAAGTGTTAATTTCCTATCAGCCCTGCATGTTCTCCAGCTTTTCACGGATTCAGCATGTAGCCTCACTGTGGTGAGATACCAGCGGAGAATGAGCTTGAATTAAAGCTTGTTGTAGTGTACACATAGAGAGGGACTTGATGCCCTGGCCTACATTGCCACCCAATCATTGCTGGTCAGCTGATTACCTAAGCCCCCAGGCCATTTCTCCTGACAAGGAGGTCCTGTATGTGGTCCTGAGTCCAGAGACACAACCATATAAAGATCTGAGATTAAGCTGCTTCTTGAAAATATAACCTTGAAAAGATTTCTGAAGTTCAGTAAGCTGTCTGGTTGTGTCCCGCCATCGAACCTCAGGTTGGGGAACTCCTTGTCTTGTCTGGAGACATTCCACTCTGGCAGTGGGCCCGTAGGAGTGGAAGCACATCAATTGTGATCAAATTGATCCCCATGAAACTAGAAAAGGGCAAGCTTCTGCCCTTTGAACATGTTGCCCTTTATGAAACACAAAAGGGGCGCGTTGCCCCGGCTGCCGAAGTTGTTAATGTTCATCCCCCAAATACCTCATACATTTCTTAATCAATTTTCACCAGACCAATTATTTTAGTTTTCTTTTTCTCTTTAGCCTTTAAAAAGATAGTGCACATCCCAAAATAGGGAAGTTAACTTTCAAACCTGATACCTTTGTAAAGAGACCTAATTCTATACTTAAAGCACTAAAGTGATTTGCTGAGAGACGTCAACTAATTCATCATCAGCAAACATTATGAACTTAAATACCACAATGCTAAAATGGATCCACTGCTTTCTTGTGTTGCCCCTGACCTGTCTAGCAGAATAAGCCATAACTAGAAGTAAAAGGAAATGGAAGAGCAGTTCCCCAATCCTGTCGTTTATTTTGGTGCCGGACCAAATAGTTGGACGTGACGTTCCTATTGAAGATCCCATGAAAACTCAGAGCTTGCCCGGTCTTCTTGAAGAAGGCCCAGTCCACCCTGTCGAATGCTATTTCTGCATGAGTACGATGAAGGGGCCAAGTGAGAGGTGTTGATTTTATCCAGAAGGTGGGATGTTTTATAAATATTGTCGAGTGGCTATCAGCTATGACAAAGCCTGCTTGGACAGACTGGATCATATTGAGGCTGGGGTGGTCTCCAAACTGGATTTGAAAATCTTTGTAAAAAGCTTGACCTCAAGATTCAGAAGAACCAAGGGCCTATACACCCCACCGAATTCTGGGCCTTTACATAGTCTACAGATGAGGCTGGGAGTAACTACCGTTGTAGAGTCAGACCGTTGAATGTTAGGAAGACTTAGGGCCTCATTACGAGGCTGGCAGTAGTAATATAGGCAAGGCGGCTGCCGGTATTTTTTTTTCTCCAGCGCCACAAATGGCCAATTGCTGGGTCACGACCTTGCCTGACCCGGTATTTGCCCATTCCTGGGCGCTGGAAATAAATCTTTCCCATTCCCATTGAGTCCATAGGGCTCAATGGGAATGGGGAGGTCGGATGCACCGGCACCGTTATTAATGCTCTGCTCGCGGGTGCCTTTTATACCGCCAGGTCAGACTTGGCGGAATGAAAGGCACCCACAAGCACAACTCGGAGTTTGCCGGTCCAGGCACAACGGTACCGGCAAGCTTACCGGTACCGTTGTATCTGGACCGGCAAGCTCGTAATGAGGCATTGTGTTTTGACTTCTCTATAGCAAAACTGATAAATGTTTTTGATATACAAGTGTTCAATGCAGACCATGAGTGGGACTAGAATCTCAGTTACTGTCCTACTGCCATTCACCCTAATTCTGTGCTGGTACTCAAACATGGGGGTGGTGCATTTCCATTCATCCTTATTCTGTAATGGCCCCCAAAAAAGGCGAGGTCCTTTTCATTCTCCCTCATTCTGTGCTGGTCCTCGAACATGTGGAGGCCAATTGAAATCACCCTAATTCTAAGTTGGACCTCAAACATGGAGAGACCATTTCCATTCACCCCAATTCTGTACTGGCCCCCAAATATGGCGAGGTCCTTTCCATTCAGCCTAATTCTGCACTGGTCCTCAAACATGTGGGTGGTGCATTTCCATTCATCCTTCTTCTGTACTGGCCCCCAAACATGGAGAGACCATTTCCATTCACCCCAATTTTGTACTGGCCCCCAATCAATGCGAGATCCTTTCTATTCACCGCAATTCTGTGCTGGTCCTGGAACATGGGGAGGCCAATTGAAATCACCCTAATTCTGAGCTGGTCCTCAAACATGGGGAGGCACATTCTAATCACCCTAATTTTGTGCTGGTGCTCAAACATGGGGAGGCCAATTCCATTCACCCTGATTTCCTGCTGGTCCTCAATCATGGGGAGACCCTTTGCATTCACCCCAATTCGGTGCTGTCCCCAAAAATGGCAAAGCCAATTCCACTCACCCTAATTCTGTGCTTGTGCGCAAACATGGGAAGGCCATTTCCATTCACCCTAATTCTGTGCTGGTCCTCAAACATCGGGAGGCGAATTCCATTCACCCCAATTCTGTGCTGGTCCTCAAATATAAAGAGGCCAATTTCAATCAGTCTAATTCTGTGTTGCAATCGCATATGGGGAGACCAATGCATTGGCAGTGTTTGGTTACCTTGAGATCAATATGCTCCGATGTACCCGATTAGAAGGAGTAATTAAATGATATTCTTGATGCTGTGATAATGCTTGCCACTGTTCATAGCGGTTATGCTACTTCTCTCATGTTTTTTGCATTTATGTGTCATTTCTTGTTTCACATTACTAAGGCTAGCCGGCAGGAGTTCAGAAGAATTCTAATGGTCTGAACATTTAAGTGTGTGTCATGGATGAGAAGTGATGTTACAATTCTTCTGCGATATGATATGGAGTCTTAAGGTGGTTGGCTGTCATTACATGGCCCGTCATTTCCAATGCCGTAGTGTCTTCTAGAATGTTCTGATGCAGTTTTATAATATTGCATCTTGCTCTCGGGCATCTTCCTCGCTGGAGGAAGAACCTTTATATTCTTAGCTTCTGGAGGGCTTCCATTAGACTGGTCTTTATG